>NW_020954591.1:3540713-3951353 GCF_900497805.2 Vombatus ursinus
TGTCCAAAATGGATCTTATCATTTTCCTCCTAACCCTGTTCCTCTGAACTTCTACTATGTCTGACAGTCAGACCACTTTTCTTACCATTTTCATTTTCAAAACCCTACTATTTTAAACTCTTCCTCCTTCCTCATCTCACATATCCAATTAGTTGCCAAGGCCTCTAAATTCTACATTTGTAGCATCTCCAGTCACCTCCTCACTATTTCCATCCCCATTTCTGTTTTTGTTTTTTGTTTTGTTTGTTTTTTAGGCAATTGGGGTTAAGTGACTTGCCCAGGGTCACACAGATAGTAAGTGTCAAGTGTTTGATCTGAGGATGGATTTGAACTCAGGTCCTTCTGACTTCAGGGCCGTTGCTCTATCCACTGTGCCACCTAGCTGCCCATCTCCATCCCCATTTCTGTAAGATAGACCCTCAGTACCATTTGGTTGGATTATTTCAGTAACCTCCTAAATGATATTGTTTCCATTCACTTTCCTACTTTACTCTTTCGTGTCCTGCCAGATTAATTTTACTTATCAATAGATCTGTTCATATTATTCCTCTGCTCAAAATATACTCTAGCTGTATATTGCCCCATCAATAAAGTCCATAGTCCTTTTGCTGGTATTCAAGACCCTCTACAGTTTGCAGTCATTTACCTTTCCAGTTTTATCTTTTATGTATTCACCTAGCCAGTCAAATTGAACTATACTTAGGTGTCCTATATAAGCACCAGACTTTATCACCTCTGTCTTTGTTCATATTATTACCTGTACCTCTTTACTTACTGAGCATGTTCTTACTTCCTGTTCTTTGCCTGGTGAATTCCTACTCATGCTTTAGAAACCAACTCAAATATCACCTTTTCTTTGATGGTTTTCTGATTGCTCCCAGAAGTGAAAGTCTTCCCCCTCTGACCTCACAAAGCACTTGGTTCTTCTATTTCTTGAACATACGTAGGATCAACAATTATGGTTACCTATATTTGTATTTTATCCCTGTTATGGAATAATAAAAGTCACAACGCACTTTCCATGGCTTTGGAAACTGAACATAAGAAGTGATTGCTGATTTAGAGAGGAAAGTGGCCATTGTGCCATACCTCTCTGCAGTTAGCCAACTGTTGTTCTTAATGCTCGACTGTAGCTCTAGCACTGGCAGAGCTGCCTCAGAATATTACTATTTTTAGAACTATTCCAGAAAACAAGAAGTTCAGCCAACCATTATTTACTTCTGAAATTACTTTTTTAAATTACTTTTTAAGGTTCTCTGCAGAACCCAAATGGACATCTGCTCCTATTTCTACCCCTATACACCCTTGCCACCACCCCTTGGTGCATCCAACAGCTAACCCAGATACCTACAGAAACGAGGCAACCTACACCATTCATGACACAGACATTCCAATGCAGCTTTACCAAATGTTTTTTAAAGTTTCTTAACTAAGTGATTGACAGCTGTGAATGGCAGCTTTTTTTTTTAATTTGGAGAGATAAATTTTGACTTGATGAAATTTATGACTAAATCTTAACCATTGCTCATTTCTAGCTTTGTTTGCCAAGTAAAATAGAATAGTAGTCCGCCAAGGGCTACCAAGAGCTGAAAATATGACTGTGTGTTTGGGAAAAGATTAGAAAAGAAGGGAGGGCAAGACCAGTGACGATCAAGAGGAAGGCACAGGAGTGTGAAGTCCTTAGGATTTGTTCTTCTCAGATGATTTTCTAGTGTCATTGAATGTGAACAGTTGTTTCGAGAGATGTAAGATCATTCTCTCTTACTTAATTTTTAAATCAGGCTTCTGGACTTTTGTTTTCTCCCACAGATCTGGGAGACAGTGAGGAACCTCTGACAGCCTCAGCTGAATGAATAACTTAACATGTAGAACTTCATCTGTACCAAATTATTTTTAAAAGGGAAATAATTTATTTCATGCCTGCTTCCAGGGTGATATGTTGTATTTTACAAAGAATGACCTAGAAACGGCAACTAGTGGCCCTGGAATCAGGGAAATAGGAGTTCAGATCCAACCCCAGACATTTACTAGGTGCGTAACCAGGAGGAAGTCACTTAACCTCTTTTTGCCTCAGTTTTCTGAACTATAAAATGGGGATATTATCATCTACTTTGCAGGGTTATAGTGAGAATCAAACTACAATATTTATAAAGAGTACAATGCCTAGCACATACTAGCTATTATAATTGTTTTCTGGAAGGCAGAGACTGTCTTTGTTTTTATTTGTATTTATATCCCCAGCACTTAGCACAGTGCCTTGGCACATAGTAGGAGCTTAAAGAATGTGTAGTCACTGACTGACTGAAATGGCAGGATCCAGAGGCATAAATGATTCACAGAGAACAAATCTGTATGCAACACTTAATGTCTGCATTTTGCCTCCCAGTTGGTAATCCAGAATACTTCAGGAAAGGTGATATTGTCTATATGACAATAATAATAACAACAACAACTAGCATTTATATAGTACTTTAGGGTTTGCAAAGCACTTTACAAATATCTTATTCGATCTTTGCAACAATCCTAATGATAGGTACTATTATTGTTCCCATTTTATAAATGAGGAACTGAGACAGAGGCTAAATGACTTGTCCAGGGTCACACAGCTAGTATGTGTCTGAGGCAGAATTAGACCTCAGGACTTCCTGACTCCAAATCCAGTCCTCTATCTGCTATGCCACCTCTCTGCCTCAAGATCTGTGCCAGCATGGATCCTTGCTGGAAGGCACATAGAATATGTGTTTTAGTATGAGATGCTCCTTCAAGCTCCCCAAAGATGTCACAGATTCTAATTGTTGTTCATTCATTTCAGTCATGTCTGATGTTTTGTGACCCGATTTGGGATTTTCTTGGCAAAGATACTGGAGTGGTTTGCCATTTCCTTCTCCAGTAATGAAACTGAGGCAAGTAGGGTTAAGTGAGTTGCCCAAGATCACACAGCTAGTCAGTGTCTGAGGCCAGATTTGAACTCATGAAGATGAGTCTTGCCCAGTGCTCTATCCATTGCACCCTTTACCTGCCTACAAACAGGTCTTCACCATGGAGGAAAATAATTTGCCTGTCTTGTCCTTGGGGAAGGGTCTTCATGGAAGGAATATATAGCTTTCCTTGGCAACCTGTTCCCAAGTCGATCACTCCTTCTTGTCTAGCTACTTTCTCTTGTATCAAAGCCAAATTTCCTCTGCTGTAATTTTAGCTGGTTCCTTCTTGTTCTGTCCTTATTTTAGATGTGGAACAGCTTTTTACTGTTTTCCTTATAATAGTTCTTCATGAACTTGAAGATGATTATTAAGCCTCTCCAACTTTTCTCTCCTTCAGAATATGTCATGCTTACACTTTTTAGGTCCCATTTTCCCAAAGCTTTAGTCATTTAGTTACTTTCCTCTGAAGTGATCATATCTCAAATTCTCTGTATGTCCTTTAAAAGGAGAAACCCTAATCTAGAAACACTACCTTGACCAGGGTTTCATCAACTTAATATAGTGATGAAATGATGTTCTGCTTCTTGAATATTAGGCTCTTGTTGGTACTTACTGAAACCAGGCTAGACTTGTAATGAGACCTTCAGTCAGCTTGTTACTCATTGTAACTTCCAGACTGTTTTCATATTTATATTTGATTGTTCATTCCTTGCGTGGTTGCCAATTTGTTTCCCCTGTCAAATTAATGAACTTGGAGTTTTTCTCCCTTTTAAGATTGAAGAAGGTCAAAGAAGAATTTATGTAAAAGGTCTTACACCAGCATTATCTCCCCAAGTTCAGCAGAGGGCAGGAAAGCAATGCATGCAATTGTTTTCCAAACTTAGACTCAGATTCGAATATCCTTTCTCAGTTGCCCTTTCAGCATGTCATAGAGGACCCCAACTAATGACCTATACCTCAAATGTAGTTATGCCTCCTGTATTCCCATCTATTACAGTTCCTAGCTGAACCTCTTAGAGTTCAGCAGATTTATCCTGTGTGACACAATTACCATCAAGCTCAATGCCCATTTCACAGAATTCCTCTAATGGAAAATGGCTTTCTCACAATTTGCATGAAGCATGCATTCCTTAAACTCTACTTTCCCAACTCCCATGGAGATAAATTGGCCTTGCAGGTGCCCTTCAGGAGAAACCAGCCTGCTTTCAGTTTCCTGCCCATCTGCTCAAAGAGTGAGAAGAAGGAAGAGATCTGAACAGGAGACTGTGGTATCCCTTATACTTGGTTCCATATTCTTCCCCTAAGATACATTCTATCTTCCCCTAAAGGTTTCCTTATAGCTTAGAACATTCAAATTCACCTGTCCCCTAGTTCCTTTTCATTTAATTTGTTTCCAGTTATTGTCCCTTATAGATCTTTCTCCACTTCCCCAACCTTCTGGAAGGGCTTCCCTAACCAAAATTGCCCTAGTTCTCCTGGAGAGAATACATTTTTCTCTCAGTATCTAAGATGGAGTTTTGATGAGTCATTTCTCAAAATTTCCTTGAACTACCTATGTTTAATCTGGAGAAGAGATGACTTGGTTGTGGGAAAGGAGTGGAAAAAAATCCTCGTGTTGGAAGTTCCTTCCTTAAAGACAAACATATTATCCTATACTTGAAGTTCAACTTTTCAAGAGTTTTCACCATCTCCGTTTAGGATGTCATTCATTCACCCTTCCCCATCCCAGGCATTTCAGTTTATCACCATATTCACTGAGCCCTGGGCTACTCCCTAAAGACAGACTCCCTAGCAGATACCTCAGCCTGTGTCTAAATATCTTTTCATCCTCTGTTTCCAGATAACTCTTTCTCAAAGGCCTAAGTCATCCTAGTGTGAGATAATATGTGTGAAATGGACACAGAACATCTTTTCTAAGAGGAAAGATCTCATATTTTATTTTAATTCACGTCACTTTGATACTGCATTTTTGCCCCTGAGGCTTGCCAAACCTTTTACCAATTTCCCACATCACTAGCTTGGCTTGGGGTCCTTTCCATCTTGGATATGACAAAAGACAGGTGGCCTCAATTTGTCTTTCCACATGATTTCTTGTTATTCTTCTAAGATCTGGGTTTGGCCTAGGGTGGAACCTAGGTTACAATGACATTTTGGTGTTCTTCCAAAAATAGGCTTGGGTCAAATCTGAATCAGGATGGTAAGTTGTCCATTTTCCAGAATTGGTTTTCAAGAGCAAGTTCACCTACCCACACATTTTAGTCCATCATTCTCCCTTTCTTTCCTTCTTTCCTCTTGTATAATAACCATTTCAAATGCTAAGACTAATAATTTCTCAGTTCATATACCAGATTATTCCCGCAAGCTTTTAAAGCTATAGCTCAGGCCTAACAGGGTTTGTGACATCAAAGATTTGGAGTTGGAAGGAGCCTTAGAGGACATCTAATCCAGCATCCTCATTTTCCAGATGATGACATGGAAGCTTTAGGATGTTAAATGATTTGCCCAAGGTCACATAAGCAGTAAGTGGCAGAGTAAAGATTCAAACAAGTTCCTCTGACTCCAGATGCAGGATTCTTTTTCACTGCACAATGCTGAATCCCTATATTAAGCGTTTGCAATGTTCAGAAGGACCTGGTGATGCAATGGATTGAATCCTGAGTCTGGAGTAAGGAAGAGCTGAATTCACACTCAACCTCAGACATTTACTAGCTGTGTAACCCTAGGTTTAAACTCTGTTTGCCTTAGTTTCCTTGACTATAAAATGGGGATAATAATGGCATCTCTCTTGGAGGGTCAAATGAGATGTTTGTAAAAAGTGATTAACACCATGTCCAGCATGTAGTAAGTGCTATAAGAATTCTTATTCCCTTCCCCTAAGCACCGGATACACAAAGACAACAATGAAATCATCCTCACCTTTGGTAAACTTATAGTTATTCTATATCCCTAAAAGTGGATTACAAATACAAATTACATATAGATTATAGGATAATATGCTCTCCTCTCTAGCCAAGAAGACTATGACCTCTGGCACCGTGTAGGGCACTATGGGATTTCTAGGTGGCATAGTAGACCTAGAGTCAGCAAGACCTGAGTGTAAACCGCTTTTCAGACATTTACCAGCAGGTGATACTGGGCAAGTCACTTAACCTGTTTGCTTTGGTTTCCTTATCTGTAACTTGGCCCTATGTCCCAACACCTACATCATGAAGACCAAATGAGATAATATTTGTGAAGTGCATAGTACAGAGCCTAGTATATAGCAGATGCTATATAAATACTAGGTTGTTGTTGTTGTTGTTAATATGGGAGCCATAGTGATGAATGGTACCAGTAGATTCTAGGGTAGCCCTAGGAAGAGTCTGTGGAGCTCATAGTCTTCCTCTAGAATGTCCTCCAAGTTTAGGATAGCTCCTAAGTCACAAAAATCCCATTTTCCCCCAACCATCCATCACTTCAGTTGGATACCACAATTTCCAGATCCAAATCTCCAGGAAGACCTTAGAACCAGCTAATCTTCTGATTCCCTTCTTTGATACCACTAGGGTCGTTGGCTACAAATAAAGTTAGATATTCTATAATATTCATTCTAAATCAAGGGTTTTCAACCTGGAGTCTGTTAATTTGTCTGT
The DNA here is from genome assembly GCF_900497805.2 of Vombatus ursinus. Lineage (NCBI taxonomy): Eukaryota > Metazoa > Chordata > Mammalia > Diprotodontia > Vombatidae > Vombatus > Vombatus ursinus. The sequence continues at coordinate 3,547,267 of NW_020954591.1, forward strand.
TTAGATAAAGCTATAGATAAAGGTGTAGATGTAGGTATAGATTTTGATAACTTTATGTAATTGATTTTCTTTGTAATTTATGAATTTAAAAAATGAATTTCATGAATTAAAATTTAATTCTGAAGAATCCACAGGCTTAGCCAGACAAAAGGGGCCCATGACACAAAATGTTAAGAACTCCTGTACTAAATAATATCAATGATCTGTACAGTTTTAGAAGTTTATTACCTCTGAGTGCTAATGTCTCATCTTCACATCAGAAAATTTCTGATCATATTCAATGCTTCCCGAGAATAGCTTAATCGCTTATTAGAGAAGAGTTAATTACAGGGGCTAGTATCAGACTCATGTGTCAAGCATGTGTTTATCACAATTTATGTTGAAGACCATCTCATGGCCAGGATTCTGTTCTTCATTTTCAAGATGGCATTTATCAACATAAAGGATTGAGTGCATTTCATAAACCATCAAGGTGGATTTTCCTTACAATAACACGAATTATAAATCATCCATGCCTCCTCATCCTTTGAGAGTTTTGTGTGTGACCACCCAAAAATTCACCACAAAGTGTTTGGCCAATGTGTGGGGGGTGGAAGTAGGGAAACTCTCTTGATCTCCTGACATTGTGAGGGTACCAGAGAAGTACATGGATTTCCCATCATACTTTATTTCCTTTACTTCACTTCTTAACAGTTCCTTATTTGTGATGTGGCCTGTTCTTACCAAGCATCTTCCGATCCACCTTGTGATCTCTCCTATTCCAGCTCTAAATCCATCATCAAAACAGGATAATTTTTGCTACAGGAAAGGGTCTGTCAATGTGCTCCACTCACCTCCTCTATGATTTTCCAAATGCACATGCTCTTCCCTAAACACCATTCTATGAGGGCAGGGACTGTTTTGGTTGTATATTCCTAATACTTAGCACTGTACTTTCCATACAGTAAGTGCTTAATAAATGCTTTTCATTCTTATGCATTTCTGTTGCCTTCTGGGTGATACTCAAAACTATAGTATTCTGTGACTCAACAGCCATACAACATATAGCCCGAATATAAAGCAAAAAATAAATTTAAGGGTTAGAGGGTTTGGGTACTGAACTTTAACTTCATGGTTAAAGGGTTGGATTCGATACTAAAAAGATGAAGGATTGATGTCAGGTACTTCAGCAGGTGACCAATGATGAATCATAGTTGTAGAAATATTAATCATGCAACAGTGTACAGAATGAAATAAAGCAGTTTGACCAGTGACTGAGTGGTTGAAGTGATCTCTGCATATGAATTTGGACAAGAGTGGGGGAGCTATGGAAGCAGAATAGATGGATCTGATCTGAGACATATTGTGGTGGAAGAAGTGACAGGATTTACTGACTAATTGGATGTAAGGAATCAGTAAATGATGACTGCAAGATTGTAACCCTTGGGTATTGGGAAATAATACCAGTGGTTGCATGGGGAAGTTGGGGAGGAGAGCCATTTTGGAAAAGAAGATATTATCTTGGTTTTAGTTTTGTTAAGTTAGTTTCATATTCAGTGGGAAGACTTAAATGGAGATGACACAAAAATAATGTGAATTATTTAGAAGGTGAGAAACTTCAGTGGGTAAGTGACCACTGCCTCCTAGAGTCGTGAAAAAAGAAAGGAAAGATGGTTATAGTCTGACATACGTACTAAATTTGGGAAAGTCAGCACGGGAAGAATGGGAAACTGTAAAGAATTAAATTATGATAACAAAAAGAGAAACATTTCTGATGAGGAGAGAAGAAAGTTGTTGGAAAAGACTGATGCGAATACAAAAGAAAAGAAAGACTTGGCTTCCAGGAATAAATTAATAGTACTGTACTTTGCCTTGGTTAGACCACATCTGGAATATTGTGTTCAATTTTGGAGAACAGAGTGTTGGAAAGGACATTTAAAAGGTTGAAAGTATTTGGGGAGGGGGGCAACCAGGGTGATGTAGGAACTTGTTTCACTCATTGTCACTTAAGGATTAATTGAAGGAACTACCTATGTTTAATCTGGAGAAAAGATGACTTGGTTGGGGGAAAGGAGTGGGAAAAGAATCCTTTTGTCTAAATTCGAAGGACTGTGATGTGAAAAGTGGATTAAATTTGTTTGTCCTCAGAGAGCAGAAGTAGAAACAATGGGTAGAAATTTCAAAGACCACAATTTAGGTTTAAAGTCAGGAAAAAAACTGACACACAATTAGAGCCATCCAAGAGTGTAATGGGCTGCTTTAGTAGTTAATGGGTTCCCCCTCATTGGAGATCTTCAGGCACAGGATAGATTATTACTTGTCAGATATGTTTTAATGGGGATTCCTTTCAAGTTATGGGTTGCATTAGATGGCTGCTGAAATACTCAACTCTAAAATACTGTAATTGTCTATTGCAACATTTCTATAGTGCTTTAAGCATTTTGCAAAGCACTTTAGAATTATCATCTCATTTTATCCTCCTACCAACCTAGGAAGTTGGTACCCCTGGGAATTAGGTGCTATTATTATCCCTACTTTATAGATGAGGAAATTGAGGCAGAAGTTAAATGACTTGCCCAGGGTGACATAGCTAGACATAGCTAGTAAGTGTCTGAAGCTGGATTTGTATTTGAAACTCTCTTATGCCTGACTCCAGGTCCAATGTTCTATCCACTGTACCAGAGAGGGAGAGATTTGGAAGTCAGTAGAATAAAGGTGATGGTTGAAGTGTGGACAGATAAACCCTAGTGACTAAAATAAAGAAAGAGGGAAGTCAAGACTGAGCCTTACAGGCGTCTTAGAAGGGCCCATAATTTATTAGTCAGAAAGAGGAAATGGTGAAGAAGCCAGAGAAGGAGCCGTTATAAAGATAGGAAGAGAACCAGATGCGCTTGGTATCACAAGAGAGATCTCAAAAAATTTGAAATAATCAGAGCAAGATTTTCAAGAAAAATGGTAACTTTAATTCACCTCAAGTGATTAAACATTGTTAGTTCCTTATGTGTTCCAGGCACTGTGTTAGGTGCCGTACCTTCCCTCTCCCCCGCCCGCCAAAAAAAAAAAATGGAAATATCTTTTCCCCTTGAGGAGTTTACATTCTACTTATGGGGTAGAGAGAAATATGTACACTAATAAATAAATACACAATAAATGTAAGGGAAATGCAGAACAGTTGGGTGAGATGCATGGGGAGAAGCTATGATAATTGGGAAATAAGGAATGACTTTATGTAGGAGAATTAAATGGAGATAGGAATTCCAAGAGAGGGAGAAAAGGAGGGGAAGCATTCCAGGCATGAGAGAACAGCTTGTGCTAAAGTTTGGGGGGAAGGAGAGGAGGGGACTGAATATCAGAAGAGAGAACTCTGTTTAGAGTTCAGAATAGGGCATTGGTTGGAGAACATCTTAGATAGTACAACGGGATATTAAAGAGAATCTGGGGACGTATAAAGGGGAAAGCATGGGGCTAGCAATCGTGTGTGAAGATAAAAATGAACGATTGATGCTACCCAGAACACTAAATATGCAAGGGAGGGAATGGAGACTTCCATGGCAGAGAGAGAAGACCTGGCAGAAGAGGCTGAAATCGTTGACTTGCCTGTGACATTTAAAATTATTATGAATGTGTGAACAGAGCCATCAACCATTCTGAGTGATCCCTCTTTTGATGTTAATATTATAAAAATCATGGAACCACAAAACCATTTGCAGAACCATGTAGGGCTTCTGCATTCAATTCAGTGAACACTTGGTACTGCTGCCTCTTGAAGTGCTCTCCAGCCAGCCAGACCACATTTGGTATGTTGTGTACCATCTGGAAAGCTTAGCCTGCGACAGAAGTAAAAAGTAAAAGATTATTGACCCAATTTGATATTTACTGTGCACATATGAATACAAATGAAGATTTGAGTTCAATCTCAATTACTAAAATTTTATTCTGCAGCTGTCCATCCTTACCACAATATTGATTGCCTGTATAACATTAGGCTAATCAATTTACCTCTCTGTTCCACAGTTTCTTCATCTGGAAAGCAAGGCTATTGGACTAGATAAACTTTAAAGTCTTTTCCTCATCTAGAGCCTTGATTCTTCTATCCGTAGTGTGTTCTTCCTGTCACTTTCATTTCTTGCTTTTTCAAAATATTTTTGTTTCACTGGCTGCCCACCATTCTTCCCTACCCCAACCCCAACTTTCATGGTTCACAAGTATCATTGCATGTTTACATGAGAAGGAAACAAAAAAGTTGTATTATTGGCTAGACATCAAATTAAAAGATTTCTGATGGCCAGTTTTGTCCTTTGTCACTGTTTGAGCCCATTTTTAGGAAGTCTTCTAGGACAGAAGGTGTTTTAGATCTTTATTTGCACATAGCAACATAATGAAGGATAGCTATTTTTTCATCTTCTCCTCCATTATAAGGATTTGCATCTTTGCCAGATTTAAAAAGTACTACATTCCAGTAATTGTCTTTGTAAGTCTGGAACAGTCAGTAACAAAATGCATTTACTGTCTTTGATGAATCCTTATATATGAATTTATTCTTTTAAGTGATTAAGAATCAAGAATAAAGATCCAGTAGCTTTTTGAAAGAGACCTCATTCTGGCACATATTAGAAGAAGGTCAAAAACCAAGTTCATTCTGTGTTTTTAAAGTATTATTCAGCAGCTATACTGCAGGTTTGAAAGAACTCCAATCCACTTTACATCATAGACATTCTAAGAAGGAACAGGTAAAATTAAGTGTGGCCTAGTATGACAATCAGGGTTGCTAGAGGATACTGGTGATGGCTTTTTATTTAATTTTTGTTCCTGAAGTGACTCCCAACATCACTCCAACTAGCTTTCCCAGCTGTTTCTTAGAGCAGTGAATATAAGCACCAGTTTAAACTTCAGAGACAGGTAGAATTTGTGCCTTCTACTCATTCATTTATTCAGTAAGCATTGTAAAATTTTTATTGATACCTTTTGTTTTTCTATTACCTAAATTTCTCAATATATCCCTGTTCCCTCCCTCTCTAAGAGAGCCATCCCTTATAATGATGTATAGAAGATTGGGGAAAAAAAGGGGAATGAATAAAGAGTTCAGCAAAACTAACCAACACATCCATTGAGCCTAACATTCTATCTAGTCCTCCATACCTGTAGCCCCCCACATCTGCGAAGAAGGGAAGGAGCTGCATTTGCATGCTTCTTCTTTGGGGCCAAACTTGGTCACTACAATTACACAGCATTTAGCTTCAGTTTTTGTTGTTGTTACTGTTATGTTTTCCATTTACATGTCTATCAACAAGAATTGATCAGCTGTCTGCTATGCTCCCAAGTTAGGTACTGCAAATACATAGACAAAAACAAAAGCAGTCTCTGCTATCAAGAAATTAGAATATATTGCCTTGTAGCAGGTTAGAATGGCTTTTCCCCACTCTTCTTATACATTCACTGTCTGTGTGTTTGCCAGATGCAGCCTTCTGTCTGGGAGTAATTATTAGCAACGTAAGATAGGGATGCATTTTAATGTCTGCTACTTTTATAAAGTCCCAGGATACCTGCAATGTCTCAGTAAGCATTTATTTTGGGCAAACTCTCTTGGCACCAGGCACATGAATATGAAGACAAAAACTCCTTCCCTCAAGGCGCTTACATTCTATTTGGAAGAAACACAGAAAATTAAACGCAAAATATATACTGAGTAATTTTCAGGGGTGGAGTACTAGTCTAATGTGAAGGGTTGTTTAGCTGTAGAATGGGGTTCAGAATAAACAGTGAAAGAGTAAAGTGGGATGGCATGGGAACACAAGAGGGATCGAGCTAACCTGGTTACATATGAGAGAGGAAGAAGTGGTGTCCAGAGAAGGGACCATCAGCTCAGGCAGTCTCCTACGTAGAAACACAGGCATTCCCAGGAAAACCTTAGAGCAGCAGGAGTGTCACACCCTTCAATGGTCGTGTTAATTTTATTACCGAGCCTTTATCAAGAGGTAGACTAAAGGAAGCTATCGCTCTAGGCCAGATGGCCTTAGACCTTCCTCTAACAGCCGAGACAGTCAGTCCTTGGGCTAGGCTGGTTATAGAGGGTTGAGTCATGAGCGCTCACCTTCCACTCCTCAGCCAGGGCTTACCCCAGTGATGAGTAGAAATTTTCCATTGTGATTCCACAGTTTTAATAGTTCAAGATCTATAGCCACAGTAAAAAAGCCTGCACTACTCATTCTTATAAGAGGCTTACTTTAGTGTTCTTTACCATCACCATCCTCATGGACCATCTTTCATCATAGCCCCACCAAAAGTTGCCCTTCTAGAGTAAGGGTTCTTTACCTGGGGCCCAGGAACCCCCATGAAAAAATATCAGGGAGTCTTTGAACTTGAATGGGAAAAAAATCACATCTTTATTTTCACTAAACCCCAAAAGAAACTTAATATTGCCTTCAGTGACTTAAAGACAATATTCTGAAATGGGGTCCAGGGGCTTTGCCAGACAGCCAAAGGAGCCCATGATCTCTATCCTAGAGAGGCCAGTGATAAAATGGAGGAGAGGTCAGAAATACTGGACTGTATCAGCACAAAGCAAACTCCACAAGTAGGCAGGGGTTGCAGGGTTTCTTCCTTGCCAGAATCTTTAACAAAGTCCTTTGTGTCAGCAAATAAGCTTTTGTACTTTCTTGGTCATTTAGATTGCATTATTCACAATGCTTCCAACATTTGGTTTTAAACCAGCTGAGTTTTGGCATTCTCCCTAAACTAATTAAGTATTTGCTCTTCACTGCATTTTTACCACTATAAAATATAATGCTCATCTAAATTAATTAAAACATTTAAAATCTAAAATTTAATGGGCAGGAGGTTGTTTTGCCTTAGGGCTTGGCTCTGAATTAGTCCTAAACTGAATTTGCTCCTTGATCTAAGAAGAAAGCAGTGACGATAAATTTTTTCGTCATTGTTGGTCTTTTGCTGTTTGGCCTCATCTTTTTTAGCACTAACATAGTCACCAGTATAAAACCCTTGATGCTTTATTCTTATCCTGAAGACAAGTAGTAGGAATTATTTCCAGTCCTTGCAATTCTTAGTAATTATCATTCAGTCCCATGTGTCCCTAAGATAATGCACCTTTTCAGTCTGTAACGTAAGTATTGAAGGTGTGAGCTTAACATTTTAAAAAAAGTATGTGTATTTATGGAAATGGTAGTGTTATTATTTAGTTTATCTGGCATATTTCAACTCAGCAAAACAAGGAATTACTGTCACAATGGAAAGGTGATAACTTTCCATTGACTGCTCTTGTATGCAGCATTCACACTATTCCTGTGTTCCCAAAAACATTGCCCCAAACTCCTTCAGTAACCATGACATAGGCTATTTTCTGAAGTTTCTTATTTAAGATTTTTCTTTCCAGTCAATCCCTACCTTTCCTCCTATATAGATCCCACATATTACCTGTCACTTTTAAAAGTTAGAAGACAGAGAGAAATCATTTTTATTAGAAATAGATGTCTCCCATGTTCTCGACCTTTTTCCACTGAAATCTTATGGAAGTTTCTATAAGGCCATGTCAAAATGGTGTAACCCTATAGTTTATCATCAGTTCTTTTCTGCCACTTATCTTTTTAGTGGACTAAATTGACCATGTGCTGGTAAGATTTGGTCATTATATTAACCAATATCACATTATCATGTTGCAACATTGCAGTTATTTATTTCAACTGTGTGGGATAAAGCCTTAGATTAGTATGTGTATATTGAGATAAGAACAAAAATTATATCAATGAAATTAAAATATGTGCATACACATACACATGGACATATACATACATTCAGTCCCATGTGCCCCTAAGACGTGTGTGCACATGTATGAGCATGTGCACACGCGCACATACACACACACACACATACCCCAAGCTAAATCACCACACAATGTGGTTTGACCCAGTGCTTTGAAATCTTTGAAATTTCTTTTGACCAGACCTCCTGATGTTAGTAATTTGCTTTTTCCTTTCTTGACTACTTCATTTTTATGTTTTTTGGATGACATTTCCATAGATGACCCTCTTCTAAGAAGCAGAAAACTCTGCTAGAGAAATTTCTTCTGGGGAATTTGAAATCCTGGTCACTCCTTAGGGACAAACATCTTAAGTGAAATTGTTGGGAGTAGTGAGGGGCCTTGGGCAGACTCAGGAAGCCAGTAGTCAATTTGATCTCCTTTTGGCACTGAAAACATGAAGAAGAAGCAACTAATCATAATTTGAGATAAAATTTCCTCTTCCATTTTGGTTTGCCTCCAATGATTTAAGGCCTCCAAGCCCAAACATTCATCAGAAGAGAGAATCTCCTACTTCATTCCATCCCTGGTCTTTCTACCATCAGTCCAGCATATGCCTACAGTTCTGGGGTTTTTCAACATTCCAAACTATGGTGCAGGTTTTATTGACAGAATAAATAAGAAAAGATGTATATGTGGAGGCATTTTAGAGAGAGGAAAAAAGAAGCCGTTTTTGTATAAGAATAAGATGCAAGACGTCAAGAAATAGAGACTGTCTTTGATGTCCATGTCAGTCACCAGAATCATGTCTGAAACTTTCAACTTGTCTGAAATTAGAGTTTAAAGATATCATCTTGCATGCAGAAATGCAGATTTGCAAAATGTTGTAACTTGCATAATGTTAATGCAGTTGGCCAACACACACAAAAATGATTATTTGCTGTTTAAAATACTTAAAGTTGACTTTAGTAAGCTTGAAAGCAAAAGACTGAAATTCTGATGAAAATCAAATTGTTTCTCATCCCCAGGGCCAGGAACCATTTTAACAGGCACAATGTGAGTGTGCCTACAAAGTTGTGTGGGTGTATACAAGCTCTAACCTGAACATCTCTCTGTGTCAGTGCAGGAAGGCAATATTGTCTCTCCATTGATTTTACTGTTGTCTCTTATGAGCAAATGGTGTTATTTCCATCAAACTGAGATGAACTGCATGTTACCGGTTAGGTTATTGTTCACCAGAGGATTATCCAGAAACAACAAACTTGTTTCACTTTACTCAGGCCTGTCATAACTGACAGAAACTTGTGTCAACCTCAGAAGTAGTGCTTATGTTTTGATTTATGAGGCTCGCTTTTCCCCTGTCATTTTTCTTAGAAGAAATAAGAATTAAGATGGAAAACACACACACAGAAATACGCACTATACTTTTGTTCTATGGTAGTAATTCTTCATCTTTCGTGAGTCATGGACCCCTTTGGCAGTCTGATGAGGCCTATGGACCTCTTCTCAGAAGAATGTTTTTAAATAATTGAGAGAAATGCTAAATTTCAGTTAGAAGTTAATGAACATTAAAATGTCATTTGTTTACTCACATCCAAATTCATACATCCCCTGAAATTTATGCACAGACCCCTGGAGCCTACATTAAGAACCCCTGCCTTATAGGATAAAGAAAACAAGACAGCAGCTATAGTATCTCTTCTTTAGCAATCTTCATTATTTGTTGCATGAAGTTGCTATTCTACCCAACAGTTTCCCAAAATGAAAGTAATTTGATGCTTATGGTAGTTTGATATCAGGGAGAACTATGTCCTTTCTCAACACGTCCCCTGGCACCACTGTCAGAGATTCCTAGCTGGAAGGATCATAGGTCTGACCCAGTGCCTGTTCTTATGTTTAAATGTGCATCTCTTTCCTGGTAAAGCTGTTTTAATCCTGTATCATCACTGGCAATCTTGAATGACATCCTGTTTTTATCTTCCATCCCTTAGAATGTCGAGTGGTAAAATCCACTTCCTACACCAAAATAGCTTCAACATCCCGCAGGAGCACCACCAAGAGCCCTGGTCCATCCAGACGCAGCAAATCCCCGGCTTCAACCAGCTCAGGTAAAGTAATGAAGAAAATTATTGTGAAGCATCTTTCTTTGTCACTTTAATTTGTGAAGACCAGTGAACAGCAGGTGTGTGAAGATTTTGTGTGATGCTGATAAAATGGTGTAAAGTTCTACTTTACAAATTTTAGAACGTCATAGTTTATTTCACAGAGCTGTTGCAGCATTAGTTATGGAAATCGGCAACATAATCAGATGGAAAGATCATCCAGTAGATAATCTGAACTCCCAAAATATTTGAGGGACTGCATAAGGCCACCTGTATATTGCTGCCCCACCAACCCACTAGGATTCCAGAAATTTTCACCACTAAATTTATTCCTTTGGGTTAAGATGTTGTCTTGAAGAACCTTTGGAAAGAGTATACATTCTGCCTAGATGAGGCCTCATAATTATAGATGCTTGGCCACCAAGGGTAGCCTGAATACAGGGGGTAATCTTTGGAGGGAGCCTCCCAAAAACAGGTGGAAAGAGAACAGAGAGTCAAGACAAACAGCCTAATGAAAAATTTTACCCATCTTGAACCAGTCCCAGTTCCAGTTCTAGGAAAAGCCATCTTTGTGACCACCATTGTGCCTCTTTCTCACCACCACCACCTCTGTAGATTATAGTTTACTTTTTACCTGAATAAGACATGGGTTACTATGATGACAAGTGAAATAATTTGGAATGCTGATGGCACCTCTGAAGAAATAGTCGTAAGTGATTGATTGGTAATGTAATACAGAAGGAGCATAACATTAAATGGCTTTAGAGCCAGGAAGATTCCAATATCTCCTGGTTGTGTGACCCTAAGCAAGTCATTTCATCTCTGTGCTAGATCTAGGCAACTAAGACTATAAATTGCCAAGAATCAGGAATTCCCTATACCAATAAAATTACTGACTTTATCCCCAATCCCACTGTTATTATTGTTATAATTCCTTAGCAACATAATAATAATTCATCCAGCAAACTTAAGATGATTTCATATGGAATGATTGGAAAAAGACCTGTTCTCAAACAATTCATATTTCTGGTGTCTTTCACTTTGTGGATGTTTACCGTGAAATATATAGTATGTATTTGGAAATGTTCTAACAAAGAGCTATATTCATGTATTCACTCAACAAAAGTGTATTAAGCCCTTCTCTTGTGCCAGGCACCATGCTGTTAATGTTTCCCAATTCCTCATTTGTATTTTTCTTTTGGCCCCATGCTTCCTCATCAAACTTACTGGTGATCAGTTATGATTCTCTGGCAAACAGTAGTAAGAATAATTTAGCCTCCTTAAAGTTGCTGGCTGACTAATCCTGAATCTGTCCCCTGTCAAGCAGAAGTATGGAACCCTCAGGTGGAGGGTGAAACCACTTCTCTGCAAGGTTCCCATCATTCCTGCTCCAACAAACCTGCTCTTCCTTCTTGGTTAGAATCAGATCCAGAAAAGCGATTGCAATCATCACTACCTCTACCTTTTAAAGAGTGATTTTTGTCATTAAGACAAATTGAGAATTTCTCAACTGCTTTGCTTTTAGGAGAAAAAGACTTCCAGTAGATTTAGTTCATATGTGCCTATTATCTATAGGTCCCTCAACTAAATGCTGGAAATAGAAAGACAAAAGTGAAATCGCCCTGTATGCATTTTCATGGAGTATACATTCTACAGGAGAGATGTAGCATACAACATGGCTACAGATATGGCATCATTTGAGGAAGGGGGAAGAGGTTCCCATAGGAGATGCAGCCTGAACTAAAATTTGAATATAAATAAGGATCCTGAGAGGCAGAGAATGGTTAGAAGGGCATGGGGTTAAATGTAAGCAATGCTTATTGATAAAAAATACTTTTGGAGTGGAATAGTGAGAAGTTCTAGAATTAGAATCAGAAGAGACCTGGCTTCCAATATACCTTCTGATGCTGACTACCTGGAAAGCCATAGGAAATCCACTAACATTTACTTAGTGCCTACTATGTGCTCTGCTACTATGTAATATATGCTACTGCGTACTATGCTATGATAGGCACCAAGTATACAAAAACAAAAATGAAACATCCCTGACCTAAAAGAGCTTACATATTCTCAGAGGAGATGATACATACTTAAATAAAGATATGCAAACCAAAGTTAAGGTGAAATTGTATGGAAGAGGAAAGGTACTAGCAGCTTACTGAACCTCAGTTTCCTTCATAAAATAAGGACAATAATTCCTTCAGTATATCCTAGACAGGATTGTGGCAAGGATCCAATGTAAGATATTTGGCAAACTTTCAAATGCTACAAAAATATATATTATTATTAATAATTTTATAGAGAACTTTAGAAAGATTTTATCTTGTCTTCAAGTATAACCTTAACTTTGTCTTCTACTTGAGATGCTATAATATAGGGAAGAGCCTGAGGGTCATTCATCTCAGCTCAGCCCTTAATTAGCTATGTGAACCTGTGCAAGTCACTTATAAACTACCCTGGGCTTTGGTTTCTTCCACTACAAAATAAGGGGATAGGACTAGATGAGCTCTGGGGAAGGATCCTTCCCTCTCTAAAAATTCTAACATTCGATATTGTCTTACTAGGAAACATCTGCCTCCCTGTGTGTTTCTTTCTAGCTAACAGCTAGCACTTTTCATGTGTATCTCATTTGATCTTCACCACAACGCTGTGAGGTAGAGGTTATTATCATTCCCACTTTATGTATGAGGAAACTGAGGCTGAGAGAGGTTAAGGGGCTTTCCTGGGTCACACAACTGGATTTGACCTCCAGTCTTCCTGTCTCCAAGTCCAACACTCTACCTATGGCACTATATAGCTGTCCCCATTCAGCCAGCATTTATCAAGTGGCCACTTTTTGCCAAACTCTGTGTCCTCTGTCCACACTGTCCTCTATTCCTACTCTGAGATGTATTATGCTGAGATATGTAAAGCTCTATCATTTTCAGTCCATTCACATGTTATTTGGACATATATTGTATTTTTTTTTATTTATTGTATATAAATGTCAATATATCCAGTTTCAGAATGTGAACCCTTTTGAGAGCCAGGGTTGTTTCTTTTCTCTTTGTATCCCCAGTTACATTGCTTGATATGTTGCAGATCTATGGATTAATGTGTCATCCCATCATATGATGCATCGGGCTCAAAGATGGAGGCCTGTAGAATCTATTTCTCCTCCCCCAGTCACAACAGAAGTTTTCCTTTCATTTTTTTCCCTGAGAGACTTTTAACAAATACTTTCTTCTTTTTCCACAGTGGCCTTTCATTTGCTACTTAAGAACATTTTTTAGAGTTAGAATTTTCAAAAATCCAACTTTAATTACAAATCAGAAAAAAAAAATTAGTTTATAAAACTGAACAGAACCAGTAAAATGAATTAGACATAATTAATTCATCACAAAGAATCAAGCTTTTCAAAGTATCGTGTCCAGTAGCCATCTTAGACTAAATATGTCCAAAACAGGACTCATTATCTTGTCTCCTAAATACTTCCCCTACCTTCCTTGCTGTAGAGAGCAGTACCACCCTCCTACTCCCTCCCGCTCACAACCTAGGAGTTATCCTTAACGCCTCATTATCTCTCAACTCTCCCTCCCCCCATCCAATCTGTTACCAAGGCTTGGCAATTTCACCTCTGTAACATCTCTCCTATGTGCTCCCTTCTCTTCTCTGACACTGCCACCACCTTAGTATAGATCTTCATGACTCTGGTAACCAGTCTGATGTGGATAAATCCTAGGAAGTTGCCTGAGGCACAGTGACTTGCCCAGGGTCAAACAACTTATAAGTGTCAGATAAGAGATTTGAGCCCAGATCATACTGTGCCAAGAAGCTCCTTATCTAATAATAACATTTCATATCTTTAAAATATTCTGTGGCATAAAATTTATTCTAAGCCTCTTGCCTTGTAGGGATTGTAGAATGAAGAATGGGAAGAGACTTTCGGCAATGAAGTTCTGCTGCTTATATATTCTTTTAGTGACATTAAAAAATGGAAACATATATCTTCTTTTAAGAAGGATGATAAATATACGAAACAACTGGAATTTATACTCTACTTCACAGTGGGCTCCATGACCCATATTCATTTTTCAGAGATTAGCTTATCCCATTCCCTTATTTTATAGATGAAAATACTGAGGCCCAGAGAAATAAAAGGACTTGTCCAAAGTCACACAGGAAGTAAGTGGCCAAATCCCCTAACTCCAAACCCAGTGCTCCTTCCATTGTACTTTCTTCTCATGAGTTTGGATTAGTGAAATTCTATTGTTTTCTGCATTAGCTCAGGGTTCTCCAGAGAATGGATTGTCCGAATTACAAATTATCCAAGAATTCTACCCTACCACAGTTCAGGTAGGAAGAAACAAAGCAGCTATTACCCAGTATCCTTTTCCCCTGGTGAATCCTATGTCTAGGAGGGTAGGCTCAAGGTTCCTGGGTTGCGGGGAACCTTCTTACTAGAAATGTCTGTTCTCTCCAAGTGGACTAACTACCTGCCTGGCTGAGGGAAGGGAATCATTTTTCTTTTTATGGACAGCTCGTGGAATTACTGCTTTCTTTTACTACCCAAACTGTAAAGGAAAATATCTACACTGACGGTAGTCAAGGTTTTGGTTTGTTTTTTTTTCTCCCCATTAATAAATCTTGATCAGAAATCTATATGTGAGCTGCATAGGCCCCATGAATTTTTACAAATGAGAAAAAAGTATACAATTTTCTAGCTATTCAGAAATACAGGTTTTTTTCAACCGTTCAAAAAATGATTTAATCAAAAAAGTACATAGTTTGTAGATGTAGTGCTAGTCATTGATTAGTTTCAACCAAGCATTTATTAAGCACTTTTTACCAAGGTGTTTACCAAGCACCGTACTGAGTGCTGGAGATATAAAGAAAAAAAAAACAAATAAATATCATCTTTACCCTCAAGGAGCATCCGTTCTGATGGGAGAAGACGATGTAAGTATAAATAGGTGGACAAAAGACGCCTGGAGAGGAGCCAAAAATAACTTAGAGGTGAAGGCACCAGCAATTACAGTAGAAGAATGAGGAAAGGCCCCTTACAGAAGGCAGTATTTGATGTAGGTATTGGAGGAAGCCATCTGTATCAGGAAGGTCCATCTGTATCAGGATTGTTAAAGCTAATTACATTTGTGTTTGTTGTTCATCCTTTGTTCTTGAAGAAGACCAGTAACATCAGGAGGGTGATGTCTTAATTTGCAAGCAAATTGGATTTCAAGTGAGTCAGAGCTGGGCAGAGTCATCAGCCTCACAATTACATTTGTGAGGAGGGAAAGAAATACCCAAACTTGACTAGTGCTTTGACAGCAAATGTGACTTGCTATTAATATTTTTGAGCCTAATGATGGTTTTAACCCTGATAATAAAAAAATCCTAATTTTAAAAAATCTCAAAGTCCTATTCCTTTTATTTTGTGTTAAAACCTCAGTAAATTTTTGTAAACTTTGGTTTACAAAAATTTTTTATCAGAATATCATCTTAAAATAATACATCATTGTAAGGATCAGCAGGTCAGTGTGAAGGGGCATTGCTAAAAGGTAAAACTGCTAGATATGCTGCATCATTTTTACATCTAGTGTCATCCACAAGAAACTCACAGATCAATATTTCACTTGACTTAAATTTTTGCTATTCTGCCTTTCTCTGTCTTTCCTTTGGTACTGCTAGCAAGTCCTAACATGACCCAAATGAAAGCAATGCAGGGAAAGGGGAAGAAGCCAGGGAATTGAATAATGAGCTGCTAGGGTCTTGGTGATCCATCTAAAGAGACTCGTGATGCTGTTTTGTAGCTATTAGAAGAATGCATAGAGTGGACATAGTATGATGAGTGTTAATGTACCTGTTTTGGGGACATGGTAATTTCATATGGGAAAACATAGTCCATATAGGATTGCAGCCTAACTAAAACTTTATCTAGACAGGAAAGGAGAGAGGTACATCTAAAACTTTATAGTCCCTCCAAAAATAAGACTGAAGTATGCATGAATGCACTAATGGGACTTTAATGAGAGCTCCTATCTCTGGGTGACTTTTTATCTTTTTATTTTTTATCCTTTCCCAATAGTGAAAGATGAGAAAAATATGTTTATCTCTTTTGCATTTTCATTCCTGGACTCTTTTGTCATTTAGACAAAAGATTCTTCATGTGTTGATTACGTATAGGGGAAAGTCTTATACATTCTTCTGGTTCCCCAAGATGATACCAGAGTTCCAATATGTTTTCATTCACAGTTGGATAATGAGTCACTCTGTTCATTCCACTTCTTGCAGTTGTGGAAATTATCAACTGTATCTGATTAATAATGCATTTGAGCCTCTTTTCAAGGTGCTTTAATATAAGAATTATCAAAGTGTAAATTATACCACTATCCCTGCCCTGATAGAAGGTATGTCCCAAAGAAGGCACACTGATGGGGATACATATAGAGTAAAAACAACAGATTAGGCAATAAAACATGTGTGCCAAATTTATTTTGAAAGGTTGATTTGGGATATTAAATGTTGAGGTTTTGTTTTGGAAAGCTGTTTTGCTTCAAGAGAAGAATTGGAAGTAAGCTCTGTACCTTTCTCCAGCATCCTACTTCAGATATTTAATTAGCTGTGCAATCTATAAAATTCATGTAACCTCTCTAAGCATTGAATTACTCATCTATAAAATGAAGGGGTTGGACTATATGGACTTGAAGATCCTTTCCAAGTCTAAAACTGTGATCTTATGTCCTACTTTCTATGGTACTGCTGAATTATTGTCTCCCTTGAGGAAGACCATCCCCTTCCATTGTTTTTTCCCTCGTTCTTATCTAACATCGATGAATGAATGGGTTTGATGAGGCCTGGGTGTTTAGGAGGGTCAAGAAGGGAGAGATTTTGGGGATTCAGATTGATTTATTAAAATTGTGTGTTCTCTTCCCCAGTCATGCTCATTAGGGTGGTGCCATGATTGATTTTCCTATTCAATTTGTGTAGTCCCTGGGGGAAAAGAAGTAGAGGAAGAAGAAATGGAAAAGGTCATGATAAAATAATGTGATTGATCTTTTTTAACAAATACACCAAAACTTATATATCCCATTTAATATCAGTGGTTTTATCCAAAGCAGAGGGCACTGAAAAGTTTTCTTACAATTAATTATTTTCAGAACTAATAGTCTATCTCTTCACATGTTCCCAGTGGTGGCAAATGTTTGTCCCCTGGGTATGAAATTAATGTTTGGACATAGCCAAAAGTCATTTGGAGCCAAGCTTGGTCATCAAGTTATATTAATATTGTTTTTGATGGAGAACAAAGTGTGACTCACAAGAAGCCTGATTTTCTTATTTGGCTCATAAATTAGCTCTGAAGGTAAATTTGTAAGAGAAGTTCCAAAAAGGTTTTGAGCATTTATTTGAATATACGTCTAAATTCCAAAAAGGATGACTTTGGAGGAAAGCCAAATCTTGGATTTTTTTTTGTTTGGATCTATGGGTCGTCATACATTTGTTTTTAGTCTCTGTGCTTTGTAGCTGTACCTTACATGCTGTGAAGGTGAGATCAGATGGACAATTGTAGAGGTTCAGAGACAAGGACACAAACACAGTCAGATTTGTTACGTGTTGCTTAGAGTATGGTTTGATACGAAGCCAAACAAGCAGTTGAATATTAATAAGACATTATTATATTGCATAGATGAAGAGCTTATTATAGTAAAAGGAGCCCTGGACTATGAGCCAGGAGACCTCACTAGGTTCAAATCATGCTCTACCACCTACCTTGACTTTAAGTAAACCACGTATATGAGCCAATTTCTTGTTAACTTTCTGTGAGAATCAGATGAGATATTGGAGGTCTTCAAGCACAAGTTAGATGGACACGGGTCAGGTATGTTATGAAGGGAATTCCTTTTTGGAATTTGAGATTCCTGCCAACTCTAAAATTCTCTGATTTTGTGACCGTAACGTGTTAAATAAATGTCAGCTGATAATATTTTACCACTTTAAGGTTTACACAGTGACTTCTTATCCCTTTTCAGACTTGTTTCTCACAACCCTGTGAGATAGATGGATTGTCCCAAAAGTCTTAGTGCAGCTGTAAGCTTTACAAAGCTTTGTAGGAAGGAAAGTTTTGTAAACCTTGCAACTTGCACTAAGACTTTTGGGACAATTGGTGTAGGGGAGTTATTATCCCTAGTTTATAAATAAGGGTATGAAGAATGAATTGGGGCAGAGGCAAGGAAATTAGACAAGAAGAGCATTTAGAAGACTGTTAAAATAGTGTTTTCTAGAAAATATAGGTCCTTAACTAGGCGTAACAGGATTGGAGACATGAGTAACCCCATAATTTTGTGGATAGAACACCGAACTTGGAGCAGAAGCACAGGATCAAGTTCAAATCCCATCTCAGGCATTTACTACTTGTGTGACACAGGGTAACTCTGTACCTCAGTTTCCTCATATTTCTAATGAGTGAGTTGAATTTGGTGGCCTTTAAGATCCCTTATGGCTCTACTTCTGTAATCTTTATCCTATGACCCTATGACTTGCGTAAAAGTAGAGTCCACAGGTACTTAATTGGATATGTGGGATGAGGAAGAAAGAAGAGTAAAAAAATATCCCAAATGTATGAGCCTGGGTGACTAGTAGGATGGTAGGATATGTAGAGAAGCTGGGGAGAGGGACAGGTTTGTGGGAGTCAGTTTGTGGGGCTTCATTTTGGATGTTAGTGAAACATCCAAGTGGAAATACCTAACAGGAAGTCAGACATTCAAGGGAAAAGGTTGGGGGCGGAAATAGGAAATTGGAAGTCATTGACATAAAGCTAAGTGTTAATTGAAACCCCTACGGTTGCATGAGCTCATCAAGACAAAGTATGAAGAGCAAGAAGGAAGTTGGATGAAGAACAGAAACTTCAGGTATGTCCCTGTTTAAAAGAGAAAGAAGCTAGCAAAATAGGAGATAGGTCAGAAAGGTAGGAGAACACAGGAAGGCTGTGTGACTCATTATGGAAGGAAAGGGGATCAAGAAGGATTAAGTGATTCACAGAGTTAAGTACTACTATGAGGTAAATGGAAGATGAGGACAGAAAGGGGTAAGGGCCCTGAGGACAGCCATTTCATTGGCCCATCCTGAGTAATGAGAAGTGAATTTCTTTTTGGACATAAAAGAGATTCTTTTTGGACATAAATTTAATAACAAAAGCCTGCAGAGTACTCTTGCCTCTTTTATCAAACATAATGGGAATACCTTTTTTTTTAATAGTTATTTCTTTATTTGCATATCTTTACTATCATTATCCATGTCTTTTCAGTGGCAATGTGGATAGAATGCTGGGCCTGAAGTAAGAAACTCAAATGTGTCCTTAGACACTTACTAGCTGTGTAACACTGGGCAAGTCACAACTTCCATTTGCTTCAATTTCCTCATCTATAAAATAGGGATAAGAATAGTACCATGTTCCTGGGTTGTTGTGAGGAAAAAATGAAATATTTGTAAAGCACATTTTCCTGGCACATAGTGGATGCTATATAAATATTAACTATTATTATTATTATTATTATATTTTATAAGAAAGGACCTAGATATCATTTGTACAGTGCTTAGAATAGCAATGCATGGGAGCAACAAGGTGGCGCAGTGGATAGAGCATTGGCCCTGGAGTCAGGAGGACCTGAGTTCAAATCTGGCCTCAGACACTTGACACTTACTAGCTGTGTAACCCTGGGCAAGTCACTTAACCCAATTGCCTAACCCCCCCCCAAAAAAAAAGAATAACAATGCACAAAAACAGACATTTAATAAATGCTTTTGTGGATGATAATACAGTGAGGGGAGAGAGAAAGGGAAAAATAGATCATGAAAAATAGGATTGTGATTATATTTTTATGTATGTATTATATTTTATGTATGTATTTATGTATATACACACATGTATGTATATTTACACACAAAAAAAAGACCAAATCACTTATTAAACGCTTATATGTCAGGTATTGTGCTCAGCACTGGGAATACAGATACAAATAAGCAAGACAGTCCCTTCTCTCACCAAGTTTACATTGTAAGGTGAAGAAGGGGATAGACATGCTGCTGGAAGACCTCCAGTGTCTCATCTGATTGTCACAACAAGCTAACAAGATAGGTACAGTGAGCCAGTAAAGGAAACGTAAGTAAGGAGACAAAGATAAATGCACAGCAGGATGGTGTGTGATGATGAGGAGGTATTGGGCAGGCCTGGTTTGGGACAAGCAAAGCAGAAGCTCACCTATCGGATCCCAGGTTCATAGGGGCATAGTTCAGAGCTCTCATGAGAGGGAGATGAGGATGCCATGGGGGATACAGAGAGCATGATGTGGGAATGGCTGATTCAGGACGAGATAAGGAAAAAAGCTCGCCTCGTTTTCCAACTTAGAATCTAAGAAATAGAAGTAATTACTAGTTCAACCCTCTCGTTTTCTTCAGATGGGAAAACTGGTGCCCAAGACAGGTAAATAAGAGACTAAGGAACTTGACTGATGTCATAATAGGCAGTAGCAGAGACAAGACCAGTTCAATCCAAAAAACATGTAGTGTGTCTATTGTGTGTAGAATATTGTCCTACAGGAAAAGGGGATAAACAAAGCTTAGATGAGAAATGTCTTTGGTCTCACTGTTCACAGAGCTTTAACATGGAGCTTTCCTGCCCTTCAATACAGTGCTCTTTCTGTTACTCAAACTTGATGGGATAGTAGTTCTTAACATGGTGTCCATGAATTTGTTTGTGGTGGGTTTTTTTAATATTTTGATAACTATTTCAGTATAATTGGTTTTCTTTGTAATCCTATGTATTTTATGAATTTAAAGACATGATTCTAAGAAGGGGCCGATAGACTACACCAGACTGCCAGAAAGGGGTCGGTGACCCCAAAAAATATTGAGAACTCTTAGTCTATGACTTTGTTCCCACTGCTCTCCAGAATCCTTTCAAGCCTCTTCCTTCATCAAGGAGTATGTTCTCTCAACCATTTAGAAGAAAGAAAAATATATCACTATGAAATTATCAACAGATTAATTAAGAAGTCAGCATATATTTATGGCTTATACTTAGTCATCATTTAAAAAAAAGAAAGACATTGAAAGCCTCCTGGCCTTTCTACTTATATAAAGATCCAAATTCCCCTGCGTGGTGCCTCTCAGAATTAGATGTTAGCCACAAAAGGATTAGGTCACAGATGGTGAATGGGTTTTTCACTCTGATTATAGGACCATTCTGTGTAATCCGTGAGTTTCACCTTTAATTGCATCCTAAGATCCTAAAATTGCTTCTTACTTAACAATTCAAATTTAGCTTCATGTAGATTTGGAAAAACCTTGTCTTATGCAATATTTAAGTGAAGGCAATAGCCTAAGCTGGGGGTACATGGAGAACTTTAGTTTATCAATGCAATTTGTCATATATGAGAGAGATCTCTTAACAAATATCTCCTCAAAAAATCAATCTTCTTTATATATAGGTTGTACCAGTCACTCAGAGATTTCATCTTTATATACTTTCTGAAATGACCGCCCAACTTATGAGCTCCAAGGGAGTTAAGTCATGACCTGACTTTTATGGAAAAGATTGGACACAAAATGCTAATGCATAAAAATTCTCAGTCTCCATATTGACATGCTACCTTATTGAATACACCCAAAAAGACTATTGCTTTGGGATACCTACCAAGAGTTGCTATGTCTGAGAGATAAAAGAACTCCATGCACCCATTCTATCACCACCACATTTTCCTTTGTAGGAAAGGCAACCTATTGTCTGGTGTGCCTTTTTTATGTTCAATATCCTCAAGCTTAACTCCAGCATTTATCCCAGGGTAATTCCATTGATGGTGTTGGCATTGCTAGAGAGCCCTTAAATGGCTATCTTGGTAGCTACTTCATGAACCACAGACCTCATACGATAATGTGAGAATATTTACAGTACCTTGATCCAGTATTAAAAGGTACCAGAAGACAGAAGGCATCCATCTCCTTCTCCTTGCTCAATAGTTTCATATTCCTTAGAGGCCAATTCTGGGGCACAATAAGGTTTTACAAGTTGATTTTTGTTGTTATCATTCAGTTGTTTCTGCCTCTTCATGACCCTGTGGACCACAACACACCAATACTGTCTGTGGGATATTCTTGGCAGAGATATTGGAGTGGTTTGCCATTTCCCTTTCCAATGGATCCAGTGAATCCTTTTGTCAGGCAATCAGAGGTTAAATGATTTGCTCAGGGTCACACAGCTAGGAAGTGTCTAAGGCTGGATTTGAATTCAGATCTTCCTAACTCCAGGGTCGGTGCTATATCAACTGAGCCACCAGGCACCTCTAAATGTAGATTGATACATAAGGACATAGATTTATTGTCCCACTTTTCAAAGGATAGCATGATCATCTTCCTGGAGTGATGATAGAAGACAAAATTAGAGGCTTCAGAAGGGAAATTGAGGGAGTGGCAAAATATTTCAGGGTTACTCAGCTGGTTTGTGTTAGTTGTGACTTACATCCAGCACTCTTGAAAACTGAGTGTGATGTTGAGTGGAAAGATGAACACATAGTTTCAGAAGTTAGCTCAACACCAGTCTTCCTCTAGAGTCCTTCAGTGACCAGTTATACAAATGGTAACCTTGTGGCAATCCAGGTTAGTATTTCTCATTCACTGAATAGAAGCAAAAAAGGATATGGTAAAGAGAGAGTGACTGTAAAAGCATGCATAGTGGAAAATCAGCATGACCCAAAAGAGTCCCTTATTTCCTTCAAACACTACCTTCTATGAGAAACCTTTCCTGATTCCCCCCAAATGCTAATGCCTTTCCTGCCAAAATTACCTTCTTTTTATTCTGTGTATTTATTTACACACATGCTGTCTCTTCTGATAGAGAGCAACCTCCTTGAAGATAGAAATTTTTTTTTTGTCTTTTTATCCTCAGAGTCTGGTACAATACCTGACATATCATAGTAGATGGATACTATTTTTTAAAAGTGCTTATTGATTGATTGGCTGGTCAATAGATTTGGTTAATGACATCAGACTAAATTATTAAGACAGATTGTTGCCCAAATGAAGTAACTAATTGTACTCTTGGCTGTACCAGACTTGATATGTTGAATTTTAATGAGGTACATTTCATGGCTAATGGAACTGAACATAGACAGTCTTTTTTATATTGGCATTTTGGGACCATTGGCACCATATAATTTAAAAAAAAACCAAATGTGTTCATTGTATGTGTCAAAGTTAGTCATGTAATAAGATTATTCATCCCAACAACCATTTAACAGTATGTCATATGGTATTTCTCCCAAAGAATTATTCATCCTGTCAGACAGAAGTGTAGATTGTAGATTCAAAGATGTTGAACAGACAAAGGCAAGATTATCAGTGTAATTCTGACCCTAAAAATACAGACAGTCTCCACTTATGACCAGGCTATGTCACAAAAGTTCATTTTTAAGATGGTCAGTTAGTGCTGAGGATTTTCCAATAGAAATTGTGGCATAGATGTCAATTAATTCCCAAAGATAGACCATAAAGGTCCATTTAATGCAAAATATAGCGAAGTCATGATACTCAGAATGTTGCAGATTCCAACCATCATTTAGGATGTAATTTTTGTCTGAAAAACGATCCTGAGTTCCAAGTTGAATGCCAGGAACACATTTCTCCCCGGTGACACCCTGGCGACACCCTGGCAATATTAGTAGAGACTCCTCCAGCTTCCGTTCGGCACTTCACTACAGCAGTGGAAGTAGGACTCCTGAGGGTTTATCAGGAAGGGGAGAGCAGGGAAAGAAAGGAACAAACAAAAGAATGAACTCCAGTGACATTAAGGAGGAAAGAAAATCTTTTTTAGCAGTGACAGGTTGGGAAACGAGTCCCTGGTGAGAACATCCCTTCATATGTGACATATGCTTATAAATCGAGTCTGCCTGGAGTTCTTGGAGTTTTTTCCCCTTATTTTCATGAATTTTATTAGATAAGAGACCCTAAAAAAGAAAATGTTGCCATGAGCTTCTAAACATTTTCTCAGTTGTCTGTTTCCTCTCCATATGTGCCACCTATTGGCAGTGTAAAGCCCCTACCCAGGGGTAGGCAGGAAAGAAGAAAACATGGTCCAGTATCTAACCAAGAGGCTTAATGACTGTAGAGAATCCTGTTTTTATTTTAGCATGAAGCCTGGCACATAGTAAGAACTTAACAAATGCTTATTGACTTGGCTTGCCCCCTTGAGACACATCATTCAACACTTCCCCCATAACTACGGAAACTTGTAAGTTTTTGTTTTCTAAGTATCTAATGAGGCTTCAGTCTTAAACCTAGTTTAGAGGGAGAGAGAGAGAGAGAGAGAGAGAGAGAGAGAGAGAGAGAGAGATGGGAATCTGTAAATGCTGTCAAATTAAAGACTTCCTAAATGATCCCCTTTTGTATGATGCCAGAATAATGTACAAGTTAAAGAAAGAGCACCAGATTTATCTTCAAGGCAAAAAGTAAGATTTTGTAAAGCATGAAGCTCATAGAGGTTGATGGCAAAAGAAAGAAGAAGAAAAGAAAAATCTTGCTTGTTTCTCAAGTGATATAGGCCCAGTGCTTTTGTAAAAAATATTTAATTTTTTTAAAGCAATAAGCATGCTACCTTTCATTGAATTTTTATGAAATAATTATTAGCTAGTAGATGTTAGTCAGCAAAGATTTTACAAAAGTTATTGTCATTTTAATTTTTTCAGATGAGTCACTGGCTATATTGCCCCCAAAGGCATTTCATTATGATTCAGTGCACATATGAAATTGCCTGGGTTTATGGGGGCTTTCTGGTACCAGGGTGGGGGCAGAGATGGCTCGGCACTCTGAATTGGTGGCATTATGCTTAATTGACACCTTTGATGTAGCCCTAAGACAGCACCTGCACCTCCCACTTCTGCTCCAAAGACGTCAGCCTTACGCAGAAAAGGCATCTGCCGATGAATCCTGCATCTCATTCAGCTTGTTCTGTGAGCAGCCTTAGCTATCCTTAACTAATCCCACGGCTCTCCATCTCCACTATAGCTTGGCTTAGAGCTGGGAGAGGATTGTTGCCTCTGTTATTGTCAGGTTAAAGCCCTAAGACTGTGTCCATGTTAGAACTCATAGAAGGTAAGTTGAAATTTATTCTTGATTCCCCTTGGGCAAAAATGTATTGTGAACCATTCTGAAATCATGTGTGTTTATTTACTGAATCCCTTTTCTTGCCTGTGGTACTGTACTACTGTCATTCATTGATTGTAAAAGAGAGATAGCTGGGGTGTCTTTAGCCTACATTTCTTGAAGTGTTTGGGTCACTTTGGAGAGATGGTCTCAGACAAAAATGATGAAAAAAAAGAAAATTTATTTGACATGTGTATGTTTAGTACTGATCATTGTGTAGAAATCCTGGGAAGGGAAGAAAATGTTAATATTGGGGGAGCATTTAAATATTTGAAGGAAACTTTCATTTTCATGAGAAGCCAAGGCAAACTGTGATGGTAGGCATATGGGTCAGTAGTAAATTATTTTATGTTCTACCTGACAGATCTGTCAGAGTCTATCTATAATGAGGTGATGTTTCAGGCTTATTTCAGTGCAGGGACTGAGGGATTAATTTTCAGTCACAGTAATTTGTTTTCACAAGTAGATCACTATGTGTCCCTTGAAAACAGGGCTAAAGTTCATTTCTGACCAGTAGCCCTAGGAAGCTAAATCAATGACAGCCAAAGCAACTCAGTCCACTGACTATGAGTACCACTAGCCCACATTCCTAATATCTTCTGATGACACTTTTAACTTTGCAGTTAAAGGGATCATTGATGAAGTTTGCCAGCAGTTTGTTCAAGATGTATTTTGTACTAAGATTGATTTGATATTTAATCAGTATGTAAGATACTGCTATTTTAGACACCAGGTTGGGAGAATTACTGACTTTCTGAACAAAATTATTTGCCAGCACCCCAAAGCTATTTGTTCCTCCACCCCAGGGGCTGATGCAATTGACTTCAAGATAAAGTACCTAGAACTTTGACAGATATTTGTGTATTTGAGAGGATGAGTTAATATGAAAAAAAAATTTTAAATGCCATTTTTGTTTCTCTTTCTGATTCTTTGTATTTCTAGTTAATGGAACCCCTGGTAGTCAGCTCTCTACACCCCGTTCTGGGAAATCTCCAAGCCCATCTCCAACCAGCCCAGGAAGCCTGCGGAAGCAGAGGGTAAGGAAATTAAGGAAACTACTTTGTAAGTAAGACATGCTGAGCATCAGGTGGAGAAGCTGGAATATAGATGCCTTCTCTCTAAAGTGCTGTTATTCAAGGAAAGTACTGGTATAGGAGATGAACCACTACAGTTCTCCTAGTATCTGTCTTAGTATCAATTAACTACTAGAACACAGGAGCTTTCTGTCTGTCTTTAAAAATGCCAGAATTTGTTTCTCTTTGAAAGAAAATGTTTGATGCTTCATTTTAAATCTTTTTCCTCCTCTTCCCCACCCCCAGTCATTAGACAGATTATTTAGGAATACTTGCGCTAACCTGCATATTATCTGTTTTTATTGTTCCCTGTGTTATCACTTGTAAAAACTGGCCATCTCTCCTTGAAGGCAGCATGAAAGTCTCTCTGGTGGATCGAATTAAATCAGTGGTGGTATTGACTTGTTTCACAATATAAAAGGATGGTCCAGTATGAGAGTCAAAATAACAGTGAGTTGTAAGCTGTCCCTAGGGGGAGACTTGTTTTGTAAATGAAACCCATATGAAGCACCTTCCCTTTTGAAAGGATGTTACTGGCTGCAGTGTTTTTATTGTTGTGGTTGTTGTATAGTTTGGGTTTTTCCTCCCTACCCTTCAGTGTAATAATTCTGCACCAACTCAACTTGTATACTGAGCTGGAATCTTAAGATCATATCAGGAAGGAGTGAGCAGATCACCTGAGGTTAAGTGAAGGTTGTGGAAAGCATTGCTAGTTACATCAGTATGACAAAGAAGAAAGGTAAAGGTCAGCCATTCATTCGTTCAACAGATATTTAACTACCCCTTTCCATAATCTATCCTTTTTGTCCTCTTGACTCAAACCAAAGTACTAGAACCAAAGAAAGGAGAGCAGGTCTATGAAGAGTAAATTAGGGGGATGTACAATTTACTGTTTCTGCTTTTAAGATGAGAACAAACTCTTGGGAGGTTTTCTGTCAAAACCTACTAAACAGTGTTGATTTCAGCCAAGGAAGTCCTTTAGAAACTATTGCTTTATGTTACTGGATCTTTGGCTTAGTTGTCTTTGTTTCTCTGCTTTAAAATGAACCTCATACTTCTGACCTACACTTTTTAGTCATGTTCAAAAGTCATTTCATTTCTTTTCAGTTGTGTCTATATGATTCCACTACATAATGCCATTATAGTTGAAAAGTTAAAAACTTAGTCACAAGATAGTTGTTGGGTTTGGGGTTTTGGTGTTTTTTTTCCTGCCTTTTTGGTCTGTGACACCAAACATGTAATTTTATTTTATATCATTGAGTGGAATCTTGTTTTTGGCAGCATACAATAGAAGATGTGCTAGTTTTGGTATCAAAAGACCTAGGTTTGAATCTTAATTCTGTCACTGCCTATATAACTTTGAGCAAGTCACTTCAACTCTCTGGGCCTCAGTTTCCTCATTTGTAAAATGATGGAGTTGGACTAGATTAATTCTAAAGGCCCTTCTAAGTTTAAATACAATGATCCATGCCTATTTTTAGCCTCTTTAAGAGTAATTAAAAGATAAGCAGCATAGTGTCATTGAAAGAGTGTTGGCCAGGGAGTCTGGACCCTTGGGACTTAGTCCCAGCTGTCTTGCTATAGCTTGGGCAAGACACTACCCTTCCCTGCACCTCAGTTTCCTCATTTACAAAATAACTTGGTTGGACTAGATAATCTTTAAAGGTGACTTCCAGTTCTAACAGAAGGATTCTATGAAAGTTCAGTTGTGCTATTTTTATTGCAGTCTTCTTAGCTGCATTGTCTTCACTTTTTAAATTATATTCCCCTAGATAATGGATTCATTCATATTTATGGAATCATGTAAAAAGATCCAGAAAACCTAATATCATTTTGTGACAAAGGTGTATCTGTAAGGGCATGATGTTCATTATTTTCTTGTAAACATTGCCAGAGAGAGCTCTTAGTTATCTGATATGAAGGATGTTACTAACTTTATTTTACAAAACGCTTTCCAAACATTTCTTCTTTTGATCCCAACAATAACCATGTGAGGCAGTTGATTATTATTATTATTATTATTATTATTATTATATACATTATGCTCAAGAGGAAACTGAGAAATTAAGTAACTTTTCTGTGCTCAGAAAGAAAGTATGTGTCAGGGGTGGGATTTGACTCCACGTCTCTCCTACCTTAAAATGTAGCTCTTTCCAGTAACCAAGATGCCTCATAAAAAGTGTTTTCTTCTTTAAAATTAAAAAAAAAAGGTGTTGAGGGGGAAAGGAGGAAAAAACCCCACCCCATCCCACATGCAAATGCCCAACCCTTAATTAGAGTTATTGGCATAGTCCAAAGGTAGTTATTTAGATTAAATAAATGATAAGGTTCCTTCAAATAGTTGCAATTCCTAATCTCTCATCTCAACACTTGAGATTCTTCCCACATGCCTTATCTTAAAGCCCTCTATCTTTATGATGTTTTGTACTTTGTTCAACTTCTCCTTTTGGGACCAGCATAGATAGAGATAGAAGTGCAATTCCTCCTACCTTTCTATATTTCTGCCTTTATTCTGATTTTTGCCTGTTTGAAGTAGAGAATTCTCTCCTTTCTACAAGTAAAGCCTCTGGGGTTATTGAACAGACAGCATCTTTATGCTGCTTATTATGTAATTAACATACCAATACACAGAAATTATTATAAATGATTCTCTGACAGATTTTTTCTTTCGCTTTTAAATTACCAAGTGTTTGTATCTTGAGAGGAAGACTGGCATAAAATACTTTGGCAGAAGGGATGCTTTAACATTGTCTAAAGACATTTATGGACCAGGAGCGTGGAATACATATAAAAGCTAAATGAAAGGCAGATAAAGTCTTAAAGAATTTTCAGCTTCCAAATCTTGTAATTTATTGGCCTCAAATATACTCACTCCTTCCATGGACTATGTGTATAAATGAAGATGCTCTCCAGCTACTTGTGTTTAGAATGCTGCTCCTTCTCCTACAAGGGAGGTCTTTCATCTTACTCCTTGGGCAGCTGCACCACATGACCCTGACCTGTTCAAATGGAAGTAAAATATCCCGAAAAATGAATTTTTTTTTAGATTTAATGTTCTTGAACTGTTGGATAAATTCCTGTTCAGGATATACTAAAACAAGTGAAAGATGGCATGTGCTAAAAGAAGAACTTGAAGGAATAAATTAACTCTTTTTCATTGCAAATTTGAAAACAGCTATTTCTATTTCTCAACTTGTGTTGCTTAGCAACAAGGTTGAGAAAATGGATTTACTTTACCACCACCCCCTAACATATACACACACACACATATATTTTAAAACATAGAAACTCAGGCCAGCAGCTCTTGGCAAGTTTGTTCTTTAAAGGCATGTCAAATCATTTGGCTTTTTTAAAAACAATAGTAAAACAAATGACACTTCAATTTTTAATGAGGGATAATTAGGGTAAGAAGATGCTCATATCTTTATTAATTCTTGTTTCCTTAGGTTTCTTGTTTTTTGTTATGTTTGTAGATTGACCTTTTACAATTCTTTCATCACTAAACGCTTTTCTTCTCAAGCAAAAGTATTTTGTCCACAGACATGTCTAATCTTCTCTTAGCACACATATTCCTTCAGTTTGTCATTTACAAATTCCTGACTCTGGTTATACAATTCCCTGTTACCATCAGTGACCTTTTTAGTCCCTTGTCTTAATATATCAGGCAGAAACACAATGTATTGTGTAGATTGAATGAAGCTACCCATTATGCTCCCACATCCCTGGCTTTTGTAGATTATCTGATCAGTCTGAGGATGCTAGGAGTGGGTGTTACAAAGTAGAAATGAAGCCTACTCCAGACACACACTCTCTGCTGAAATGAACTGGTTGCCAAGCTACCAGTAGAGAAAGATCCAATAAAGAATGGGGGAGGGGGGCAAATTGGGAAGAAAGAAGAATATGGGTGATAAAGGCTTAGGAGAAATGGCACTGAGAAAGAGGAAGAAGTTTTGCATTCTTCCTCTTCTCCCAATGCGAAATTTCAAAGCCACACTTAGGAGGTTCAAAAAAAAAAGACAACTGCAGCAATTGAGCTGCTGACTTGGGACCAGAAATTATTGGAAGCTGTCTGTGGGACCAATGTGCTTTAGTCTGATAATTTATTTTGTGAGGTAAGCATATTACCTTTCTATCCAAAACAAAAAGGAACTATCTAAAGAAAGGAAGGATGGAAAGAAGGAAGCAAGAGAAAAAGAAAAATGAGTAGCCCAAATCTTTATAGGTGACAAATCTGTTATTTATGAGACCTCAGTGACTGAGCTGTTTTCCCTTATTGCTTATTTAAAGGAAAGAGGGATAAAAGTCACTTAATCAAGCAACAGTACCAGCAAAGTGTAACAAAGACCATTTTGTTTATTTAAGATGTGGTTTTCAACAAAATAAAATTATTTGCCATTAACAGTCGCTAATGTGAAAGGGGTAATTATGCAAACCAAAGGCCCTCATTTAGTTGTGTGCTGCACTTAAGACAAGTACAAAGCACCAAAGAAAAACGAGTAAACGATTCTATACTGCCCTTCATCTTACAGGACCTGTATCGCCCCCTCTCTTCGGATGATTTGGATTCAGTAGGAGACTCAGTGTAAAAGAGAAAATGGAGCAGTGTATATGGTTTGTGATTTGGTGAAGGTTTAACATTTCCTAAGAGAAATTTTAACAGCAAGATGCACAAAAGAGTTTTGCATAAATAATCTTTAAAATATAGGGCCAAAATCATAGAGATACTATTTATATGGGCATTTTATATTTGTGACCTTAATCTTTAAAGGGAAGATTTTTTTGCTATCTCTTATTGGGAATTTAATTTAGAGGATACAAAGGAGGTGACCTATGAACTTAGATTTTGGTATGAGCCCTGGTTTCAAACAAATTTCCTGAAGAGATCAAATATTGAGTAGAGGAGCACATTTTAACAACTGAATTAGCCAGAAATGATCATCTCTTCAGGGACAGAGTTGGTTTTGAACATATATAATTAGATGTAGAGATAAAACGTTTTTATCATTGCCTATAAATAAGTGAAATGGTGCCCTCAAACTACTTTTTTCTATTTAAAACAGCTACTGTTGATTTGGTTGGATTTTGAAAAGTACCATTATTACAAAAGAATAAAAAGATTTCCACTTAGAATTTTTTCCACCACTGAACAATAAACAAATGCATTCATTCTGTAGTTTAGTACTTCTAAGGAAAAGTGAATGGGAAAGGCACCATATCTCATGAAGGCTCTGATATTGGGTCTTCTTCTTATTTCAGTTGATAAGTAAATTTAAGCAAAGAATTCCTCCTAGACTGATGTACCATTGATATTAATTTTGCTATATGGCAACATGACAAACATACACAGTGGCATTGTTGTATTGTAAATGCTATAATTCTTCCCTTCTGACATATCTGTAATTTTTCAAATGTGTAAAGGCTGGGAACACTTTTTTTTTTAAGCTCAGACACAAAGAAAATGTGTTCTGGACTGTTTCCAAGAAATCCATTTGAACCTCCCCATAAATGGTACTTTATAAATCAGGCCTGCGATACCCAAATCCCTACTCTGATAATGTTTTTATCTTGCTTTTATTTGCAAATTAATATGCAAAACTCATTTTGTGTTATACCAAATAGGTCTATGGTAATAACTCATTGTTTAACATTAACCTACTAACTCTGCTCCTCTACTGCTTTATTTTGAAACATAAAGTCAACTTCGCTTAAAGTTAAATTATTTTTAAACTTCAATGTTAAATTTTAATTTCTATTGTATTTAAGCTATATACTAGTGCTTACTTGCTTCTCTTAATTCAGACACTAACCATTTAAGACTCGCAAAGCATGATTTTGATGTTCTGCAGACATGTCATATCTCAGTAGGTGCTAAATTAAATGTTTTCTGCCATTGGGAGGCTTATTGAAATTGATTTAAAGACTACAATTTTTAAATTCAAATTTTATTCAAGATGGAGAATAGTTCAGTTGCCATGTCTGATTTTAAATGTTTCTGATTTAGATGCTCATTAAGGTGTACAGCTAGCAAATTTTGCCATCTGGTTTATAGTTACATGTGTTACCATCACACTCTCCTACTAAGTAAAATATTCCACCCAAATAAAAAAAAAATTAAATGCCAGGCAACCAAGCCAGACTGAGCATTTGTACACTCCCATACTCTATCCCTCCCACCCCCCCACCGAATAATTAGTACCTCATTATCCTGTCGTTTGAGAAGAGTGCCTGATTTGGCAGCTAGTTCAAGAAATGCAAACTGAACCATTCCATCTTGAAAGAACAGTTCATAATACCTGTGCCAGGCTTCAGGTTTTTCGGCTCTTTCCAATAGAAATTAACAGAGACCCCTGCTGAGATCAAAAGGCCTCTTTGTGTTAGTGGAAACAGTAAACATCTGTGAAGTTGACTGTGTTGGTGTCTGCTCCAGTTATGTCTTGGTGAAATGCATTCCTTATTAGAGTATGAACCCGAATGGATTTAATGTACATTTAGCTGAACTATCAAAAGTAAAAAAAAAAAAAAATTTTAAAAAGGTAGTCAAAGAGTTAACTTAATAGATGATGGGGGTCATTTTGTCCAGAATGAAAATACCTCGACTTTCCCACCCTGTCAATCTTATAGACAACGACTACATAGAAAAGTCCATTAAATGTTGTTTATTCTGGATGGATGGTAGATATTGCCAATTGATCTGGATTCCATGGCTTTGTTTAGATATGGCCAAAAAAGAAAATCGGACTTTGTGCTAATTGTTGATAGATACCATAGCCAACTTTCCATTCAGGCAGCTCCAAGGGAAATGCAGTTCCACAGCATCTAATCTTTGGAACATATGACTTTTATTAAAGGACTGTTCAGGGGCCATATATATCATTTACTCTTGAAATGAACGTCCCTTAGAGGTTGAAACAACACACCATTTATAGACTTTGAGATATCCTTCTATGCGGAGCATAATTCCATTATACACAAACAGAAATGAAATATTTCTTAGCAGCAAACCAGAAGGTTTCAGTTCAGTGGTGGAACAGAATTGATATTATATGGACATTTGAGATTCCCTTGCATCTAGCAAAAAATTTTTATTTAAGTACCTTATCTTTTAACTCTTTTTACTGAGTAGGAAAACACTCTAGCATCTTTATGATGTTTTGGTCTCTGGGTGTCTCAACCTTTTTAGAACTTACTTAGCACGTGCTATAAAAGGGATTACATTGCAGTTGAAAGTTTGGTACTTTGTAATTTGTAACTTGCTTGTCTTAGTCATTGTGGAAACAGACATTAGAAACATTTCTCTGCTTTTAGCATTTAAAAATAGAATGAACAGTTCAAATATGAAGTACAATGTGAATGCAGGGCTGCTAGTTCTGAAATCCCTGCAGTGTCTTTCCTTTATGTCTTGCTTAATTAAATAGATTTAATATTAAAAAGTAAAATGCTTGCCTCTCTACTGTCTTAGGTCTTTAAAAACTGCCATGTACCCCCATCAATACCAAACAGACCTGTGTACATATACTGGCTCATCTTAAATACAAAAAAAAAAAAAACTTCAGAAAATACATTCAGAGAACCATTCCATCCATATATGCACTTATTTCCCCAACACCAACTAATTGGAATATTTTGGGTTCTCTTACTGCATGTTTCCATTACTATGTCGCAATTGTTTGGTTTTTTAACAAGAAAACTAAACCTAAAAGCCACATTCCTTAAGGGAGAATAATTTTTTAAAAAATAGTGTGATCTTCACAAAAAGCAGATTAAAAAAAATTAATTATTAGGCGAACCAAAATTGCTATATAGGCGATTATATCTATACAGGACTGTGGGTGCATGTAAATATGCAGGGCTTGTGTGTGTGCATCAGTAATTGAATATTTGTGTTATGAGTATATACATAACATGATAAAATAGAGGATTTGTGAGACAGCCTTATAAATTACTGGCTCGTAAGGATTCGTCTGTAATATCTTCATCATGTTATAAATTATAGCCTTCTGGCATATAAAAGTCAGTGGCATGATGAAGTTGAAAATTAGTTTACTACTTGTTCTGGCTAAACAGGTCTCAAAACCCTGTTCACTGAAGAGCAAACAAATTTGAAGGATAAGTACCATGCCAGTACAATTCGATGATAGATTTATATAGTTCTGTCTTGGTGTTCATTTATTAAAATCAAAGTATCCCAAGACTCCTATTTTTCTATGGTATATGTATAGCTGATAACATAGTGATTTTAACCAGAAATGTTGAGCGAAAATAAAATCTTTGTGTCATAGGTGGGAAAGTAGTTGACTATTTAAGCATAAAGTCTTACTGGGGTGGGAGGCAGGGGGAGTTATTCTAACTGAACAGTAGAGGTAATCCAAAATGCCTTTGATTTCTTATTGGTTGAGAGCAGAGCCATGTAATCTGCAAGGCAGTACTGCACATGCTTTTGAATCATTGTATTCTTTGTTCTTAATATACTTGGGATGATTATCTTATTATACTTACTGTACATGTGTGTATATATAGAGACACATATATACACACATATGCATTTGCCCCTGTGTGCATATGTGCATTCTTCTTGCTAGCACCTGTATTTCTGCATGTGTATTAGTGAAACCAGTATATGTTTCATGTACCCCCACAGCAGGATAGTGTGGAAATGAATGATATGCTATATTCAGTGTACCAATTGTCTGATGTAATTTGCTATACTGTCAATTGAAAATGAATGTAATTTTGTGCCTGTAACATGAATGGGAGGGGGAGATGAAAAATTTGAACCCCTGCCTACTATGTTTCAGGATGCATGGTATATGCTATTATTAAAATTTGATTCTTTTTTAAAAAGGTGATGGATAAATTACAAGATAGCATAAACGGTGCATGTAATACATGGGAATGTGTATTATATACAGCTGTGAAAGGTTTTTGAAATCCACTGTAGGAGGTGGCTATATCAAGTGTAGAGGTTATAGGCACAGAGCTATGGTCATTCATCTTGTATATTCTGTTTTGCATTTGCATTCACCTGTAAAAGAAAGACTAATTTTATTTCTTACAATGTCTCTCTACTTTGCAACTCAATACAATTTTGTAAATATTGGCTGAATTTTCCCAGAGAGTTTGACATCACAGATTTGTGCTTATGCTTCTTAGAGTTGCTTAGATGTGTACTCAAAAGACAGCATTTTGGTACTAATGTGTTTTTGAAAAGCAATCGTTTTATTATAAAATTCCATTAATCCAACCCATCAGCAAAGTCTGTGAGAATTTCAGGGATGATGCTGATGTAATGTTTCATTTGAACTCACCCATGGACAAAATCCCCAGCAATTTGTGTGGCTGTTTCACTGCGGTCTCTTGTATTCACATTTCCCATTGGACCATGTCATTATTCTCGCAATTTACTTTGTGATGCTTACCACTTTAGAATGACTTACATAATAAACAGGAAAAACAAAAAGCCATGTTGTTTGGTGAGTTTCTTTTGGAAAATTTGAAAAGAAGACATTGGAAATCATCTTGAGGGTTTTACGTTTTATTTATTTGGGCTCATAGTGTTCATGTGATGAAACTAAACTAGGCTATCGGCAAGTGGACTTCAGGGAACCTTGTAGATTTCTCCAGAGAGTGGTTACTCAGGAGCCTCTGCGATATGACCTGCTGATAGTAATACCAAAAGGAATGGGATCTCTGAAAAATTCTGTTTCACAGGATTCCTTTGGAGACAATACATGTACCTGTTTAGGATTCCTTCCAGTGGAATCTAGTAGCTGTATTGACAACTGGTTGACTTGTATAACAAGTTAATTGTGTATAAGAACTGGCTATCTCTGGGTATATTCCTCCTAAGTCATCTAATTGTCAGCAAAAAATTATTGCAAGCTGTAAACACCCTGAACTATAGACGTATTATTAAATAAATACTCCTTATTTCTTTTGATTTTCATTTTTATTTTAGACCAAATGGAACTGCATTTCACTTAGGAAGAGAAATGAGAAGAGAAAATCCTGCTTGTTTAATTAAGCCTCCATAATTTAACATTTAAAAATCATAGTTGAATATAATAAACCTTTTAAAATCTGTTTTTAATTATTGCAATGATTTTAATGATGGGGCCAGTGCGGTGGCACAGTACATAGAGTGCCAGGTCTGGAGTCAGGAAGACCCATCTTCCTGAGTTCAAATCTGGCCTCAGCCACTTAATAAACCCTGGACAAGTCACTTAACCTTGTTGGCCTCAGTTTTCTCATCTATAAAATGAGCTGGAGAAGCAAATGGCAAACCACTCCAGTACCTTTGGCAAGAAAATCCCAAATGGGGCCATGAAGAATCGGACACAACTGAAACAACTGAACAATGACAACCATTTGATGATTAAGTTATAGTTTATTTTAGTTAGCAACCTACCGTTGTTTTCATCATATTAAGCCATAATCCATTTAAATTATGACCAGAGCAATGGTAGGATCAACTAGAAATTTAGTCAAAGAATTTGAAAGCCCATGTGATTATGAATATTCTTTCTGGTTTTTTAA
Organism: Vombatus ursinus; assembly: GCF_900497805.2. NCBI lineage: Eukaryota > Metazoa > Chordata > Mammalia > Diprotodontia > Vombatidae > Vombatus > Vombatus ursinus. Next base: position 3,583,872 of record NW_020954591.1, read on the forward strand.
TTCTATATTATATTATCATGTTATATATAGTATATTATAATATTATTATTCAATTCATTTGTTACAGTCTATCAATGGAACTGGAAAGTTTGTGAGCCTCTGTCACTGGAAGTGTTAAAGCAAAGGCCAGATGACCACGTCAGGGGTACTGTAGAAAGATTTATATAATTGAGTAGAAGTTAGTTTAGATGGCCTTCAAACTTCCTTCCAGTTTTGACATTCTATGATTTGATGGATAACAACTCTCTCTTAAGATACCAAAAGAAAAATTTCTCTTCTTAACTATAAATTTTACAACATCCCTGTTCAGAAAATAGTTAACACTTGCTTTAAGAGATGTATTTAGGTTTAAATATCTGTGTATCTAGACTAAAATAAATACAATGATTTTGGTTATTTTTAATAAACTTTGTGTTGATACATAGTCAGTTAGACTTTTACTCTATCGATAACCAGATCAATGTATTTTGGCAGTTTTAGTTCCCGTTGCTTCCGCACCATTATCACTGCTCTGTCCTTCCCATGTTCTTCATTTTAGACATGTATGTGTGTTGCTTAATTTACAGATAACCTGACTTTTGGTAGGAGCATGGATTTCTGGTGAAAGTCTATACTTTCTGATGTTCACATGTAGCTTTTACAAAAGTGCAGGACTTGCCATGTCAAAAAAAAGCCTGAAAACATTTAAATGCTCCCTGATCTATATATATTAATGAGGAAGGTAGAATTAGAGCCTCAAACAATCGAGTTTCTTTTGTGCCTTCTTTGTAGATGATGCTGGCTTATCCACAAATACAGATTTCTTATGTTAACTGGGTCTTTACCTGCTTGGAAAGACAACAACTGCATCATGTTTCTTCCTTCACATTAGAGTTCACTGACTTTTAGCCTTTCAGCACCAAGCTCATAGTTTCCTGTGAGGTAATATCTGTAGATATGAGCTGTTTTTCTTCAAATTTTGCACCAAAACACCAAATTTGCACCAAAATTTGCACCAAACATTGATCTTTAATCTCATCATTCTTAAATATACAGTTGTCCTATGAACAAATTATTTTAAATATATTTTCCTTTTGGCAAAACACGACTTAAAAATAATTTTATCATATATACATACACTGGTTCACTTTTGTTGAGAGTAAAAGTTCCCTGGAGGTTAAGGATAGCCTACTAGGATGCAGGGCTTCTATAGCCACACCATAATTAAACATTCTCCAAACACTAGACCCTCTGGTTCTGCCATCAGCTAGTTGCATGTCTTTAAGCATGCAATTTGTCTCTGCAAAGTCTTTGATTTGACAACTAGATAATCTCCAAGGTCCCTTCCAGGTCTAACATTCAGTGATTCCCTTCCATACCATCCCACTCAAAAAAGTATCAAAATCTGACATCCTATGAGATGCTGTCCCATTTTCACATAAGAATGATACAAGTTTTCATATGAAATTTACCATAATAATAAGTCTCCCTTGAGAAGTAAATGAGTATTGCTTGATCCATTAAGAATTTATACAGAATCCTGATACATTTCCCACAAGCCAAGATCAGAATTTCCAAAATTCTGTCCCAATAGAAAGTCCCAATATGTCTTTTTCATATTTTTTTTAAAGTATCTACATGTGATTTCATGTTATCTGAAGATTTGTAGTAGGACATGTTTCAGTAATGGTGAGCTCCATTAAAGCTTTGTAATCTTCCCCATTTGGCCAATTCCCCTGTCCACTGAAGAACAAAACACCATTCTCCAATTCATTGCAAGAATAGTACTGGTGGAAGTTCCTTAGAACATTTATACAGATGGAATTCAAATTTCTCCTTCCGTTCTTTTTATAGTAAGGTGGCACTCCTGTGTATTACTGTACAGCGTTGGCCATGGAGCCAAGAAAAGGGATGTCATCAGGGTTGTGACTGGCACATTCACAAGACTGGATATTCAAGTCATTCACATGGTAGTTGACATGTAAAACATAACTCCCCCCAACATACACAAACATGGACATGCGCACATACACACACACACATACAAACACACGCAGTTTTTTTTTTCTTTTTCTTTCAGAGTAGAAGACCAGAGTCCTTCTCCATTATGACATGGAGATGACCATGGGATCTCAAAGGCTTTTGCCAGCAGAGTGAAAACTTTGGCAGGTCCTACTAAGTTGGAAAGGCTTTGAATATAGGACAAATAATGAACTATATGTTTGCATATCAATCTAGCTAAATTCAGAAAAATCTCATCACCAGAGGGTTGGTTATCAAGTGATGGCTTTCTTTCAGCTGCATCAATTCAAGAAGCTGACCTACTTTGCTTTGGTGGAGGGAGTACTCATACTGCTCCAAATTTTGCATCTTTAGAGTATTGAAATGTGATAGAGAAACCAGAGGGCCCTTTCTTATGGGCAACTGAAGGCATCTGCCAGCTCCAAAATAGCACAGTAGAGTAGAAAGAGGGCTGACTTTGGGAGTCAGGTGACCTGAATTCAAATCCCACCTCTTCCATGTACTACCTGTATGAATTAGGGCAAGTCATTTGACCTCTCTGAGACTTGGTTTCTTCATCCATCAAATGAACGTGTTGAACTAGATGACCTTAGATCCCTTCTGACTCTAAATCTTAGATCTTGTGCAAAAAGCTGCTCTGATTAAACCAGAGTTCAATTTAATCTTAGTGCAGAATCCAGAAGGGTAAGTAAGGGAGGGAAGACTTTCTCTTCACTTTACATGAGCATCCCATTGCTACTACACACATCATGGCACAGGGGCCAGATGGACCAGAAGGACATACCACAAAGATCTTTTCTATCTGGATACTAGAAAACTGTATAGTATATACTATTCAATTCAATGACTGAGAATATGGGTTGGTGTGGTGAATCAAAACTCTGTTAGTAGAAAACTACTACTCCAAAAAAGGTCACTGATCTCCAACCAAAAAGAAAGAAAGCCACATTTGCTGGGTATAAAATAGCACTGCCAGTGATCCAGAAGGCCTTTGAGGATCTTTTGGTGCTTCAACATCAAAGTCATTAATGTCAATTATTGCAGTACCGAGTTGTGGTCATGCTGGTCAGTAGCATGTTCTGGGTGACAAAAGTTTATGATGCCAGTGAATCACAAGGCAGCACACTTACTGCTTTTACTGCCTGCCAGCCAGATATTTACCAGTGATGCCAAATTTTTAAGGCTATATATAATTCTTACAAAGCTGCTCTGATGTTTCTCTGACTTAAATAATAATGCTTTTGAGTATAATATTTTAGGCATCCCAATTTCAGTTTCTTAGAATTCTGTGTTCACTTGGTGTGTTGAACCAATTCTTATACTTAAAATGTTTTAAATTGGATATTCGATTTAAGATCCCTAAACTATATTGCTATGTAGATTTTATTATTTATTAGTTGTTCAGCATTTCCCTTCATAATAGCAAGATACTCAGGCTACATTCTAATACTCTGTGGACTCCAGTACACCAAACAATTTTTGAGAGACTGTAAAATGCTTGCCAATTGTCTTTCCATTGTAACATTGATCAAGACATTAGAAGTAAGTTTCAATTTCCTTTCTAGACCTCTCAATTAATAACAGTCCAAAAAGAGCAATCATTATACTCAACATAGAGAGTACAAAGTAAGGTAAGAGTGATATAATTAATGATCCAACTAAATTGAATACTTTGGCATTTTATCTTGATTAAATGAATTGTATCATGTCAATATCTTCACTTTCTGCTGTGTGGACCCCCACTTGAGTGGCAGTGACAGAATTTGTCCATCTGTCTCTGTTTTTAAATTCTTGATTATTGACTGTATGGTTTACTCAAGGAATCTGGGTAAAATGTGTCTAGAACAATTGTGTCAGCACTTCCATTTACTTGGTGAAGAAGTGTGATATGTTAGCCATCTGTTACTTGAACCTGAACTAAATAGCTACACTGAAGCAATCTTTCTTGAGAAAATGCATTTTTGAAGGTGTGCCATAAAGACATCCAGGTGCTAGCAACCTGTCCAAATGGTTGATATTAAATCTTCTAGGAAGTGATGACATTTCAAATGTCACAACATCTCTTAAAGCAGCTAATTGCATTAAATTCCACAGGTTGAAAACATCTTGATTTTATAAGATCTTCCCCATCACAATTTTAATGGTATGTTCAACTGCATTTCATTGTATTGCACAACTACTTCAGATTCAGCAAGGTAGTTGAGGCAAAGACAAAGCCTTGCCAAGCATACATATTCTGTGATGGTTTATCCTTAATCTTAAGTCCCAGATAATTCAAGTACAATTGAAATTCCAAGTATTTAAATGCATGAATGTGTCTAGATATAAATAGAGATATTTTACCTTCCTAACAACCATGCCTACTACAAAAGTCCTACACTGATACCTCTTCACGGCCTGTAGGAGACCCTAGCTCCTCAACAGTTATGCCAAGAATCCTTAATAAGTCAGAAAGGCCTCAAGTATGGACGTGCCAATGGGCTGTCACCTGGTGGTCAGCCTAGCCAAGTTCAGAGAAGCTTACTACAAAAATGTTTGGCTACCACAATGAATATTGGCCACACCAGCTCAGCTCCATGGACAGTTTGTGATCTGCTTCAGTGGATGGAGCATTACCACTGATAAAATTATGGATCTTTTAAAGTATTGATGTAATGACCATATCTGGGTTCAAGTTCTGGGTGTGTCAGTCACTAGTATCACCTTGGGTGACTTACTAAATAATTTTCTAGGCTGAAATTTACTCATATGTTAAATAGTGAGTAGAATAGACAAGATGACATAAGTTCCTTCTAGCTGTGAAAGTCTGTGGTTTTAGTAAGTTTCTGTAGCTTATTTGCAAAGAAACGACTTTATTAACTATAACTGGTGCTAATTGTTATTATTAATTCACACTCCCAAACTCTTTTGAATAATATTCCAGCCCTGTAAAAACTCAAATATTTTAAAAAGAAATAGTCTTGAAAGAGAAGATAATTCCCAATAATGTGGTACCCTATAAAAAGAACCATAGTAGTTTAAAGAAGCTTAGTATGATGGTTTTTAGAGAAAAAAATAAAGAAAATGGGAATAATAATAGCTGACACTTATATAGTCCTTTATGTTTGCAAAGTACTTTACATGTGCTATCTCAGCAACCCTGTGAGGCAGATGTTATTATTCTTATTTTACAGATAAGGAAATTGAGGTTGAGCTGTGAGGTGACTTTCCTAGGGCAATAGGTATTAAATGTATAAAGCAGGATTTAAATTTAGATCTCCCTGATTCCAAATCTAATACTCTATCCACTGTGTTATCTAAATGTTCCAGAATTTTAGGTGGCAGAGGACACTATTTGCAGTGCATTAATTTTCCTTTAAAAACCATCACTCTCCTGTTATACTTATCCAGACTGATATTTGCAATGACTTGAAATTTTTTTTTATGAATAGTTATCTAGAATTGAAATCACTTAATTACATATTTAAATGAACATGTATATATTTTATTTTACCAGGATTCACAAAACCTGGGGACTTTAGTTATTAAGATGCAGAAAATGTATCAAGATCTATGTAAAGTCTATTGTGTACTCAAAAGATATATGATGGTAATTTTGGAAATGGAACTCCCATTAATTAATAAGCAAACTTATTTTCTCTGTGTTGTTAAAAAAGCATACATTTGGAATTTATTAGTACCTGACTTGGAGAAATCTTTGCCGAAAATATGTGTTATAGATGTTTTGATACAGGTGTTCGTTTTTCAAAATCTGTTTTTGTATTTTAAAATTGAAAACATTGCATAACAAGACTCCACCTATCACCTCATACCACAATGTGTCAGATTTGCCAAACACCATTTGTGAAGCTGCTACAGAAAACTCAAGGACCTGAAAGTTCAAAAGACAATGTCTAAATTTTAGCCATGTAGTTGGTGCTTTTCTGCTTGGAACACTATTCTGTTTATGCCAAAAGGGATGCCACAAAGAATAAGAACTCTCAGTGTTCTGGAAAACAGATCCCCCAAATGTGGTAATGTTGTTTACTTTCAGTTGGATCCCATATTTTAACTAAAAAAGCATTAACAAAATGAGTATCTAGAAGAAAGATGAGCTTGATTTAAATTTCTCCCAATCCTCCAGTGTCTTTTACAGAGTCAATAGTGAAAATGGAGGTAATGTCACACTGAGAACCTCTTGTTTTGAGACCACAGGCTTGCTTTCCCAGTCTTGGGGCTGTGTACTATTGGCCACAAAAGAATGACAGATTAGCACAAGGCCATCCCCACCAATGGGAAAACAACTCATCAAGTTCCCTGCTTATCATGGATTACTTCATATATGGAGGAAAGTACATACCCCAAACTATTTGAAATTCGGTGCCATAACAAATTTAACCATGAAACTGCTAGAATACCCTACACAGATGAGAATGCCTTGTTGGTACCAATTTAGTTTTTGTCTACAGAGTGTTTGCTGTCAGTTATGTTGAATTGATGTACATCTCATTTGCACCCAACTACATGTTAGCTGAGAAACCCCTGAACTAATTCAGCTAGCAGTTCCCTAATTCCCTCAATATTTCATAAAATATAAAACCTCTGAAGACTCCTCCTTGGCTTATGAGTAAGGTACTGTTAGGCATAATACAACTAAGAACAACTAGCATTCCTCTTCATTGTCCCCTTCCCAGTTCCTTCTTTCAATTTAGTACAAAATGGGATGAGAGGAGAATAGGAGAAGAGAGAGGTCAGTTTTGCTTTCTCCCTGGCTGTCCTTTTGTCACTTCAGTGACAGATTCTTTCTCCCTTCACTCTGCTCTGCAGTCAGTCAGCACCATGAGCCAATTCCTCCCACTCACCACCTCCTGTTCCCATCAGCAAAACTAAGTGGCTACATGGAGGAGCCCAGGGGAAACAGAAGGAAGGTCATTTAGGGCAAGCTGTGTACACTGTTTTAGAAATAGCATAAAGAAAATGTGCAAATTGTTTTCTCAAAGGACATATTCCAAAATGGAAACTGTCCATCATGAAAATGCTGCCCAATAGTCTCTTCTACTATAAAGTGTTTAGTATTGGTCTTATAGGCTCTCTAGCGTAATCAGTTTTTTTCCATGTTTGTTTTCCTGAAGACTGTTCCTAGGTCAAAACATGGCAAAATTACTTGAAGGGACTGATCAGACCTAGGTCTTTGATCATGCACTATGATTTTCTTTGGGACTCTTCACAAACTATTAACCTGGTCCTTGTTTGGGTCTTTGTGAAGTAAAAATAATAATCTCATCCATAACTTTTTCACAAGAATGTAAGGGGAGATACCTCATAAAAATATTCTTTTAAGAATCAGCACTTATGGTGGAGTAGGTATTTTGTAATTACCCACTCCAAGTATTGTGAATAATAACCAGTGCTTGGAAGAATTCCGTTTCATAGAAGAATGCAACATGGAGGCATGAAATGGGAGAATTGAATTGTGTAAACACAAGTAGGCTTTTGATTGAGGGGAGGAAGAGTGATAGGATATCCAAATTCTACAATAATTAATGCAATAGCTGACAGAAACTTTCTGAATTCTAACATGGTGGGAAGAGAGATGACACTTGATAAGGCAGCTAGGAATTCCCTTTTCAGAATGCTAAGACTGAGTAGCTCTACATGGGGACTAGCCCTCTACCAAGATTTCTGGTACTTGGAGTGGCACTTGGAGACCCAGGTACAACTTCATCAATTGTTGAGTGTGTGCTTTATCCTCTTTTTCTGTTCACTTCTAGAGCTCTCAACATGGCGGCTCCTCTACCTCACTAGCATCCACCAAAGTATGCAGCTCCATGGATGAAAATGATGGACCTGGAGAAGGTGAAGCATGTATTTTAATTTAATGCCAGGGCAGAAGGTTCAAACTTTACAAAGGACAGATTGAATTCACTTTATATTATGAGAGCATTATTCCTCCTGCTCACCGAAGTATTATAAGACTAGAGTAAAGCTATCCCAAACAAGGATAGGATAATTGATACTTCTCTTAGGAAGTAAAATAAAGATAATCTGCAGTTCAATTTGTACCTTTAAACTTTCCAAATACACATTGCTTAAGATACTAACCATTAGAATAGTTTAGGAATACACTGATTTATGCATTAGGGCTAGATTTACCCACAAAGGAAAAGGCAAATTAGAGGATAATTAATAGTTTCACAAAATATTGTTTGTTGTACTATAGAATGTCTTCATGCTATAGTATGAAGACTACTAGACCTAAGATTCAGAAGATGGAAATTGTAGCCTCAACTCACAACCCACTGAATGAATGAACAGAGAGACTGTGTACATAAAAGACAGATGAGGATAAAATAAAAGTGGTATAAAATGCATTACATTTGAATGACCATAATATCATTCCCATAAGATTATCATAGGGATTTCAAGGCCTGCCTCTAACACATAGAGGCCACATTGACCCAGGGCAACTCATTTAGCCTCAACACTCCCTGACAATTCTCTTAACCTCTGAGTGTCCCAGGAAGTTCTGTAAAACTTTAAGGGGCAGCTAGGTGATGTAATGGATAGAGCACCGGCACTGGACTCAGGAGGACCTGAGTTCAAATCCGGCCTCAGACACACAACACTTACTAGCTGTGTGATCCTGGGCAAGTCACTTAATCTCATTGTCTAGCCAAAAAAAAAAAAATTAAATTAAATTTTAAAAAAAAAGACTTTAAGAGGCAGAGCAAGTGATAATCTGCATTGGGAAAGTGAATGTTCTCACTCCTGTAGGAAGTCCCTATGCCAATGAAATTGTAGGTCTGGTCCAAAATGTTACTATCTCGATATGATGATGATATTGTTGTTGAGTGACAAGTTTCCTTGGTTTCTTTACAATTATTCAATTTACCAAAAGTAATCAATTTATACTTTTCAGTATCATACATAGTAAAAGTGAATCTCAGTGGCTAAGATTTACATAAAAAACCTAAGCATACAATGTATAGATCATGCTGAACACAAAGACCTCAAAGGAATCCTGTGGGGTGAATGTCCCAGAAAAGAACATTTCAATTCCTGTGGGTTTTCTTTTCTCCCAGAAGTTCCAGGTCCAGAGTATCTATCTCACACTCTATGCCTACTGTTTTTCATTGTCTGCCCTGATGTATAGAGGGAAACTCAGGGAAGAAATCCTAGCATGAGAGGTAAATTCAGGGGCAGCCTATCTAAAGACTTGAGACTATTCTACAACAAGTTTGTAAACTGTAGGAGGGTAGCTAGGTGGCGTAGTGGATAGAGCACCAGCCCTGGATTCAGGAGGACCTGAGTTCAAATCCAACCTCAGACACATAACACTTACTAGCTGTGTGACCCTGGGCAAGTCACTCAACCCCATTGCCTAGCCAAAACAAAACAAAACAAAACTGTAGAATCCTGGGACAAAAGCAACAATCCTGCTCCCATCCATCGTCAAGTAGATAGGAATTCTCTGATCAAATCTAAAACCATTCCAGGGTTCCTTAGGTTTGTCACCTTTGAGTCATTTCAGGAGCAGAATTGTAACATCTGTAGGGCCATGGTGGGAGCTAGGAGCACCAGCCTCCAAAGTGATTCCTTAGCATAGAGACAGTTCAGAGTTGTCTTATTATTTGTAAGTCAGTACCATACTGAGGTGGCAAGAAAGCGGTAGCATCAGATTTTCTGTATTTCCCAGAGTTTTCATGGCCCCCAGAGTTGTGATTACAGAGGCCGTTCCCAGAGGCAGGGTAGCAAAGTTGGAATGGGGAAATCTTGAGAAGACATCTGATGTTTATGAGTTCCCATCTCCAGATCCCTCCAACAGCAACAAAACAAAACTCAACACAAATGTCACTAGTTGGGAGGGAGGCACAGAGCCTTTCACTGCCTCTGTTACTACCCGAAAGAGTCGTTTTAGCTACAGTAAGATCAAAGCACAAAAGAAGAACGCATTTAAGCCCCAACCAATAAGCCCATCACATTTTTGTATGGAAATTGTGCGCAATCAAAGCTTTGGATTCCGCAGACAGTCTGAAAGGGTTGCAAATCTGGAACCTGAGACTGATGACTTTTAAGAGTGTGAATTCAAGAGCCATACCTTTAAAAGGATTTTTACATCCAAGGATGTGAAAGGTTATGCAGTGCCTTTATATGGTCCAAATATAGTTTGTTTAAGTTTATAGCTTTTAATGTTAAAAATATTATTAGGCATTTGTAAACTATTATTCCATATGCCTTTTCAAGCCAAAAAGAAAATGGCACATTAATAAGCACCAAAATATTTGAAACTATAGAGCTCTTCTGTTCTCAAGCATAATAGATATGGCTATTTTACCTGAACATCTGCTTTGTAGGTTGGTGGTAAAGGTAGTATTATTCAGAACATTTGCTTAAAATCTTCTTATTGATAGTGAGGTTGGGATGAGAGAGGGGATCAGTACATTTTATGTCTGTCTCAATTCAGAACGTAGTAAAGTAAATGCCAGAGTAGTGGCCATGTCTTTTGTGTATTCAGTGACAAGTCAGGCCCAAATCCAATGAAAGGTTCCACTTTCTCCTCACTCATGCCTCTTAGTAAGCCAGTTCCTGCACACTGTGGACACTTAGAAACACTGGTAACTAGTAGATAGGGGAAAGATCATCTGAACTGCCTACTTTTCTTGAGAGTGCATTTTACAATAATGTAGCAAAGACTGGGACCCACACGTTTCCTTTTATTTTAACATTTGTCTTAGTAAAACCTGTTGAGTATATACAATGTCAGCAGTAGGGCTTCACCATACAGTCTGTGAGATGTTGTTTCTGAATAGGTTCCAGTCTCTGATGCTCGTCCTAACTGCCTGTTCTGGGCCACATCTGGGTTTCCTTTCCTACCAATAAAAATGTACTAATGATTCTTTCAGAAGTGTTGGACGAAGGCTTCCAGGTTCCAGCCACAATAGCGGAAAGATATAAAGTCGGGAGGACAATAGGCGATGGAAATTTCGCTGTGGTGAAGGAGTGTATAGAAAGGTGAGGAGGATTATTTGCTTCTAACTACAGAAAAAAAAGCTTTGGGGGTTGTGTTTTCCAAGGCTATAGATTGATTTGCAGACTGTGGCACATATGGAATAAGTCAATGTCTCAATGCCAGATGTTTTTTGTTGTTTTTTTTTTAAAGGAGGAAAAAACCTGTGTAATAGCAGCTTTGAAAAACATAGATGACTACAGACAATTTATAAATTAAATGTTTTCATTTCCTTCTGAAATCAGCAAAACTGCCGGACATCAGTTGAGAATTTTTTGTTTTGTGTAGAAGATATTGGACTTCTAAAAAATGTTCTTTTTGTGTATCTTATTTTTATGTGGGTCATGACATTCCTATATGTAATTTGTTTTTCCTAATATGGAGTGCCTTGTGTTTGAGAATTGTCCTTGAAAAACTTGAAAGCTGGGTATGGCAGCACATACCTGTAATCCCTGTTGCTGGGGGATGCTGAAGCTGGTGGATGGATACCTTGAGTTTGGGGGCTCTGAGCTAAAATAGGATTAAAGCTCATTGGGTGTCCATACTAAGTCCAGCACCAATGGGATGAGCCCCCAGGAGAAGAGGGCCAACAAGCTGCCAATCAAAGACCCAATCAGCCCAGATTGGAAAAATAGATTAGGTTGAAGCTTTTGTGCTGAGTAATAATTGAGACTGGCCCATGAGAGAGGTGCTGCCCTCCCAGCCCAGGTGACACAGGGAGAGCTAGGCTCAAAAAATAAAATATGTAAAACACTCCATTTATTATTTCCTAGTTCATTCCATTAGAAATAGAAAATGCATTTGATTGTGTTAATGAAAAGAAATAAACTAGATACAAGCTAGAGGGAAGGATTTGGGGCTTAAGGCATAAAGACACAGTATGGTGTATTGGAAAAATCATTGACATTGGAGTCAGAAGACCTAAAGTTGAGTCTCAGCTCTGCCATTTACAAGCTGTGTGACCTTGGACAAGTCACTTAACCTGAGTCTGAGCTTCAGGTTCCTCACCTGCAAGGAGGGGATAATGATACTTATTTCACAAAGCTAGTGTAAAGAGTAAATGATGTGCAATATAAAGCACTTTGTAAAACCTAAAGTACTCCACAAAGGTTAATGGCATCATCATCCCTGATTTGGTGTCTCGTGTTCCTTCCCAATGCCTGATTGCTCCCAGATGTCACAGCCACAGTATGAAAGAATCCAAGCTCAGGATAAAGAGACAATAGAGCTCAGATCTGAATTTCCTCTCCCTCCACTGGTGGAAGGGCACAACGTCAGTACTTCACCTTGTAGGTGACTCTACCTGCTAATGACTCAGTTTGATTCAAAAGACATTTTTTAAAATTAATTAATTTTTAGTTTTCAGCATTCACTTCCATAAGCTTTTGAGTTTTAAATTTTCTCCCCTTCCTCCCCAAGACAGTGTGCAATCAGATATAGGCTCTACATATACATTCCTATTAAACATATTTTCAAATTAGTCACATTGTAAAGAAGAATTAGAACCAATAGGAGGAACCACAAGAAAGAAGAATCAAAACAAAACAAAAGGAAAAAAAAAAGAGCAAATAGTGTGCTTCAATCTGCAGTCAGACTCCGTGGTTCTTTCTCTGGATGTGGATAGCATTTTCCATCATGAGACTTCAAAAGACATTTATTAAACTCCTCTATGCAAGGCATAATGCTATATGTTGACCAGTGAGACAAACAGAAACCAGTCAGCCTACCTAAGGTATACATGCCATCATTCCTTCATCCCGGATTCCACTTTAGACTAGAGACCTAGAATACACTTTTCTTGATTTCTAGATTTTGCCTTCCCCTCCAGCATTAACAGTTAGCCTACAAGCTGCTGGGTAGTGTAGTGGATGGAGTGCTGGACTTAAAATCTGGAAAATCCAAGTTCAAATGGTGCCTCAGACACTTACTAGCTGTGTAACCCTGGGCAAGTCACTTAACTTTTTAGCCTCAGTTTCCTCATTTTTAAATTGGAGACAATAGTAACACCTACTTAACAGGAGTGTTGAGAGGAATGAATGAGATAACTTATGTAAAGCACTTTACAAACCTTACAATGCTCTATAAACAGCTATTATTAGTAGTACGAACTTATTTGTCTTGTTTCCAAACCATTAATTCATCTGATTCCCATTTGTAGCTTCCTCTGTATCTCAGCACCGTTCCAGAGAGATTTTCCCAAGATTATCCTTATCTTGGCTCATAGGACCCTAGGTCAAAGTTGTCCCATGAGATCTGAGGTGGAGACTGGTCATTTATAGGGGTCAAAATAACCCCTTCAAGACAAAACCTTTCTCTCCCCTCCCGCTCCCAAATTTGCAGCTTCCCAAGACTCAATATGGCCTAAAGGGAGAATTTACGTAAAACCTTATGTTCTCTCTAAATATCTTACTGGTTTTCAAAATGAACTTCTCAAAAAAGTGTTTCTGTCCTTTTACACATCAGACCAAACTTAAACATAGGAAATTTTCCCCAAAGTTGAACACATCCATCTCTGTTCTGATTTGCATGCCTTTTTTTGCTTTTATCACTTGGGAAATTCCAAGCCATTTCTCAGTTTCCTGTTGCTATGAAAATGTAGTTCTTCGGTGAAGTATAGGTCCTAATCTGGGACCGTCTGGAGTAAGCTAATGCTTGGTTGCTGCATCATCCATCATAATGACTTTTTGTTGTCTTCCAAAATAATGCATAGGTCAGGCTAATAGCTAGCTGTTCTTTATGTCTTATCGTCCTATCATTTATTCACTTATTCATTCAGAATTGCTCTTAAACTCTTTGGATGTGGATTTAGTTCTTTTTGCATTATTATCCTAATTTGCCTTTATAACATCCATTTCTTTAACAATTGCTCTGGTTCATATACTATTTTGTTCCAGTGGGGTTTGTTCCAGCCATGTGAGGATGATAGAGCTTGTGCTATGTACCCTATACGTAGCAAGCCATCTTTTTATAATGTTTCCTAAAAGGCTATGAAAAAGAAACTGAGATAGGAACTATTGAATTGAACATACAATGTGTAAGTGCATTATGATACTTCTTAAAGAATGAATATTTTGAATAATGAAAACAATTGTTTCTTTGCAGTTAATAACATCCTGTCACACCGATAAACTGGTGCCCAACTAAAAAAAGTAATGATGAAGCCACACACTCCTTGTTTCTTTGGCCCTGGGCCAAGTTTTTGAGGATACAAAAAGCCTTTAGATTTCTCTGCATTTCAAACTGAATTTCAAAAACTGTGGCTTCAGGGTCCCTGTCTTCTATGATGGAGCAAGGAGAGGGAAGACAGAATATTGTGACCTGAAATCTTCAAGGACCCACTTCAGCCTTAAGGTGTTCCAGGGTGACTTCTTAGGACCTTGTTGTTCAGTCATTCAGTCATATCTGACTGGCAGTGACCCTGTATAGGGTTTTCTTGGCAGAGATACTGGAATAGTATGCCATTTCCTTCTCCAGTTCTTGGGACCCACTCCAAAAAGACTGAAAAAAATCTCTCCAGATCAGGAGAATAAGGAGGGGTTTACTTCTTGACATTCCTTTAGATTGCCACCTCAACTCCTGACTTTCCGGGACCTCGTATCAACAGAGGTCATGTGAGAAGAGTTTATATATTTTATATCCCTTTCTGCACCAACCCCAGATTCCATTGTTTGTATTGTTTTAATTTTACTTAATCAGCAAGCAAATATTAAGTAGTTGCTTTGTGCTAGGCATTGTGTTAGGCTCTGGGGGATACAAAGACAAAAATGAAATGGTCCCTGCCCTTGAGGAGGTTATATTTCTCACCAGTAGGTTATGTTCTACTGCTAGTTTGGCTGCTCATTCTTTCCATAATGTAGAGGGAGGCAATGTGGCGTAATAGACCGAGGCCTAGTTTTGAAATCAGGATGACCCTGAATTTCAAGTCCCACTTATGACACATACTGACTGTGGTCCTGAGAAAGTTGCCCAACCATTTAATGCCCCAGGTAACTCTTAGGACAGTTGCAAAACAGTTACCCAAGGAGGTCTCTACACCCATAGTTCTGGACCAAAACAACAACAGCTCCCCTCCCTCAAAAATGAATTTGTACCTCAAAGCTTTTGGCCCTAACAGTGGATCTTCTTGTGTTCAGTAGAGGTTTCATTTCATCTACCTGTGAACTTTGCCTTCACTGAAATAAATTGAATCTTTCCCTAAAAAAAAAAAAAAAAAAAAAAAAAAAGCTAGCATTGCCAACTAGCTTGCATTTAACCAGCTTGGATAGTATTTTATTATAGAAGTTGTTCCTGCTAATTCTTCCATACTCCATGGCATCCACAATTTCACCAATATAGGTACTCCTTCCACTATCCTGAACAACAGTTGTTCATGTCTTCCACATGGGCATTCACCCACCATACCAGAGATGGGAGAAAGAAGCAGAGGGAAGAGTGGTGTTTATTTTTGTAGTTTTGACTTTGGTTACCCTATTCAATATCCTTGAGTCTTATGGACCCCCTGCCAACAAGTTCATTGGGTTATCACATTTACAACATAAACCAGAAGTCGAGGGCTTCTCTCATAATTCCATGCAATTCAAAGTTCAGTAGTAAGTACTAAATGGAAATACAAAGATAAATAAAACTTGGTCTCCCCCTCAGATATCTTCTAAGCTAACAGGGAAGACAATATTTATACATAAATAGCTATAAATTGATAGAGAATATGATACATGTCTCTGACAGGCAGGGACAAGTACATAAGAATTTAGAGTAGAGAAGAGATCATTTTTGGCTTATGTTGACTCAAAAAAAGCTACATCAAAGAGGGGGCATTTTAGGCTGGGACTTAAAGGAAGATTGGAATTCCAGCACAGTATATAGGCTATAAAATATTTAAGGCTTCCTTATAATCCACTTGGTATTAATTTTGGTACTTTGATGGATTGTAATTTCATCAACTTCCTTTGCTGAGGCTGATGATAATTTCTTCACACTTCACATCCTATTCCATTCCTGTCCATTTTATAATAAATCTTCTATAAAGTTAACTTCTCAACTTACTGCCGCACTTCCACTTTTTCATATCTCTGGGATACCAATGTTGCACTTAGTCTATCTGATAGCTCTCATTTTCACCTTGTGACTGACTCACTTCCTTTCCCTGACAGACATGGCTTAATAGTGTGTCTTACATCTCTTCCTTTGTGCAAGTTGTCCTTGATCTTTAAAGAACTGAACTTGAAGTCTGAATAGCTAAGTTTGAGATCTGGCTCTGCCACTTTCTAGCTATGTGGATGATATCAAGGGAAATTCCCAAGTGCAGCCCTAACCAGATTAAAATGGAATTTGGAAATGTTTTTTACAAAGGAGATAGAAAAAAAATTTTGGCTTAGGTTTATTTTTAAATTGCACTAAAATAATCACAGGTCAGCATAAAATATAGTTTTATTCAGTTTTTACTCCTGTTGTTTATCATTACAGTTATTGAAAAGAGAGGGGGATGGGAAATAATGATGTGCTAACAGATTATCAGAAAGCATAACTCTGTGTCCCTCCCTGGCTGAAGGAAAATCATTTCGAGGTAAAGGATGACCCTGGCTCAACAGACTCAGAACCTTCTGCTGGAAAATGCATGATATCAAAGGGATTTTTTATTCAGAAAATAGATTACATAATACACATATTAGAGCAGGGCACTTCGGTTAAATTATTTACTGAGTGCCTGAAATATGCTAGCATTGTCCTAGGCTGCAAACTGCAGTAATTCCAATGAGGTAAAACACAAAGATTCCTTACATTTTCATGAAATGTGTTTTCAGCATCTTACCTTTTACAAGCCAATTTTTCTTGTAATAAGAGTTTAACCTTAGGATTAAAGAAGGAAAAAGATCTTAAAGATTTTGTGGTAAATGGGTTTCTTTGTTGTATTAGTGAAGACTTCCAGTTTCTCTAAATGGTATGTCAGACTGAGTCTGATTAGCTTTTTGTTAGTTTAAAAAAATTAAGCTTTCTAGGTTCTTAAATGTTTATACCTTCCTCACCAAAATTAGAATTATAATAGACATCAAATTTGTGAACTACTCATTTATTATGATGATTAAGTACACATTCCCTATTGTGATAAGAAAGCAGCTTTTTTTGCTTAGTAATTCAGTGGGTTTTCTAAATGTTAACCTGTGGATGGAGCACTTAAATTCTGAAGGTAAAAGCTATTTAAAGCATTGCATGATGACTAAATTCTACCTACTTCACCTACTAGGGAAGTGGCAGGGCTTACTGTGCTCTGGAGAGGGAGGCAGCCCAGGGATAGCAAATCCTAATTTTAACTGCTACTTTCTAACTCTGGGCTTGAAACTCAGTTTCAATCATCACTTCCCTTGCCTTTCTGCAAAGTGAGATAGTGAATAAGGACTGATTGATCACTTTAAGATCCTATGGCCCTTTTGTCCCATTTGCCCTGACAGAAATCACTCATTCATTCACCATTCCTCACTGAAACAAAACAAAAATGAAGCGTACAATTCAAACCACAAATAATCCTTGTTCCAAAAAAAAAAATAGTAATGTAACCCCTTACTTCCTTAGGGAATTAGTGAAAATAAAATGAGATACTATCTCATGAAAACACTGAGTTCTGAGGTGAAAAGGTAGAATTTCTTTCTTATTATGCATTCTTACTTCCCTGGTTGAAGTAATTTCTACCTTAGAGCCTCAGTTTAACAGTACCAGGGTTGTTCAGCCTTCCTTATTGTCATTGAGAATTAAGTTTTGTTTTGTTTTTTTCAAATCACATTACAAGTAGCCCAAAGTCCTGACTTTGAATTGACACCAATTTATTGGAAATTCTTCTTAAAGTTTAAATAGTAGATATGGTTGCACTTAAGTGAAAGGAAAGAGAGAAAGAAACAAAGAAAAAAGAAAGAAAGAAAAAGAAAGAAGGAACAATTGGTTTTCCGTGGACAGTCTCAGTTTACACAATTTCTTGAGTGGCTCTACCAGATCCACATACTTATTTACTTTCTCTGCTTTTGTTCCCTGAGGCATTTCCACTTACTTGAGCCATAGTATCAAGAAGCCCCACAGTAAGGGAAGAGAGTCAGTCAGTGGTCTCCAGTGTTTTGCTGCACGGGCACAAGTCAGAGATGCCTGGTACAAACCTCCATGGCCTCATTCAGAAGGGAGCGTTCCTTCCCGCCCACTGTCTCTGCCATTCTCTCTTTTGTGCCCACTCACAGATGGGTGCCTGGCCCTTAGAGTCTATCCCTGTACAAGCAGACAGACCATTTTCTATGTGACTCTGAAAATGTTGCAGAAAAGCATCATGGCCACAGCCCTAAAGGTGGTTATCTTGGCAAGGGGAGAGTGTGGGAAATATCATGACTCTAACCTCTTCCAAAGTGCTGGATTTTGATGTCAGACCTGTGTTTGAACCTTTTTGACCTTAGGCAAATCACACAAACTCTCTGGGCCTTGATTTCCTCATACAGACACCAAGGCAGATGATTATGATCAGTGATTCTCAAATTTTTTGGTCTCAGGACCCCTTTTCACTAAAAAAATTATTGAAGACCCCCCCCCAAAAAGGAGCTTTTATTAATGTGGGTTATAGCTATTAATATTTACCATATCAGAAACTAAATCATCCAAATATTTATATGAAAATAGTTTTGACCTCATAGAATCCCTGAAAGTGTCTCAAGTCCCCCTGAGAGGGCCCAACACCAATTTTGATTACTACTGGGCTATTATTGGTGGTGGTGGCAGTACTGCTGTTGTTGTTCAGTCATTTAAGTTTTGTCTAACTCTTCATGACCCCATTTGAGGCTTTCTTGGCAAAGATAATGGAGTGGTTTGCCATTTCCTTCTCCAGCTCATTTTACAGATGAAGAAACTGAGGCAAACAGGGTTAAATAACTTGCCCAGGATCACACAGTAAGTGTCTGAGGCCAGATTTGAACTCAGGAAGATGAGAATTCCTGACTTCAGGCCTGACACTCTATCCACGCGCCACCTAGTGGCCCTGGACTAGATGACTGCTAAGATCGCTTCTCCATTGAAGTTGTGCTCCTATGACCCTTTGTATTCAGGGTTGACCCTTTTCATAGTTTAAGGGGCAAGAATAGAGCAAAACATAGCAGTAGTAGTTGTCGTTATCATCATCATCATGTTAATATTCTTTTAGCTACAAATATTTTAACACATAGTACAAGTATCTGCAGTTTTTCATATACTAACATAAATTGTACATGTACTTTGCAAATTTAAATCTGGAAAGTCCCCCAAAGGTCTTTCAGGTAACCCCTACCCCTCATTTTACAGATAAGCAAACTGAAATCAGAGAAGTTAGGTGACTTTCAGGAGGTCTCGCAGGTGATAACTAGAGCAGCTGGGTGGCACAGTGGATAGAGCACTGGTCTTGGAGTCAGGAGGACCCAGCCTCAGACATTCACTAGCTGTGTGACCCTAGCAAGTCATGTAAGCATGTGTGCCTCAGTTTTCTCATCTGTAAAATGAGCTAGAGAAGAAAATGGCAAACTATTCCAATATCTTTGCCAAGAAAACCCCCAATGGAGTGAAGAAGTTAGACACGAATGAAAACAACTGAACGACAGCAACAGATGACAGTCACGCTTGAGTCCAAATCTTCCCAACACCAACCACAGTGTTTTCAACTGGATCATGCTGTCTCTAATTCCCATTAGTCTCTTTATCATTAGAAAACTTGCATTTGTTTCTATTTAAGACAAAATATTAAGATTGCTTTTAAAAAATATTCTGGGACATTGGATAAACCACCTAGAGAAGATTTATCAATGATGAGGACAAGAATAAAACCCATTGAGGAGACGTGATAGAGGATTTGAAAATCGTATCAATAGAGAGTAGCCACAGCATTGAGATTAGAAATCTATATAGGTGTCAAGGTGAAAATCTTTTAGACAGGTCCCTAAATTCAAGGCATAAGAAATCAACACCCTAGGAAAATTATTCAATTAATCAGAAATTGCTTTTCTTTTAAGTACAGTTGTAACTATATATACTTATGTACTTAGTGCTAGCACAGGCCTGGCACCTAGTAAGAGCTTAGTAAATGCCTGTTGATTGGTTGATACATATGTATGTGTATGTACATTTTATATGTATATATCTATATCTATATCTATATTTCCCCCTTGCAGGTCAACTGCTAGAGAATATGCCCTGAAAATCATCAAGAAAAGCAAATGTCGAGGCAAAGTAAGTACTATACCTCTATATTCATCTACATATGTATGTGTATGTGTATGAAAAGTGATATTTTCAATAGAACAAAATGCTTATAAAATTACATGTCCAAAATAAACATAATCGTTAGGATATGATAGCATTGAAATTTAGTGAAATACAGCACTTGTCTGTATTTGTAATAGTAGACTCCATGTATAAATAAATAGTTCTTTAAATTGCTGTAAGTATTTGGATATTAGTCCTGTTTCCTGTTACTTTTTTTTCTTTTCTTTCCTTCCTTTGGTTTATTCCTCTGTTAGTCTGGTATTTGGGAAATATTTGCTCTAATAGGTTCTACAATGTATGAGAGATTCAGGACATTTTTCAACATTTTATAGATTGGTATGGTATCTGAAACCTGTTTCCCTTTATCCTCCCAAAGGAAAAAGCATTTTTCTTATGTCCTCATGGAGGTGATTTTTCCTTTTGACAGGAGCACATGATCCAGAATGAGGTCTCTATCTTGAGAAGAGTGAAACACCCCAATATTGTTCTGCTGATTGAGGAGATGGATGTGCCAACTGAGTTGTATCTTGTCATGGAATTAGTAAAGGTATGTACTGAGGAGGAGGAAATTCACCTCCTACAGAAGACAAGACATTTTTCATCTACTCCATAGACAGAATTCTTTCCTCCAGGTGTTATCTTTTACAATTCATGCAGTATTTCTGTCTCTCATTTTATGCATTAGCTCAGCAGATTTAATACATATATACTATCATATTTGATGTATCTAAACTCAACAAAAGAACATTACTCTGCTTATTTCATTAGTCGAACCCAAAGTCTTCACCATTGTTCATAAAGACAAGAATTGAATTATCTTAATCATTAGAGAAAGAGAGAGAGAGAAAGAGAAAGAGAGAGAACCACACCAATTAGATATGAATCCATCAAAGTAAAAACACTTTTAACCACAATACTAAGCTTAAGAAATGGAAAAATCTTAAATAGAATGGAAGTTTCTTTTCAATTAAGTATATACAGAGATATAAATACTATATATGCATACATGTTTATATATATATATACAGCTAGATCCCAGTTAGAGTGAATAAGGAATCCTCTTAATAGGCATGGCATTATTTGAATTTGCACTGCATAATTCCATTGGGCTGGAGCCAATTACCATATTTTACAAATTTATAACTTCAAGTAGTAGGAATCTGAATACATCTGATCACTTCAAAGAATTCCTTGTTCATACTATCTGGGATCTAGCTATATATGTGTGTGTATATATATATATATATATATGCATGTATATCAGTCCAATCAACATTTATTAATATACTTAATTGAAAAGAAACCAGTTGTATTCAAGAATTTTCCTAGAGTGTTTGTTTCTTATTCCTTAATCTTGGTATCATGGCTAAAAGTCTTTTACTTTGATGGATTCATCATCATGATGCAGCTATTCTTTCTTTCTCTCTCTCTCTCTCTCTCTCTCTCTCTCTCTCTCTCTCTCTTGCAATTTAATGATTAAGAGACTTCAGTTCATATCTTTATAAGAAATGGTGAAAACTTTGGATTCCATCAATGAAATAAATGAAGTAATGCTCTTCTATTGAATTCAGATACATCAGATATGATAGGAGTACATATGTATTAAATCTGCTGAGCCAATGCATAAAATGAGAAACAGAAATACTCGCACTGCATAATTCTACCCAACTGGACCCAATTACCATAGTTTATATAATTATAACTTTGAATAGTATGAATTTGAATACATGTAAGCACTTCAGTGGATTCTTTATTCACACTAATCAGAACCTAGCTAGTTTGTGTACATATTAATACATACACATATTACATTCATGTTGTAGAATAAGCTTTCCTGTCAAGAATGCAAATGGTCTATATTAATTCAGTCTTCAAGATAACAGCACCCTTTTATGCATAGTCACATTTTAAAATTCCATGGTGTCTTATTTTTCAAGACTTCTCTTCCTTTTTAGTTTAATTTTCCTCTAATTTAGTTCCATTTTAATTGTTATTTACTCTTTTTACTTGTGAGGTATTATAAACTGGCTCTTCCCCATCTTTCAAGCTCTCTAACAGGTGAAGATTTGTGTCTGTCAGGACCACATTCATATCTTTGAGCCCTCCCTTCTGAAACAAAGGGGAAATAGCATGGTACAGTGGAAAAAATGCTTCAACTCAAGTCAGAAGACTTAGATTCAAATCCCTGCTCTGCTCGGTCTCTGTGTCTTTGAGGAAATCATTTTATCTCTCTGGACTGTTTCCTTATCTGCACAATGAAGAGACTAAACTGAATGACCTCTAAGGTCCTTACCAGTTCTAATCTATTGTTCTATAATATTTGTTATTATTCTAGCATTTGAAGAATTTAGAGTTTGCTTTTGGAAACAGATAAGATTTCTGGCTAGTGGGATTGGCTTTTAGATAAAAATAAAAAAAATTGACACAAGGGATTTGACACAAAATTAATTTATTGCTTTCAGAAAAATTCTATGTGTGTGTGTATATATTGAAAAATTAATCTCTAATTTTGAGCTTTCAGATGTGCTTTATACTTAAACTAGACCCATTAGCATATTTGGTTGGGGATAGTTTATATTTGAAATATAACCTCATTCTCTCTCATGCTATTTTCCATTTAACAAAAATTTATGTTTTCAAGCATAATGTTTAGGTGGGCTCATAATTAAGAGAGGTTTACTTATTTTGCTTACAAGTGGCAGAATGGTTTCTTGAATAGAGATCCCTCTTTAGGGTTAGAAAGTCCGAGCTCTGACTCATACTGTGACCTTGGATAAACAACTTAGGTTTTCAGTACCCCCAAGCAACTCTTTAAGACTATAAATTGTAAAGCAGGTACCAATGTGCATTGGTGGAAGCGGTTTCATGACTAAGAGATCTTGATGCCAATAAAATCACAGGTTTGGTCCAAAGTAACTTCATTGTTTTAAAAATGATTTTAGTGCTACTTAATTCACCATTAATTTAATTATATAAATATTATAGAATGTGCTTTTCTCAGCACCAAGGACAATGTTTTTACAGAAATATTGTCTGTCCAGCCATTCCTGACTGTTTTTGCTACCTACCATGTGTTGTTAGAATCAGCTAACCATCTGTTATTGACTGACTTTTGAAGATCAGAGATTAAATCCAGTTTTCAGACAGTAGAGGAATCCAAAAGAAAAAGGCTTGGAATTATAAAGCATGCTGTGCCGGTTAATATAATACTGTGGATTACTGGTCATCGTATGTTCACATTATGGCTGCCAATGAACTCTATAGGTGGGGAACCCATTTCACTGAATGGTTCCATGGGAACCATTAGGGCTGCCAGATGCTAGGGTATCTGAGCAACAATTGGGCTGGGGGTGGGGGGGTTATTGGTATAAGGGCCATGAACTTCTGCACTGGACATGAAATAGGCTGGGCCTAAGTACATAGTCCTAACAGTGAGATCTCATTGCTGGAGGCTTTTCAAGAGGTCAAAATTAGTCCTAAGCTGGGCTCAGAAGACTTAAGGAAGGTATCTTATTGAGGTTTAAATTGGTTTAGGAATCAATCTCAAAATATTGGTCTTCCTCACTAGAGCCCAAACCATATTATATAGAGAGAAATATCACTGGATGAATCCTATGTCACATGACATGCCAAGTGGTACCATAGATCTGATTTCAGTGTTCACCAGAGTACCACCCATCAGGTTGTTTTTAAACCTTCTCAAAGATGCAGAATGTTATGCTTTACCCATCCTCAAAGAGCTATGATTTCCTCACTTATAAAGGGATTTTTAGTTCATAAAGAACACTTAATTTTTTTTTTTGGTTCATACCAGTGATTTCATCAGGGTGGGAAATTACCTGATGTAGAAATCTCCACAGGTGATGCAGATTGGTAGCTTCCTGCTAATTTATAGTCTTTAAAAGCTGCATGGGGTACTGAAAAATTAAGTGACTTAACTGATAGTCATATACCTAGTGTATTTTAGAGACAAATCTTGAATCTTTTTGACTACAAGGCCAACTCTATCTATTGTGTGATACTACCTCTATACTTTATAATTATGAATGCCACAGACAAAATCTAAGCACAGCTTATTATAACATGAAAGAATATGGTTCCTGATTTTTTCTATAAGGTAAAATAATGAAAACAGCAACAGTCATCTATCGCTATAAGAATAACTTACAAGTTTTCCTTTGTCAATCAGCAAATATTTAGAGAGTGCTTCTTATATGCAAAATATTGTGTTAGGTGATAAGGAGCAGTTTTGATAGTATATGATTAAGTAATAATATAGACAGTAAGTGATATGAGAGCCCAGAGAAGGAGGAGGGTCTGAGGGAAGGCATGTGTTTGACATACAGCACCAAGAATAGAAGGAACATTTGGATTGGTAGAAAAGAGATGGAAAAGAATTCCAGGCAGGGGGGCAGCTAGGTGGTGCAGTAAATAGAGCACCAGCTCTGGAGTCAGGAGGGGACTTGAGTTCAAATCTGGCCTCAGACACATAACACTTACTGGCTGTGTGATTCTGGGCAAGACACTTAACCCCAATTGCCTCACAAAAAAAAAAATCCAGGCAGGGGAATTTCATGAGTAAATTTTAAAGTCAGGAATCAGCATGATGTCTTTGGGGAATAAGGAGAATAGTAAAGGTAGATGAAAAGGTTTATATGGAAACAGATAAGGAACTCATATTTGAAAGATTACAGACAGCCATAAATGGCTAAAAAGTGTGAACTTAACAGCACTATATAGGCAGGAGGTGAACTACTGTAAATTCTCTTTTTAATTTATGGAATAAAACAAGCATTTCCATAACAGCACAACAAAAAGATGATGGCACATGAAACTGCAAATCTACTGCACACAGCTTGCTATTTCTTTTAAATATACAACAAAGTTATCATGTAATTTTCTTTTGTTTTTTCCCCTCCACTCCCAGTTCTTAAGAAAAGAAGAAACACGATGTGTTTTTTGAAAGACTCACAAAGGAAGAAAGAGAATGAAGAAAGGAAGGAAAGAATAAAAGGAAGGAAGAAAGGAGGGAATAAAGGAAAAAGGAAAGGAGGGGATGAAACAAGGAAAGAGCAAATGAAGGAAGGAGGGAGGGAAGAAAATGTTTCAAATACAAGTTTTCTAGGACCCTTAGTTATTTGAGTATACCTTATAATTACAGTTATTCCTTTCTAATTTGGTAGGAGAACCTTTAGAGATGATTCTACAACACATAGATAAAATAGGATGGTTTTAGCCTCTGATTTCAATCCTTTGACCCTTTTATGAAGGTAGAAGATGATAGAGATGATAAGGTGATGAGGGCCTAGACTAGAGGGAGATAACAGTAAGTCTACAAAGGCAAATCTGACGACTGTTTGGGATTTAATCTCGGCCTTCTCTCTTTCTCTCCTTTCTCCCTCCACAAACAAATAAACAAATAAACAAATAAATAAAAAAGCATTCTCATATTCTTTCTGAGCAGTAATGAAAACAAATTGAATATTGAAGTGGAACTCATGAAATGTTTAGAGATGTGTAGAATATCCTTCTACATAGTTTGATGGCTATATCTTCTATACAAAGATTCAATGGAGAACATCACATAGAATGACACAGGATGAGAATGCATGGATAACTTATGATCTGCACCACTACTAGGGGCATAGGGTAGGGAAGTGTTAATAAGTCATGGTTCCATTGAAGAAGTGAAGCAAAAGCAAAAGCCAGATAAACTATAGTAATGGGCTGATATGAAGATGATTCTCAAACCTATATTTCCAGCCAAGATTTCTCATCTGAGGCAGCATAGTGAAAAGGGCACAGGATTGGAGTCAGAAGACCTGAGTTCAAATTCTGACTCTGCTATTTAGTACCTGTATCACCTAAGGCAGGTAATTTAACCTCCTTGGGCCTCAGTTTTTTCATCTGTAAAATAAAAGGCTGGGACCAAATGCCTACTGAGATCCCTTCCAATTCTAAGTTTTATGAACCTATGACCATATCTTCAATTACCTGCAGCACATCTCACTTTGGATGTCCCACTGTTGTTTTGAATTCAATACATCTAAAATTAAATTCATTCTCATACCTGAACAGGTTCTACTTTTCAAATCTCCCATTTTCTATCATTGTCACCATCATTCTCGTAAGTCCAAATTTTAGTCATATTTTACTGTTTTCTCTTCTCTATTGCCCACATCCAAGAAGTGACTAAATTTTGTTAGCTATTTCTTCAAAACATCTCCATTTTTAGTCGAAGTTCTTATCACCTAATCACTTCTTTTTTACAACCAGACAGCAAATCAGGTTACAGAACTGATCATTATATTCAACAATTTGCTCTTTGTATGTGTAGGGATGATATATAAATGTGCTCAAATACTATTAGTACATTTAAGTTCAAATTGTATAAAAGGGTAAAAGGATTGAAATTGGAGCCTAAAATCATCCTACCTTCCCTATATATTATAGAATCATCTCTAAAGGTTCTCCTACTAAATTAGAAAGGAATAACTGTAATTATAAGATATACTCAAATAACTAAGCCTTCTAGAAAACTTGTATTTGAAACATTTTCTTCCCTCCCTTTGCTCTTTCCTTGTTTCATCCCCTGCTTTCCTTTTTCCTTTATTCCCTCCCTTCTTTCTCCCTTTTATTCTTTCCTTCCTTTCTTCATTCTCTTTCTTCCTTTGTTCCCTTACTTCATTCCCTCTCTCACTCCTTTCTTCTTTCCATTCCTTTATTTCCTCCCTCCCATTCTTCCTTCATTTCTTCCTCCTCTCATTCTTTTATTCCTTTCTTCCTTCTTTTCTCATTCTTTCTCATCTTTCAGTCCCTCCTGCCCTAATTTCTTTTTCTTTTTTTTAACATACTTTTTGGGGTTTTTTTCCTCATAAAGAAATATCCTATATTGAATAGCTCTGCAGTAGGGCTATTTCAAGTAAGCTTAATTGGTCTGTTCATTTCAGAAACAATAGGAGATGGTAATAAACATGTATATTATTTCCATAATTCTTATTTCTCATTTTGAAGGTTGTGAATATGTCTCTTGATCACTTTGGGAAGAAGGTTTATATATGCATATAATAATTCTGACCAGAGTACATAGGTGGCACAAAGCAGCTTTGGAGACCCACATTCATTAATTAGTAGGCAGTTGAAAATGGTTTAGGAAGAGAGGGTATTCTAAGAGGTAAGTAAAGGGAAATTCTTAAAAATCCCAAAGTTCCTGCATCCATCTTTCACTCTCCCTGAAATTTGTCAGTTTGCTCTATAGGTGGCCCCATTAGACCATCTGCTAATGTGCCATATTCCTGTGGTTCTATTCTCAGGGAGGAGACCTTTTCGATGCCATTACCTCCACGAACAAATACACAGAAAGAGATGCCAGTGGGATGCTCTACAATCTGGCCAGTGCCATCAAATATCTGCATAGTTTGAACATTGTTCACAGAGACATCAAACCGGAGAATCTGTTGGTAAGAAGAAATATAATTTCTTGTCTCATCAGAGCTTGGGAGTTCCTTGATTGCAAGCATTCATTAACCTTTCTGAACTATTTCATCTTCTCTACTTTTAAACCTTAGAAGACAACTTGAAACTGCCTTAGCTTCAAGCTAAGCATGAGAACTAAGAGTAATAAGACTGTCTGCAGTGGTCCCTCAGGGACCAGAAAGAGTTAATCTTGCTCATCAGAGTTCTAACTGTTCCCAAGGAAAGACTGAGACACTGAGGAGAATCTGGGTCAGTGAAGCAGTGACTCCTTTCATGGATTGGGGCAAATGTGGGGAGTTTACTCTGAAATCTTTACTGTAGACATCTCAGCACAGGCCCTACTTTTGATAACTATTCTTTTACTGTATAGTTTGAGAAAAGTGTGCAGCAGTTAACATGCCACTGTTCAAACTCAGCAAAGCCTTGAGATAACAAATCTGGTAACACCATTACCAGGCTGGATGTCTTAGCATTAAGGTGAAGCAAAGATCTTAGGAGAGAAAACTGGCATTAGATCTATCAGCAATTTTTCAGGCTTGATTGAATATTTTCAGAATGATTCCTTTTTTAAAGCTGCTAGAAAGTTAATATAACCCTTTACCTTATTACTCATATTGTCTGCTTTTGCCTTTTCCTTTCCTAAATTAACTTCAGCATTCTAATATCATTTGTGTTAACTTCAGAAAAATCTTTGAATCTGTTCACCTATTCCTGGAGAGATGTGCGGTGTAGATGATAGAGCACTGGGGGGCAAGGAGAGAATTTCAAGTGGGAGGGATCTCTAGGAAGACCAGAGTTCAAATTCCAACTTACTAGCATGTGATCATGGGCAAGGCACCTAAATCTCTCTAGGCCTCAGTTTCCTTGCCTGTAAATTGAAGAGGTTGGACTCAGTGATCCCTCAGGTCCTTCCCAGCTTTAGAGCTATGAACGCATTCTCCTGAAACCCAGAGAAAATTAGTAAATGAGCCCCACAACACAAAGACTTATTCTATGACTGTACAAAAGTATGACTTGTAAAGGATAGCTTTAGGCTTTGTTGAGGAGTACAGGAGTCAGCGGTAAAGCCACAGACTATTTTTCTCTCTAAAAAGAAAAATGCTTGGTCAGCAATCAATATATAAATGGGAGTCTTTTCCTCTGGTGGCTCCAACTGTACCATTGATCATTTGACATCACTTTTAAAAGACCTACTTTGTTGTCTTTAATCATTAATTGATGGTTTATCAGTCGACAAGTGTACCCTCTAGTGACAGTAAAAGAAAATTGCAGGATCTTCTTTAAAAAACCTAGCTTAATTCCTCCAGTTGTCCTGATCTGTGCCTTGTCACTGGACCCTGATGGCTCCAGAGGAGAGAGAGGCTGGTGACTTGGAACAGCCCTGCCTCACTTAAATCCGATTCACTTGCAAGTCAAGACATCACCTTCCTGATGTCATTGGTCCTCTTTGGGAATGAAGGACAAACAACAACAGCTTAACTCCAACATCTTTTTCCATTGCACCATTCTGCCTTAGAGCAAGACTAGCATGAATTGCGTAGAAGTTAAATGGAGGCAAATTTCAATTCTGTATAATAATTAATTTTCTAGTAAAATTTAGCTAACAATGGAACAAGTTCCTCCTAAAGTAGTGAGTTCCTCCTGGAAATGTTCAGGTGGTGGCTGGATGACAATCTACCATGGATGTTTTCATAGGAATTATTGACATTGGGAAGAAGATTAGACTAGATGGCCTTCGTGGTTTCATCCAACTCTAAGAAACTCTGATTATCAAAAAAGATCAGTGCTGGATCAAAAATGCCAAGTTAGAAATGCTAAAATACCTGGTTCTGTCAGATAGAATGTTCCTTTGATGTTTTCTCTGCTTTCTTCTCCATTGCATGTTCATCCCTAATCTCATTTAAGTCATTTGATTTACAATAGAGTGATTCCTGTATGATCCCCTGTATTTGGGTGATTTTTTTAAAAAACAAAACAAAACTCTGCATGAACTCTAAACCTGTTCCTAATGGCAAAACATAAATACACAAACATATTTTGAAGATTTTGGCAGTAGATTTCTGTCCACATACATTCAGACAGTCATTTATATATACAGATATTGTTGCTTTGCCTTCACTCAGTTTTCTTCCTACCTTTGAACTGGCACAGAAAAGCATAAGAGCATGGGGGCTGGAAAATGCTTCTCTCTTCAATTTTAACACAAGCCTGAGCCTCAAAAAGAAGGTGGGATGGGGAGGAGAGAGCTCCCAGGGAACAGAGGCAGCACCTCTGAAGGGGGAAGGGTCAGAGGGCAGGCAAAGAGTAGAATTGTTTCCAGCCTGGTATTTTGAAATCTTAATTTTATATTCTGACTAGATATTATCGCTCTTTTCCTTCCCCTCTTGATTATGTATAACTTTTTTTGCCTTTGTCTTATTTCCATAATCTTAAGATTTACTTTATCACCCAGTATAACATACTAATTAGAATATATCTGAAATTAAGTTTAGTTCTTTTTTCTGATTTATTTAGAACCAGGTACTAATATAAAATTTGCAATACATTTTTTGAAAAGGAAGGCATTGGTAGGCATCATGGCATAGCGGACAAAGCGTGAGAATTAGAGTCAAGAAAACATGATTTCAACTTCTCAGATGCTTCCCAGCTGTTACCTTATCCAAGTTACTTAACCTCCATCAACTTCAGTTTCCTTGTATGTCAAATGGAGATAATGTTGCGCCTGTAGCACCCACTACAAAAGATTGTTGTGGAGGTTCAAAAGGGATAAGAAGTTTCTTAAGACTAAAAAGTTAGTAATAGTTTTTAATGGCTTTAAGAGAATAAGAAAACAGCAATGTATTGGTCATGTTTTATTTTAGTTTACTCCTTGGAAGCTGAAAATTTTTTTTTTAATGAATCCAGTTATCTGAAAATGAAACCCTTAGAGTCTAATGTCATGAATTCTTCAACTAGTTGAATAGGAGTTTCTTTAAAATAAATGAAACTTTAAACACTAAATTGTATTGTTAAACACTGCATTATAATTTTGTTAGCTTCACAGATGCAAAAAAAAAATCCCTTTTTGTTTAATCCAGGTTTCAGGTAACCATTTTGAGTATCTTTTGAATCCCTTTACTGGGTAAATAATTCCCAGGATGCTAGTGATTCTTTGGCCAAAATATCAATAGGGTTATCCCATAGTCCTAGCATAGCAGTGATTGGAATTATGTTTGGTTTGATACATCTGCTATAGTAGTCAGCATTTAGCTCCCTAACAGAGGATCACAAGAATATTGCACATTTATCCTCAGGGTTTGGGGTCATCTGTGGGGTTTCATGTTGTTTTATGATCACCTGCTGCATTTTATTACTTTATATTAAAGACATTTTTTAAAAACAACTTTTCCAAACGGTCTGGTTTTCCCATCCAAGACAAATCGGGTCTATATACAAACATCTATTGTTGAGCAAGTTACTGCTGAGTACCTAAACCCAAAGAAATGAAAAGAGACCTTTTTCAGAGACTCCTAATGTAAAATACCTAATGTAAAATGCCAGAAGTCTGCATACCTAACCTTTCACTGTGTCTATTCTTGGTAGGACATGCCTTCATGTTTTAATTGGGCCCTTTTTTTCATAATTGCTGCTATTTAACACGTTTATTCTGTCAAATCATGGGATGTCTTTATAGCTGTATAATAAACCCTAGAGAACAACTTCTCTGACTGTAGCCATCTGCAATGATCACAAGAGCAGCTTACAAAATACTGACAGTCTTTATAGTAATAGGATACATATGGCAGCCCACAATTATGTGTAGCTGCATTCAATTAGTGCTGTACAATTACACAGTTTTATTGCTTCGTTAAAACAGTGAAAGCACTACATAGTGGGTAATTTGCACTAATCCCCATCTCTTTAATAGCCCTTCAGCATTTAAATGTAGGAGAGCATCTACAGTATTTATTGTGCCTAAGACGAACATTAAATTATCTCTCACGGTATGATTACTCCTTGACAGACAATTAATGTCCCACCACCTCACATGTGAGTCATGTTGGTCATGGGCTTTACTTAAAATGTACTTAGAATGAAAGCAAACTTATTTTCTTATTTCACAAGGAGACCCCATCACTGAAGCAACTCAGATCAAGTTATCTGAGTAGTCTACGCTTGCAGCCTGTGATTGTCAGCTCTAAAGTAGGGTTACATTAAGGAAAGACATTGAGGAACAGAGTCAAGTGGCTTCACTCAGTAATGTATATCCTAACACTTAGCATTTTAAACATGCACTTGTTAGATGCTTTGAACTAAGTTTTTAATTAAAAGTTAGAGATCTTTAAAGTGGATTTATAGCTGCCATTTGGGAAAATACTTTCTGGAGGTAGTTTTTTTGGGGTTTTTTTTTTTGGAGAAACAGATGTATTCAACAATCTGTGGTTTTAACAAAGTTTTAATTAGATTTTTAAATCATGCTACCCATGCCCATCTTTTATTGGTGCAGCAACAGACAAGTGTGCCTCCATCTGTGAACGTTGCCCTCTCTTATCAGAAGACTCAGTTGTATAAGCTCCTTGGAATTCTTGTCCATGGCAAATCTCTCGTTGGTCTACAGTATAGACTCTTCTTAATTGTTTTCTCTTCCACAGAAGAAGAAATAATAACCCAGTTTCATACTCTCCCATAAGTACAATATCAGCAAGTGACAAAAAATTGCTCAAATTAGTTTCAGTCCTAAACCTGAAACTCTAGATAACTAATTAATTCATAACAAGTTTTTGAAGCATATCTTGTTTATTTGTGAATCGAAATGTTTCCAATTATGTCCTAAGCTTTGGTCTCTGAGTTGTTATTTTCTCTCCTAAGCAATACCATGACCTGCCCATGTTAATTTTCTTTTAAAATTTTGTAACGTAAGTCACAGGAGGAGAAGAGTTTTGATGCAGACTCTAAACATAAAAAAATTTTAAAGTAGCATTATTAAAAGAAATGAAGAGGGATCAAAAAAGACACAAGAATTTGATAACTGTCACATAATAATGTATTCAAATTGTTTCTTAAATTGGATTAGGAACAATCATTCCTTCGAGTCAGTCAAGCTTTTATTTGTTTTAAAATAATATTTTTACCCTTATTAATAGTCATTGGGGTTTTGAACTCCATCATAAAGCCATATTACATATTTAGTATCCATTTTAGCATGTGCTGAGTTATTGGTATATTCCACCAGTACAGCAGTTCTCAAACTGTCTTCTGTAAAACCCTACTGATCTGGGTGATATAAATAGGTGTTCCATGAGGGTATTTTGATGTTATCTAAGGATAGGAGGGGTTGGATCCTGAGGAGAAAGGACTCTCAGATACCAAACCAAACATTGGTCAGATACTTCATAGGTACCAGGACTGAGTTTCTTAGACCTTCTCTTCCCCTGGGTGCAAGAGAGATAGTCTTGATATAAATGGCAGCCCAGTCCTTTCCACTCCAACTCAACATAAACATCATTTCCCATTACATTGTGCTCAAATGCTCCTCCAGTCTCACCTCGTGCCTCCCTAATCCTACCTCACACCACATCCCTATTTGTCACACACTTTGTTGTCTGTCCTTACATCCTGTATGTCATATACACATACATCCCTTCACACTCATTCTCTGACACATATCTCACTTTCCTCTCAAACCCCTCACACAAGAACCGTGGTCTTGGTTACTGTCAAGTATGTTCTAGGGAGAGTTTTGGGTTTAGGGATTTTTTTTGTTTGTTTCTTTGGTATGGGTTTGGCAAGACGGCCATAGGTGCCTTCTAGTTCTATGAAGTTTTGTGGTTCTGTAACTTAGTCTCATACCATATCACACATACACACGTTCTCTCTTCTCATACTCCAACACTCACCTCACCAACTTTCTCCCGCCCTATGTCTGGCACTAACATGCACTACAGAGTCCCTTTACGGTGTGTATCTGATAGCCCCATATTCACATACTCACATATTCTCTCTCTTCCCCTCCCCTTCTCTTTCTCTATCTCCCCCCCACCTTCTTTTCCCTTTCTCTCTCTTCTTCACACACATTCCCCTGCTTTCATTTCTCCCTCCCCCCCACCCACACACCATGGCCCACACCTCACATCACATGTCTATCACACATGCAACCATCTCCCCTCACATTGTGTTTGGCACACGTGCACCTTCATACAATGGCCTTCATGACCTGCATTTTGTTCCAAAAGAGAAATGTAACAAAAATATCTTTGGTAAGTACAAAGGAATGACATGATCCTCAGTCAGACCTGGAATGTGATTTATGACTTGCTCCGTGGGTGGCTGCTTTTGTTCTCAGGTTATTGTAGAATGTGGGGTAAGGCATGTACAGTTAAAGCAAGTATCGTGTTATGAGAGGAGCCATGGAAATACTGAAGAGGAGACAGAGAGAGCAGCAATAAAGAGCTAAGTCTGCCTGATTTGACAAAGCATGTGCCATCAGTATGTGGGTAAAAGTGCAGGAGAGGTAACACTTGGATTGCTTTGCTTCCTAGAAAGGTAACAACACAATGGACTCATGGAAGCTAGAATAGACTCAGTGACCACTGAGGTATTTTCTCTTTCTAGATGCTGTGACTAATTGGGAGCATCCCTTTAAATTCAAAGGTTGTTTAGGTCTATGAAAACATTTAAGTATTTTTCTGGTGGACTGGCAGGGTTAACACTTGAATATCTTGCATATTGAGCTCATAGACAAATAGCTATTGAGTAGATGGAGACACTCTCTTTTCCTAGAACAATTTTTCAATTCAATTTATTGTTATTAGTAATAAGCATCTATTGTGTACACAGCACTATGGTGAGGTGCTAGGGAACAATCTGGGATCTTCCAGAATTAATGTTTTGGAGCCCTTGACCCTATCAGCAATGCTTAGCCAATATTAGACAACTTCCACGAAGCAAGATGGGTAAGTTCCCAACATGGTAGCTTAATGGAACAAGATCACCTTGGGTTGATATCCACTTCAGAATACCCCAGGGCTTTATCCTTGGCCTTGTGCTACTTGAATTTTTGATCAATGTCTTGGATTAAGGCATAGATGACATGTCTTCACAAATTTTCAGATAACACAAAAATTGAGAGAGATAGCTAACACAGTGGATGACAATTAGTATCCAATGGGATCTTGACAGGCTAACATGATGAGCTGCATATAAGAAGATGAAATTTAATGTGAACAAATGTAAAGTCTTACCCTTGGATGAAAAAAAATCAACTTTACAGGGATAGGGTTAGGAGGCATGATATTTTTCAAGTTAAAAAAAATATCTAGAGGAGGAAATATGTTAGCAC
The DNA here is from genome assembly GCF_900497805.2 of Vombatus ursinus. Lineage (NCBI taxonomy): Eukaryota > Metazoa > Chordata > Mammalia > Diprotodontia > Vombatidae > Vombatus > Vombatus ursinus. The sequence continues at coordinate 3,618,908 of NW_020954591.1, forward strand.
AGACAGGGACCTGGATTTGGAGTCAAAGGATCTGGCCTCAGATTTCAGATCCACCACCTTGCCTGAGTGACATGGAACAAGTTCATCTCAATTCTTTCCTTGAAAAATATGAACGTTGTACTGGATGACTTCTAAAGACTCTTCTAGCTCTAAATTTATGACCCTCTAACTGTTAGCTCAGAATAAGTCAACTCTCGAGTGATACAACAGCCAAAAAAAAAAGCAAATGAAATCTGCAGCTGAATTCAGAGAGTCATACTGTCCAGGATGAAAGGGATGATCGACTGTGAATTCTGCCTGGGTCAGAACACTTCTGGAATATATCTTGTTTAGATCTGGGTGCTACATTTTAAGAAGGAAATTGACAAACTGGAATGAATCTAGAGGATGGTACTAAGAGAACTATACCATGCAGTGAAAGGATCATTTGAAAGAACTTCTCCAAAGTAGGGAAGATTTACAGGGGGAGACAGGAGACAGGAAGGATATCTTAACTCTTCAGATTTTGAAAGTCTATCATTTGGTAGAGAAATTAATTGTTCTGCTTGGACCCAGATGACAGAATTGGGAGCAATGGCTGGTAATCACTGAGAAGTAGATTTCAGTTTGATGTTAAGGAGTTCTTCCTAACATTAGAGCTGTCCAGAAGACAGGAGGTAACAAGTGGCCCCTTACTGGAGATTTTCAGGATGAAATTAGATTTATTTATTGAGGATGTTATAGGAGAGATTATAGTTTGGGTACAATTCAAGACTAAGTGACCTCTAAGATACTTGCCATTTGTGAGTTTTTGTGGTCGTGTGATTCAGTTTCTGGGAGCAGCAAAAAATTACTGTTCTTTAACTCATACGGATCTCAGGTCAACCTAACATCTCAAGTGCAAGTTACCCCTTAGGCCTCTGGGTAGACGTTCACTTGCCCTCTACGAAGGCTCAACTCCACATAGACGATGGTCATTTCTATAGAAGACCTTGAACCCAATTATGTGTCTTGGATTGGATTGAGGACTCACCCTCTCACTTCCAGACTCCCTCTCGCAAAAAGAGGAAGCTCCAAATAACTATTACCACCTAAGCAGTTGGATCCAAATCATCTCTACTGATGAAATAACTTCGTTAGCCAGACACATCTGCATTTTATGCTGCAGCAGATTGGGAAGTTAATCTATATCTTTCAAAGACAAGCAGGCATGGTGTATGTACAGTAGCTGCTCTCCTGATGTGCAGTGAAGTGCCTTGCCATGCAAAAGCTTCAGTTGCTGAGGCAAGTAACAGATGATTATAGAGTGAAAACAGAAGAACTTGTAGGAAATATCTTCCTTGAAGAATTCTTTTGATGTGAGAAGGAAAATAGCCTTTGTTTTCTTGAAAAAAAAAATCTCTTGAGGTTATCTCTTGCTGGAATTCTTAATTCTTTCTATAGTTTTCTTTTTTTCCTTCCTAATTGTTTCTGATGGGGAGCTGAGGGTGAGACTCCTGAATGCCTTTGTATTGATTCCTTGAAGACAGAATTTTGGGGATGATTTTTTTTTATAAATCACATTTCTGGTCATTGTAGATTAGCATTAAAGGAATATGAAATATATAGATTTTATCAAAAAGCGAGAAAAAGTTATTGATTTGTTAGATGGAAAGGTAGAATAATTTTTTCCCTCTTATCAATAGCACGCTCTTGGAAGAACCCCCAAAACAGGACATCCTAATAATAATCTTCCTGGCAATGGTTTCAGATCACCTCAGCTGAAAAGCAAGTACTCACTTTACAGATTAAAACCAAAATTAAAATCAGATACTCAGTGGAGACTGATACGTAGCACCTAATACCAGAAAGCTAATTTTTAATGAATGTGTGTATATAATGAGATGACCTGAAAATTGCTTCCTTTGCTTATTAAAAAAACTGAATTTTATAAAAAACATGAATCAATAGCTCTTAATATAAACCATAAGAGACATCTTTAGAGAATTTGAATTATGTCCCCTTATTTCTTCAGTAAAAGATGCTTATCTTTCATTATTCTTATGATTTTTACATTTATTTTAGGTTTATGAACACCAAGATGGCAGCAAATCTCTAAAGCTAGGAGATTTTGGCTTGGCAACCATTGTAGATGGCCCGCTGTACACTGTCTGTGGTACCCCTACTTATGTGGCTCCAGAAATCATTGCAGAAACTGGGTAACTTCTTTACCATTTTTGCTTTTAATAGCACTAAGTGATGGAAGATTGGTGCTGCTGTTTGTAGGTCTGGCCAAGTTATCAGGCCTCTCTCATCTCACTTTTGTGATCTCTATAGAGAAGGTCTTTTCTGTGTGTTGTTCAAATCAAATCACCAATTACTGCCTTCTTGTTTAAGGCTCTCATTTGCCCTCTGTTAAGGGTTAGCACAGCAGTGATTAACCCCAGAGGAGAAAGTCTTCAGACTAACGGTGAAACATACAGTGATAGTAATTAATTCCCTCAAGGAGATAAAAGAAACAAAATCTGCTCTAGATAGCGATTACAGTTTCCTGTGGTTATTTCCTCTGTTGCTCTTAATCTCCAATCACCGTCCCATTTTGGCCTTCTTTAGGATCTATTGATTTAATGTAGCATGTAAACACTCACCAGTGGCAGTGAAATAGAGAAAATTTGCAGGTTTCTATATGCAGAAACTACAGCTACAGACTGTTTCCAGCCACAGAAGGTACACCTTAGTTCACTTGTTTCTTTCCTCCCTTCTTCCTATCTCTTCCTTTCTCCTCTCCTCTCTTCCCTTTCTCTCCCTCCCTCTCCTGTCTCTTCTTTCCCCTTCTTCTCCCTCCCCCCCTTTCTCCCATCTTTCTCCCTCTCCCTTTTTCTTTCCCTTTTCCTTCCTTCTCCCACTCTCTTTTCTTTCCCTCTCCTCCCTTCTTTCTTCTTCTCCATCCCTCCTTCTCCCTTTCTCCCCCCCCCTTCTCTCCCCTTCTCCTTTCTCTTTTCTTCTCTCTCCTCCTTCCCTATCTATGCCCTACCCCCATCCTCACTCTTTCCAGGCATACCTAAACCAGAAAAGTTCTTGATACTGAATATCTCTCACTACAAGCAAAGAAAATTATCTATATTTTTTCTGTGCCTATCTTGTTCCCTTCCCATGGCCCTCTCTTCCCTACCCCATTCCGCCCCCCAACCTAGTCATCTTTGGGCATCCCAGAGGTAAATTTTTTCTCCTGGCCTTTTGTAGGGAAAGTAGTCACAACATAGGCCAGAGAGGAGAACAGGGGAACAGAGGGAAAACATGGATGTAAGATAAAAATGCTAGCTTTGTAGTCCTAAGAGACCTTGATTGAAACCTTGCTTCTGATACTAGATATGTGTAATTAAAAGAAAGTAACTTAAATTTTCTTAGCTTCTATAAAGTGAAGATGCCTATATTACCGACCTGATATGGTTATTGTGGGGATCCAATTGGGTAATATGTGCCAGCTATTATTGCACCTGGGGGGCTAAGGAGGGAGGTACAGATCGACAGATAGGACAGCAAACAAGGTACTCCCAGAAAAAGACATAGATAAACAAAAAGTACAGTCTCTGTCTCTATGACCATAACAATCATCTCAGAAACCACAATGTTGGAACAATTGCATTTTCTGGGTCACTCTGAGTCTGAGTGTAACTTTTTTCCTACAATCCAACACTTGTAGATATCTGCCTGTGAGCATGGGTGTACTTCCTCTGATTTTCATTCATGTGGTTTGGATACGATATCTTTTTTCTCCAGTCTCAGTTTATCTAGTGCTAATTATTTTCTAATGGGGGATGGGGAGGAGGGATAGAGATGTTAATGTATTATACCATGTGCTATAATTTGCCCTGGCCTGATTTCTCTAAATCATAATATCACTTTCATTTTTAGATATGGCCTCAAGGTGGACATCTGGGCAGCTGGTGTGATTACTTATATCCTGCTGTGTGGTTTCCCTCCATTCCGTGGGTATGGACCACAATCTTCTATTCAGCTCCTAACAATGTATTTCTCTATTCTCAGAATTGTCCATATGTCTCTCTTGCACTGAATACAAAGAAGTCTGCTGCAGGGGAAAGGGGGGGATCTTTATTTGTAATGCCTATTATTTTTTCCATATTGTGCATGCTAATTTACATGATGTTTATAAATCTTCTCTGTGCTATTTTTAAAATGTGTTCATTCTTAAATTTACCAAAACAATTCCTCTTTGACATTTTGAATTGCTTAAAAACATACATTTTACAATGTATGGGGGGCAGGGAGGGGAGTGCTGCAGTTCATGGTGATGCAGAGTGGACAGACATACGCTGAATTTGCTTTTTCTTTTCTCCCCTCAAACAGAAGTGGTGATGATCAGGAAGTGCTTTTTGATCAGATCTTGATGGGTCAAGTGGACTTTCCTTCTCCATACTGGGACAATGTTTCTGATTCTGCCAAGGTAGATTTTGGAGGATTTTCTATTCCTTGTGTATGTTAGCATTGGAATTATGTGCTAATTACCATGGCCAAAGAGACTATCGAGATTGTGTAAGTATCACTTTCTTGGCACATTACACTGGGAGTTATATTGAATAAGTTTTCAAAAATTTTACAGTTAGTGTAAGCTTTAGCTTCTGAAGTTCTTTTAAAATCTTGATTCTGTCAATGTAGAATTCCTTCTACTGGTAAGGAGTGAGTAGATTTGGGTTCAGACCTTAACTTTCTGTGCAACCTTAGACAAGTCACTTAACCCAACTGAAGGTTAGATGATCTTGAAATTCCTTCCCGTTTTATATTCTATGCTCTCTTGTCTCTCTTGCTCAACATGAGACCAACTGACTTCCTTTTCCTGTCATCTATGTCACTGATGATGTCTTTTTTATCACTTTTTGTGGGCAAGTCATCATTGGTAATGTACTGTAGCCTACTTACACCCACCATGTATCATTCCATTATACTTTAGGTCACCTGCAATTTGGATTCTTGTATCCTAGTGTTCAATAATTCACAGCCATTTAGCATCACTAGAAGAATACTAGAGCTGCAGAGGTGGGTGATGGCAGCAGTAAGTAGAGAGGGTTCACTATGACCTTTGTATTGGACCTCACCCATTGTCAAACTGTAGCACTTGTCTGAGATAGGTATGCATTAATTCATAGGACTATCCATTTGGCTATGTTATTATATGTGTAACATAAATTTTTTATCCACTTCATTCTTTTCCCAGTGAGGGTGGGTAAACTAATGACTCCTTTTATGGATTTATAGTATATAAAATTTCTGTGCCTAGAAAAATGTGCCTTAATCAGTAGAGGTTGGAAAGAAGTATATGACATGATGGCTGTCTTTAAGGCCTTTATGATCTTGTTGGGAAAACCAAATATACATACTTAAGAGAATTAAATAACATAATACAATATATAATCAAATGCCAGCATGTGCCAGCTATCATGGGTTAGGGAAGGAAGAAATCATCATTTAGCTGGAGCTTCATGAGGAGAGACTTCATGAAAAAGGAAGGAATGGAATTGAGTCTTGAAGGACAAATAGAATCTGGGTAGGTAAAGAGAAGGAAAGGGGGGGTGTCATTTCATCCCATAAAACCAGGAGATTAGCTTGAAAGAAATTTCTTAACATATTTGTGAGAAATTTTTTCAAGCTAAACACTTACAGTAAGAAAATTAGAATGCTTTGGAAAATGGCAGACTTTAAGTTGCATTATTTTACATTTGTGCAACTGTCACCAGGGCTGACTTATATTCCAAAACAATTTTGAATCTGTTTGGGCTATTAAGAAAGAATTATTTTTGTCTTTTTATTTTTTTCTTCTTTATGGGATGTCCTTTTTGTTTTGAAAAGTTCCAAATCTGAGTATAATTTATTATTGAATACCTCTGGCTCCATCACTTGGCTCTGGTCTATCAGCTCATATTGAATTCCAGCTTGCTTAATTTTAAGAGCAGCCCCATCCCAGATCATCATGTGGACTCAGGGGAATGGAAAAACTTGAAGAGTATTCAGAACAGAGCAGCTAAGATGAAAGGAATGGGTCATATTCATCCTAGAAAAGAAAAGGTTCATGGATGACTTAAAAACTATCTTCAAGTATATGTAGTGTTATTATTCACAGACTGAATGATCAAAAATGTGTTTAATCTACAGCAAAAGGACTTAAAGTTATGCATAAGAAATTATTTCCTGGTAATTAAATTTGTCAACTTTGGAATGGGCCGCCATATGGAGTTTTAGTACATTCCTCCCCTGGAGGTCTTTTAAAAATGGGATCAATTTTTATCTGTCAAAGATAATTTAGCTGTGTGGGCTTGCCCAAAGATAGTGGGTTAGATGCGATGACCTCACTTGTAACTCTTTGATTCTGTCTCCTGACTCAGCAGAGGTGTGGCATCTGGTCTCATCTCCAAGATTGAGAAGTTCTGTCTTAGAGCACAGGAGACACATAAGAGATGCAAGGGGGGGTTTGCTTGGTTCTTCTTCAGGCAATTGGGAAATCAGAGGTATGCACCATAAGGGCATGGCTTAAAAGCCAAATGCCATAGGATAGATGATTTAAGTATCCAGTGCTATCACGGATGGTTTGCAGGCTCAACATATGGAATTAGAATGATAATCTACCCGAAGAAGAACGATTTTGTTGTACCACCATCAAAAAAGAAGAGCATCACATTCAACCCTTTAATATGATTAAAGTGACCAATGAATTCTGCTGCCTTGGTGGCATATTGGCAAGTGCTGCTAGCACTATCAAACTAAATCAAGAAATCCAGTTGTCTGGCAAATGACACAACACTCATTCAGTTCACTTTTCAACAAACATTTACCAGGCACCTGTGTGTGCAAGGCACTATGCAAGGGGCTGGAGATACAAAGATGAAAAACAACACTCTTCAAAGAACCTTACATTCTGATAGGTGGCATAAAACACGTCCAAAAAAGAAAGAAAGAAATATGATTCAAGGTAGAACATGAGTATAAAGGAGAAGGCCAGATGAGCACTGGCTGAGAAATTTGAGGATCAAGATGAGATCACTTTCAGCTGGGTTACTCAAGGAAGGTTTCATGAATTTTCTATTGTCTGTGTGTCCTCATGCCGTGTCATCTGCTTCTTATGTAAGCTTCAGCTCCCACCTGCACTAGTTCCTGATTGGTGAGAGTTCTCAGTAACTGACCTGACCCAGACCTGCCATGTAGCTACTGTCTAATCATTTTCATGCCATGCCACTGCCTCTTATGTAAGCTTTAGCTCCCACCCAGGAGCCCTAGCTCCTGACTGGTGAGAGATCTCAATAACTGACCTGACCCAGATCCACCACATAGCTACTGTCCAATCATTCTCATGCTGTGCCACTGCCTCTGTATCCTTTCTACTGTCTAATACTCCCTGCCTTTAATCCCTAGCTCTGAGAATCGTAATGAAGTCAAAACTAATGTTCCTGGGAGGACATGCCAATTAATTCTGCTGTAATTCTATTCACCAATCCTGTAAATTTTCGATTCAAAGACATCCCTTATATGTATTATCTTTCCTTATTAAAATGCAAGTTCCTTGAGGGCTAGGACTATCATTTTATATTTGTATTCCCAGTACTTTGCACAATGTCTAACAAACAGGAGGCAATTTATAAATGCCTTTTCATTCATTCATTCATTCATTCCAGCTTCTGGATAAATTTCAACAGATGCAAGATTTAGACACTATTGTTGAGGTCTCAGAGAAAAACTGATCATGGCAGTATTCACTGTAGCTTACCTTCACACCACAAGAGAAAGGTGAAGAAACCCAAGGAATCAAATAAATTACCAGTAAAGTGCTTGGTATGGGAGAAATAAATGATGCTGGGAAGAGTTAGGAAGTGACCAGCCAAATAGTCAGGCTGGTATCCAGCCATCATAGATCACATGGCTCAGGGGAACAGAAACACTGTGACTTTTGAGGCAGAGATGGAGCCAGGGAACTCAGAGGCCCCCAAAGCAGTAGCTTTAATAGCTGAGTGAAAAATGGGCTCTAAATCTCAGTGACATGAAAGGTCCTAAAGGTCTCATTAGTCACACCTGTACACTGGAAAGCACACAGTCAGCAGAAGTCCCTATTCCACTCCCAACTAACTGGGCAATACCTTAAGCAGGCACTGAACTCAGAAGTCAACCTATTTCTGACTCTCACTATATAAGCTCAAGATCTCTGACCTGCTCTGGGCCATACTTTTTCCATTGGGCATGCACACAGGCAGCATTCAAATCTGTGGGTTAAAAGAGAACTTTCAAAATGACAGATGCCCTTTATTTTAACTAGAAAAGGCCCAAACAAATGTTCTCTAGTCAATTACACTCACTGTCACTCTCCAAAATGAGGATTCTCTTAAGCAATTCAGTTCAACAAATCTTTTTTAAGCATCTACAAACTGCAAGACACATAAAGACAAAAATAGAGGCCTCTGTCTCGAGGACCTTATGTTCTTAAAACATGGACACGAGTAATCCAAAGTAATTTCAGGAGGCAGAGAACACTGATGACTTGGGATATTAATAAAGTAGGCCTTTTGTCAAAAGTAGCGCCTGAACCGTGTGGTTTAAAGGAAGTTAGGGATTCCCAGAGGCAAAGATAAAGAAAGGATGCATTCCTCACATTGAAGGAAGACAGCCTGTGCACAGGAAGAGAGTCAGAGAACAGTGAGGAGGCCAGTTTGACTGGGTCAGGGAGTGCATGAAGAGGGAATAACATGAAATTAAGTCTAGAAGGGTATGTGAGAGTCATATTGTGAAGGGCTTTAAATGCAACCTGAAGATTTAGTATTTTGAGATAGAGGTAGTGGTAAAGAGTCACCCAAAATGTTTGAGGCAAGTTATGAAGGACTAACAGTTGTACCTTTTTATCATTGATTATGGTCCTTCCTTCTTTCCTCTACCTACCAAAGTCTAACCCATGCTTCAAGGCCTAGTTCCAGTGACCCCTTCCTTAATCCCTCCAGACGAGGATGAAGCAATATTTCATTCTTCTAAACACCTATAGCACTTCTTATCTGTACTATTGCTAATGCCCTTATGGTCTTTTTCCTTGTTTTCCAGTTATTTTCTATGTGTTTTATCTCCCCTAGATTGACCTATCTTCTTGAGGGCAGGTACTTATATATTTTTGCATTTCTCGTAGTTCTCCACAAAGTACCTCACACTGAGTAAAAGCTCCCTAAACAGTTGCTAAATGAATGAATAAATGATAGATTTCCTTCAGTTGGTTGCGACTGATATCGGTAGTATAACTGACATTTATATGGGGTTTCCCATGATACAGTATACAGTATGGGGTTCTCCATGTTTTACATCGTTTGATTTTCATGGTAGTCCTGTATATCCTACAGTATTATTATCCCCATCTTACAAATGAAAAAACTGAGGTTTGAGTAGTTGCCTAGACAGATAGCGAATGACAGAACAGGCCTTGAAACCAGATCTTCTGACTCAGAATTCTCTGCTTCTCCTGCTAACACTGCATTGCCTCCTCAGAAAATTCACCACCAAAGTATTTTCAGCACTTGAGTGCTGTGACACTGCCGGCTATTTTCAAAGGGAGTTACGTTTACTCTGTTATCTAGGCATTCACAAGTGAAACAAACTGATCGCTGACACGACAGTCCAACCCAAGCTGTGATTTCAAGATTTCAGTGCCTTCATTAATCCTTGGATTTGTTATCCTTGCTCCAGAACCATCAAATCATCCAGAAGAATCACATTAACATCTTAACAAAACTACTCCCATTTAAGCTGTTTCTTCATCTTTGTGGAATATAGCTAGATAGATACACAGACAGACAGACATATATCATATATCACATATATTACATATATGTGTGTATATATCTATGCATACATATACATAATAACCCACAAACATACATAAGCCATTATCATGTTCTTTCTATGTCTTTTCTTTTTTAACCTAAGCATATTATCTGGTTTCGAAGAGAAAAACTAATTTTCCTTCAAGGGTAAAAATGAATAAAAATGCAGGAAATGTGATTTCTGTATTGAAGTAATCTATTTAGAATTTAAATTTTTTTACCTCTAGTTTAATACTGTGCCTTTGAGAGGATGCACAATCCATCTACTAAAAGGTGGTTATTTATAAAATAGAATTTTAGAATTTTTGTATCTCACATTTTATTGGATTTTTTTTCTATACCAACCAGTGGTCCTAAAATTTTAATTTTAAAAAAAATCTTTTCAGGCTACTGTTCAGATATCAAAGGATAAAACAATGTATTTAAGAAAAGATAGACCCAAAAAAATTACTTCTGAAACAGTAAAATCTAACCACTGAGAAATGGTCCTCTATAATTTTAATGAAATAAAATTTCTGGAAATGCAAAAAAAAAAAGAGCATTATAATACTTTTCCAACTTGGAATAGAAAGTTGGTACTTAAAAATGTTGGGTTTTGGTTATAAAAATTATATAAACTGGATCTATCTTTGATTTCACAGGAGCTCATTACCATGATGCTGTTGGTGGATGTTGATCAGCGATTTTCAGCTTTGCAAGTCCTTGAACATCCATGGGTTAATGTAAGTAAATTTTTACCTTTCATGTCTAATCTTCATATTTTTTTAAATTAACGGATTTCCTAATAACTCTTCCCTCTTTAAGACTAAGGCTTAGGAAAAGAAAAGTAACATATTTCATGTCTGTCACTGAAAAGATGTTTGTACTGGATATGAGTAAACAGAAAAAAAAACATTGACCTTCACATGACTTTACTGCTATCAAATTCTGTCTTAAAAGTCACTGTAGCATGGCACTATAGAAATAAAAAATATAGAAAAATAAACATGTGTATGTGTATAAAAGATGTACATATGTGTATGTATGTATACATGTGTACATGTAGATATATAGATATTACTTTTCCCCTCGGCTAACAACCTTTTACCTAGCAAAACTGTGTGTTGCTAGTAAGCATAGAACTACCAGGTGACTGCACTTCAGCCACTGTAGTATCACCTTGTGGCTCTGGTGATTCTTCAGGAAATATACATGAAAAATCAGTACTAGTGCTTCAAAAGGAGATGCTTTTAATATTTGTGCTTCCGTGGAGTCACAATGGGAGGAACTCTTTTTACAGTTGGATAACACCACTGGTGTCAACTATACTCAGGCCTGTATAACAAAGGCCTCAATCATTAGTGACAAGAACCCATTGTGGTCTAACTCTGTAGTTGCTAGCAAAGGTGAAATTTTTAAAAAAGAATCAGTTACGCACAGCAGCATCCAGAATATATTCTTGTTTATCATTTTAAGTCCTCAGACAAGTCAGGGTAGAAACAGTTGATGCAAAGCTTTGCATATCAATCCTTCATCAATTCATCAAGATGGGTTTGTGTTGTAGAACATGGAGTGACAAACTGAGCAATGGGAAACCCACAAATCTTGCTGGCCAGTCTTCTCCAACAGTCTGGTCAGGATGTCCTTCAGTAGTCTACTCCAGTCCCTTCAACCTGACTTTCAGTTTAAGTATGATAAGTTGCAGTGATGTGATAACTCCTATGCATACATGCCTACTCTTTTAAGGTATATCAAGTCTTATATCTCTCTTCCTTGTCTCTGCTAAACTTCCAGAAATAATAAAGCTAACATTTGTGCCAGGCATTGCACAAAGCACTTTGCAATTGTTATCTCTTCTGACCCTCACAACAACCCTTGGAGATAGGTGTTATTATGACTTCCATTTTACAGATGAGGAAACTGAGGCAAACAGAAGTTAAATGACTTGCCCAGGGTCACTCAGCTAGTAAACATCTGAGGTCTGTTTTGAACACAGGTCTTAGTGACTCCCTGCCCAGCCTTCTATTCATTATACTGCCTAGCTGCTATAGTAGAGTAGTGAGCAAACTATAGTAACAGCCTTAACTTCTTACCATGTTTTGACTCTTTAACTTCTTATGACTTCATCCCCAAGACCCTATCTATTGACATACCTTTCTTCAAAATCTCCAACGACTCCTTAGTTGGCAAATCCGTTGGCCCCTTTTTTCAGTCCTTGTCCGTCATTACTTTACTACATCATTTAACATTCCTTACTGCCAATCTTTCTTGATATCCCTCTTTTCCCTTAGCTTCTGTAACCTTCTTCTACTGCCCCCTGCTTCTGAGTCCCCTGTTTGCCTCATCTTCTCATTGTCCTGTCGAACTTTGAAAACTCCCCAAGGTTCTATTCTAGACTCCCTTTTTCTCTTTAAACTCTTCCATTGGATGATCTTATTCAAGTTCATGACTTCAATTATCCCCACTATGCAAAAGACTACAAATTCTACATATCAGACCCCAATCTTTCCCTTGACCTACAGTGTGATGACCTGCTGGACAGTCCTTCCTAGATTTCCTCCTAGGACCTCAAACTCAATATATCTAAAACAGAACTTGTCTGTCTTTCACCTGGACCTGTCCTTCCCTTCGACTTCCATTTTTCTTTAAATCTCATCACCACCTTCCTAGTCACGCAGTCCAAAACCCAAATTATCTTTGGCTCAGTTCACATCCTTGATCGAGTCATTTGCTAAGCCCTGTTGCCTCTGCCTCAATGATATTTCTCATATCCATCTCCACATAACTGTACAAACTCACATGAACCTAGTTCAGGAGCGGATCATCTCTTACCTCAGTTATTATAATAACTTCCTTATTGATCCCCATCACTCTGTTCTCTCCCTTCTGTCATACACCTTTTATGTAGCTGCTAAAATATTTTTCTAATTTACAGATCTTAACATATTACTCCCATCCTTAAAAATCTCCAGTCTTCCCTATTGCCTCTAAGAAGAAATATAAACTCCTTAAAAATCTGCCTCCAACCTACTTTATTCCATTTTATACCTTTTCATATGTTCCAACCAAAGTGGTCTATTGACTCTCCCCCAATTTTATCCCATCCTTTCCTCACTCCATCCATTAATATAAGCCAAACCGAAAGCCTAGAGAATACTCCCTTCTTATCTTTACTTGTCAAAACACTTTTTTTTTTATTGAAGATCCACCCAGTTCAATTGCATACACTTTCTGAGGGCAGAGTGACTTACAAAATTACTTTTGTCCTTTGCCTAACAATGCACTCGATAGGTGCTTAATGATTGTTAGCTTGTGTGCTAAAACCAATACCTGATATATAAAACTTTATATATAGTATAGAACTTTGAGGTTAAAGGTATTACATAGTTTCTCTTATTTGGGCAGCTCAACAACCCAGTAAAATATATCCTACAGGAATTACTATCCCCATTTTGCAAATGTAGAAACTTAGGCACAGATAGGTTAACTACCTGGTCTATCCCATCCTAGTGGTACATCTAGTATCATTGACAGGATGTGAACCCAATGCTTTTCTAACTCTGAGTCCACTGCAATTTCAACTCTACCCCACCATCACTTGTTGAATTAAATCCATAGTTTCATGTCTTTTCTTATTCTGTTAATTCTGTTGGCAGGAGTTCTCTGCCTTGTATGCTACAGAAAGCAGTCATATTTGAAGTTGTTATTTTCTTTTCTATGACATGGTGATTCAGTCTCAAAAGGGAATCCTGTAAAAAAAATCTTCAAACTTGGAACAATAAGACAGATAGAGCACGGTTCCATGATGTGAATCCCAAGACATTCACCAGGCTGTTGATTTTGTTGCTGAAATTAAAATCTCTGAATGATAACAAATGCTATTGATGAGCAAGATCCTTTCAATCAACCAATAAATTCATCAAATGACTTGGTGTTACAGGGAATTAGTGATGGTATACATTTTGTATTGTGCACTCAGATTGACAGTAATACAGTATACCTCTGTTCTGGGCCCTTTCCTCTTTTCGCATCATCATCATCATCATAGCTAAAGTTTATAAAGTACAAGTTTATAACATGGCAGCATGATAAAAGTTCTAGATTTGAAGTCAGAAGGATTGAGTTTGAATTCCAACTCTGCTACTTATTAACTGCAAGACCTTAGGCAAGACAATTCATGTTGATGAACTTCAATTTATTGTACCTGCATCCTAGGTAGGGCTAGTACAAGATTCAGATGTAAACTGTGAAGTCCTATTGGAATTTAGGCTATTTGTTTTACTTAAGGCTTCATTATTCCCCTTTCACAAATGAATGGAAACTAAGGTTTTGAGAGATTAAATGGTTTACCAAACATCACCTAGGTACTAGGTGATAGAGCCAAGATTTGACTTCAGATTTTCTATTCTAAGTCCAGTGCCCTTTTCATTATATCCCCCACCTTTCAAGAAGCATATTTGCTTTATATAATTATCCCAGACATGAAATTCTTAAATATACTTCCCAATGCAGGCATTTTAAGCACAAGCCTATTCAGGTTTTGTGGTAGAAACTGTGTTCAATTGCTTTCTCAATGTTCTTGAGAATGGAATTACTCTAATTCTCATTATCCAGCTTTAACAAGATCTCAGCCTCATCACCAGACAAGATTTTGTGTTTTATATCAATAAGTAGATAAAGAGATGAATAGTCATTCATATGACCATCCTTTGATGCTTTAAAACAACTCTAGATGAAATCCCATCCTAGAATTTAGGACAACAAACACTTTAGCCCTTCAGAAGAAATGAAACGCTAGAAATAATAAGAGATAGAAATATTACACCAAGCCCCTCTCACCCTCTTTCCACATCCATCACTTCTATGTAAGAATCCAGTTCCAGGATTGACATTTGCCTCCATGAAAGTATATGACATGAAACAGCAACCATGTTGCTGTATTTTTTCTGAATTCCCTTGGTTAACTGTTTAAAAATATCCTACTCTATCCCATTCCATTAAAGCCAGGATCTCAGACAAAGAAAAAGTTCCTCAGTGGAGAATATCAAGTAGTAGTTTTTGCAACCATCTTTGATTCCAATTAGTGTTGAATTACCACCAAAAATAAGTATATTTCCATGAGTATATGCCAGTAGACAGTTTCCAGGTTACTACCACTCCAACTTCCTTCTACCAAAAATACTTATTACATCACTAGGAAAAGCTAAGTCTGGAGTAGTCCAATCCTGATACCAACCCCTCCTCCCACACCTCCCATACACACACACTTTTTTTTTTAACCTACAAGAGAATTTCTTAGACTAACCTTGTATTTCTCAGAAACATATTGGTAAGATTTATACCAATGCTTTGTATGTCTGCACTAGCTTTAAACAGATCCCAAGGCCGTAATGGAAGATAAACAAATTGCAGGGCACAAAATTTATCAGGCTATACCTTTTGGCAATCCACTCAACTGAAAAAAACTTAGTTGTAAAATGTAGGGAAACATAAAGCTATCTACTCACTTGCCTTAAATTGTAGCCTGTGTTTCCAGTTTTACATTACAGAAAAGCAGAAGTAGGTCGCTATAGGATAAGTCTGGGAACAACGTTTTAATGCAAGGGTTGGCAACCTTTTGAAAAATTGCATGCCAAGTTTACAACATTTTCTATCCTGGGATGCTGGAAATTTGGGAGAAGTGAATTCCAGCTACAGTCCCTTCTGGAGACAGCAACTACACCCCTTGTATACTTCTGGAAAGGAGTAAGTTAGTAGCAACTGGATTCAATGGTAAGAACAGTTGTCATACCAAAAGCAGTGAACACCTCCATGAGAACCCGTGATAATAGGACAGCCCCCATAGAACAAGTCAGAGAGGTTTAAGTTATGATAGCAGCGTTTTTCAGGATCATAATGGAGAATGAGCCAAGAGAATTATAGTAAACAAATAGCCATTTTATAGCTCTAAATAAAAACTTTCATGCTGGTTATTTACCAACAGATTACTTGGTGAATAACTGATGTCTTTGGAATTTATCAGGAGTCTAATAGGCCCTACCCTGATACATTTTCAGTTTCAGTTTTTATGATAAATATACTTGGAATGTTGTTGGAAACAGCATAACCTGTTAAGTCCATTCCCAAACCACTAAAACAACCTCACGTCAACCATTTCCCAGATGTTTTTAATTTAAGAAACAAAATTGTGCAGACTTACAACTGTTAGCATTGACATGAATGGACAGCCTGCTCTTTCAGAACTGGGGTTTCTAGCTTCTTGGTTCTACCACAATTTAGTCTATTTCAGTTTCTCTCCTACACAGAATCTCTTGACCCAATAAGGAAACTGTGTCACATCTTCTAGAACTCCTAATCTTGCTTTTATTCTGATACTCCAAGCATTTTAATTTCAAACTCTCAGATTCCCAAAAAATACATCCTAAAATACAGGACAAGGTGTGAACAATTTTCTAGCCCAGATTTGATTAATAAAAATTTCCTGCCTATAATCTGAACTTCAAGACAAACTTTTCCTTAAACTCTGAGAACAGATAGTTTGTGTGTTTTTCAGCAAATTTCAAGAAATTCTGATTTGCAAAGATACTTATAATAGTAATTACATTTCTATATTACTTAAACTGTCATTCTTCCCCTCACAAGAAAATAAAGCAAGCTCTAATTTGGACTTTCATACCCATAATTTTGTATTTACTGAGGTCTCTGAGAGAAATAAATGAGCAACCAATCAATTAGGAGTAATAAATTAGAAACCAAAAGACAAGCTCATTGCAACATTCAATTTGTGACCACAGGAGAGGAAGTTGTGCAAGAAAACAATCAGAATAATCAGTTGAACCCTAAGGAAACAGTCTAAACACTTTTCAGGGGCCAGCTCATTCATCCTCATTTTCTCCCATTACTTTTACAATGACTGGTTCACCTGGCACATTTGGACTCAAAGAGAAAATCTCCCCTTAAGAAGTGGATAGCTGAAGAGTAACCAAAGCTCAGTCACCTGAAACTTACCTGTACTTAACAGTTTCTACAGGCTTACAGTTTTTGTGCACTTTACCTTACATGTACCCGTCCCCTATTATCCACTCTCCACATAAGTACTCTTCTGTCTTAGAAGGGATTCATCAATTAGATCTGTTAGTCAACAGCTCAGTCGATATATACAGATGCATGAGTGCATTATTGACATACTCTAAACTTTTCATTAAATTGGTATGGACTATTCTCCTTCCACACTGCATCCTCTCAGAACACTAGCCTTCACTATCCGTTGCTGTGAATTAGTAGAATACAAAACAATTTTAAGAACAGCTTAAGCAAACCATAATCAAGGAGATAAGTTTTTCCCTAATACCAAGCATGTATACATATGCACACAAACACACACATGCACACTTCCTGAGTCCAAATGCAGCATTTTACCCATTATTCTACCCATACTGTCTCTCTGCAATAACTTAATAAGTGGCCAAAAAGACTTTCACAAGCTTTTCCACACTCAGAAACATGAGTGACTGTCTTCTCTGGTCCTTGCTCTGCCTCTTCTCAATTCCATAATTCAGTATTATTAAGCATCTCTTATATGAACAGATGAGGGAAAGGGACAAGAAATGAATCAATAGATGGCCCCTCTAAGAAGTACAGTGCAGCCATGTGAATTTTTAAGTTGACCCGGAAAAGACTTCACTGTCCATGTCCTATGTAGATTTTATTCAAACTCTTTGTAAGGAATATAATCCTCTGGATCTAGCAAACCAATCAAAAACTAAAGCAACGTTGAAATGAAATGACAGCCAGTGGTGGTCCAAAAAAGTGACACCCTCTGTATTCACAAAGATACATTGGGCTTCATAGAGCTAACATTTTGATGAGAGATGTTAATCCTCCCCAGATTCTAAGGCAAATCTTGGTTTACTTAAAACATTTTCTCTTCAAGTTTTCCCAACCAGAAATGAGGGAATAGACCGAGAAGAGGTAATGGGCATGGGGAGAATGTAGAACTAGGGATCATTAAGAGAAGTCACAGAGCAGCAGAACGAGCAATTGGGAAACCAAGCCTCTTGTTTTATGGCACTTTTTTTTTAACCTGGGATTAATTTAAACCTGGGACACTCCCCCGGTAAATAGTTCAGATTTAGAGATACTATTAATCCTATAGTCCTGGCAACAAGTGAAAAGGTTGAAAATTACATCTACAGGAAGAAGGTAAAAATGGACTTGGGGACAGTTCAGCAAGACACTGTCCTCAAAATGGTTTTTCTCAGTGGCAAAGGAAGGGAAAAAATGCTTACTAGAGAATAGCGTTCTCACCCCACTCCACCCCAATTGAAAACGGGGAGACAAGGGAATGTTGGCTGTCCAAGAAGCAGCTGCTGTGGCTCATTTTCTGTTTTACACCCTGATTTTTTTCTTGTCAGCTGCAATATTCTGCCAAATCATAGATGGGAATTTTTTAATCACAAACCACTAACCTCAAACCACAACCAACCTATGTCAGATTTCAGGAGAGGCTCAAAGCCCAGAATGTGTTAGTAATACTGAAACTATTTGCAAAATGCTGCCAGCTTTGTCATATCCATCCTGAAAATACAGAGCACATTTTTGGCCCATTATCCACACTGGGATGATGATCATGCTAAAAATAAGTACTAATGGTCCTCATTTACTTAATAAGGTATGATTTAAGTTATTTATTTTATCCATACCAAATAGTCATAAAATCATTGATCTATAACTGGAAGAGACCTGTGAGGTTATATATAGCCCAGCCCCCTCATTTTACAGATGAAGAAACTGAGGCCCAGGGAAGCTACACAAGTAGTAACTTAGCCAAGCCTACTAATGGGGAACAAATACAAACTATATCCCCCAGACTACTTGTTTATTACTTTTAAACTGTATTCTGCTCAAAACTTCCAGATAAAATTTATAAATGGAAAAAGCAGCTCTGATTACTTCTAAGACTTGACTATACTCCGGAGTATAAAGGCATACTTTTGCCTGAGCAAAGTTCAGGACTTCATTTAAATCTGAAAAAAAAAAAAAAAAAAAGATAATTTGTGTCCCACAAGTGGGGCCTGGCACCAACCCCAAAAGACCAGAACTAATGGGGTCCATCAAGAAGACTGGCATAGCTCATCAAGAATTAGGGCTGGGCTAAGCCTAGAGGTGAAAAAATAAGGCCTGAAGAGGGACCTGAAACATAGTAAAGGTGAAAACAGATTAACTCCACTTAGTACCTAGCAAGAGGCCCTAGTACACAGTCAGCACTTCATACTTTTTTCACGAATAGGAGGAAGATACAGAAAAGCAGATATGAGTTTGATGAGAGGGAGTATTTCCTAACAGTTAGAGAGATCTAAAACTAGAATGGGCTGGAAGCTAGTGGGCTTTCCCCTCAATTGATATCTCCAGTGAAGTCTAGATGTTCGCTTGATCGGTATATGGTAGAGGAGATTTTCCTTCAGGTATAGGTTGTACTAGATGACCTCTGAAGTCCCATTGAACTCTGGGATTCTTTGAAGCCTTAATTTGCTTTCTCTGAGATTGTTCATCAGCCTGGTTGCCTCCGATATCCCGTCTAAATTTGAGATTCTATGATCTCACTATACCACACTGCCACATTCATATAATACAGAGCTTCAGGCAACTCTTTAAGATGTTGTAGACAAATTGCTGATCTAAATCTGTGAAGGAAGTTTCCACACTGGAAGTTTATCATACCAGTGAAATTACCGAGGTCTCCCATCCCTCCACAAAAAGTACTGTATATTAATGAGTTATCATGGTTTTATTAATGTAAGCTGTTATTATTGGCCTTTCTCTTCACGTAGAAGTAGGGATAAGTTTTGCATAAGGAACAGTAACAATTGTTTTTGGTGACAGAAATGGAGGAATTTGCATTAAAGAATAATAGGAAATGAGGGCAGTGAAGAAGGGAAACAAGTTGGTGAAGGGCATTGAAGATGAGTTCGGCATCCAGCCGTTGGATTTGACCCAATGGTAGCCAGCACTGTGGGTTTTCTAAGAAAAGAGGGACGTGATGAAAACAGCATGTGAGGAAGATTGTTCTAGCAGCTGTGTGTAGGATGCTTTGGAGAAGGGAGAATCTGGAGGCAGCAAAGCCAATAGTAAGGCTGTTGCAATAGTCTGACCACGATGTGATGAGGGCCTGAACTCTAAGGCATTAGCTGTGGAAAGGGAAAAGAAGGGTCAGATCTGAAGATAAGAACAAGACAAAAAAAAAAAAAAAGAATTGTCAGTCACAGTAATCAACTGGATGGTAGGGGCAAATATGGAGGAACCAAAAGTAACCTCATTCAGTGATAAAATTGGATGCAACCATATTGGATTTATCCCTTTTCATAATGGTCACAGATTCCCCCTGTTTGGGAACCTTCTGCCAAGGATAGTTGATCCTTGCTTATATAAAGCACTAATTCCTTATTAGAAGGAACCATTTAAAAAAAAAGGGGACCACATTTTCCAGATAAATGTCATATCAGCAGAGAATTACTGACAACTCTGTGAGGAAATAACTATAACTCATAATTTAGCCCAGATAAGCCTAGTGGTAAATTGATTAGCTAACTAAGATTCAAATTATGAATGCATTTATGAAATCAAAATTCATCCTTTTCATCAAGCATGAATATCCACCTTTGAAGTAAATGTTGAAAATCTTTCTATCTCCATCTTACAGATGGGGAAACTGAGACTCAGAGGAGCTAAATGACTAGCTGTCACTCTGAGCAAGACCTCTCATCCTTAGTTCCCTCATCTATAAAATAGGGATAATAAAGGTTGTTTTGAGAATCAAATGAGATGATGTGTATTTAGAATGCTACATAAATTCAAGCTGTTATTATTATAGCATGGTCACAACTATTCAATGTTGGAGCCAAGACTCCATCATATCCATTTATTAGCATATCAGAGGCACTCCAATAGTTTTTTCCCATGGATTCATTCCTAGTTGAATAGCATCTGTTAAAATATCATTAACCCCTCTTGCAATCTCAGAATGCCCCCACAGTATGCAAACAATGAATTCAAATGGCATCCCTTATATAGTGTATCATAATAACAGCAGACAGGCTGTGAGATCAGCAGGAAAGATTTAAAATTAAAAGAATTTTCTGACTGTAAGGTTTTGTAAGAGAAATTAGATTACTGAAGTAGATTGTGGAATCTCCTTTTCACAAGGTCGTAGGGTGAGGCTAGACACTTTTTGTTCTTGAAAGACATAAGTGAGAGATAACATGGTACAATGGAAAGAGAACTGGATTTGGAGTGAGGAAAATGAGTTCAAATTCCACCTCAGACACTTACTAGCTGTGTCATTCTGGGAAGGCCATTTAGTTCGTCTGAGCCTCAGTTTTATCATCTATAAAATGAGGGCGTTGAACTAATTACCTCTAAGATCCCTTCCAAAGATGTATGAGTCTGTTTTTTTTTTTAATTTAGTGATGCAAAGGGGAAAAATCACCCATAGAAGCAACTCAGGAATCTACCTACCTAAACCAGTATTAGACTGATCTGCTGTTGAAACAAAGCCTGGGTTTGTTAAGTGACAGGGCACTGGAACATACCAATCAGTCCCAATGGACGGGAGCCAGAATGATGTGCTAGGAAGGTTACCTGGAGACGCTCTTACATTAGAGAAATGAAGGTTTTCATTGATTTCTGGGTTTTGAGATCGATTTTGTATTTTATAAACATGTACTTGGAGCCATATACTTTTGTTATTAGAAATTGTCTAATACTAGAAAATAAAAAGGTGAGAACAAGAAGTAGTTTTATAATCATTTTGAGAATTATTCCTGAGAATCAAATCATAGAGAGAGTAAAGCCAGATTAATTTTGTAGCAGCTATGGAAACCAACAGGCCCATCGAGTTATATTTCTAATAGTGTTGTTATTGTTGTTGTTGTTGTTGTTGTTGTTTTAATGGGAAGACAACACCAGGATTGACTTTTCCTAACAACTGGTGTTTTATATTTCAAAGATCACTGCTTGTTTTTAGAAGAAAACCTTTTTTTTAACCTTATTTTGCATTTCTCTCAGAATTTTTCCTTCTCTCTCTATTCCTTTCAGGATGATGGCCTCCCTGAGAATGAACATCAGCTGTCAGTAGCTGGAAAGATAAAGAAGCATTTCAACACAGGCCCCAAGCCCAACAGCACAGCAGCCGGGGTTTCTGTCATAGCAGTAAGCATCTGAAATACACAACTATAACATTTTAAAAGGAGCCTGAGAGACGGGCTCTCCTAAGGAGACTACTGCACCGGTAGACATCAGATTGGGTCATTTCCTTAGACAGCTCTAGCACTTAATGCAACAGAGGGGATTCTGGTTTCTGAGATGTATTGGATACTTTCGCAGATGATTTTTCCCTGTGAGGCACATCATTATCCAACACCTCCAGGGTGTCCTGTAGTATCCAGTCATTTTATAACTCATTTTTAAGCAAAAAAAAAAGTCTCCCCCACACTGGACTTTCCACCAAGATAAGCTTTTTGGCTGAAAGGAGTAGTTCATGATGTCTTTCTGCCAAGACCCAAAGAGGTGAGGAGGAAGCTGAGTGAGAGGACATTGCAGGGAGAAACTAGCAAAAAAGAAGAAAAAACTCACTAGAGCTAGTTGTACCAGGCATAAATGTAGACTAAAATCCAATAGAATATTTGTGCAGTCAAATATTCGGTGAAAAAATTCAAATGCTGTGAACACCAAAAGGAGTCCCAATGGCTTGTCGCTGCTTATAAATTGTCATTCTTATGGTTGAAATTCTTTTAGCGTTTACCATTTTTGAATGCTGCCATGCAAGAATTTTTTTTCCTTTTGCACTTTTAGATATACATGACATACAATTTGATAGCAGCTCTAGGCAAAGATTAAATTGGACACAGAAATGAGGAAACTTCATTCTTGCTTGTGTCACATTCTAGTATAAATATAGTCAAGGCCCAAATTATTGGAATTTCTAACATTTCCTATTTTAAAAAAAAACCTAATTTCAGTGGCACATTCAGTATGAAAATAAACACTGATGTGTTTTTCCTTTCCCGGGACGATACATAGGAAAAAAGTTGATAACATGATATGTTAAGTTTGAGAGTATGCGTGCTCCTGAACAGTACCCATTTTCGTAAGAACAAACCTGAGTTCTTAAATATATCTCTGGGTGTTTTTAACTTTTAAAAATTCTCCTTCTTCATCTTCAGTACAATGGTTGAGCATGAGATGAAGTTAAAGAAAACGAAATACCACACTAAACACGAGTCTTTCCATATCTGATTTCTACTCAGTGTTTGTTCCAAGCTTCCATCAATTGCAGATGGCACATATGTACACTTTCTCATCCTGTTCCCACTTTCATGTTTCTCAGCTCAACCTCTTCCTTGGTGGGTTAAATCAGCATGAAGCAAACTTAACTCAAGGACTAAATCTGGCTCTTAAGGGCAAACTGGTTGTACTGAAGAAATGCATACTCCTCAGACGATCCCTCAGTATTACGAGGATTTCAAATTTCAAGCTGTGATTCTTACCTTTCCATTTTAGTTTTTCATAAAAAAAATTGCCTTATTGCAGAAGCAAATTGTCCCTCTTGTTTTCTGTGCTCCTCAGCTTTCCGTCTTGACCTAGTATTGTTGATGTATTTTTTTAAATAATTTTAAAATAATGTCCATAGTAATTCTCCCAGCATTGAAATTTTGCATACCCATTGTTCATTTGAAATGTGAGCCTATTTATTCCAAACTGTTTGATTCCAAAAATTTTCTTTTGATATGGGCCATCAGCTCATTTTTCCACGAGAAATACTATTCCACTACTCTTTCAAAGGAATTTCAGCTTCTAGAAACGATGCTTTTCGTTGCCTGTTATTTTCTTTTGGTTTCTTTTCTGTTTTGTTTGGTTTCTTGGTTAAACCTTCCTCAGTTGTTCACAGTAGTAATGGCAGTTTTGTAACGTGTAAGGATACCAGTATTTCTGTTCCATTGACAAAGAACTAATAGGATGGGATGTGAACTTCCATTTTTTGTTGAATCTGGAGAAATTCTGGACTGTTATCCACAGAGATTTACTAAACATCCAAATAAGTGGGGTAAAAATACAACACAGGCTTACTATAAAAGAGTCTTGGGTACCCTGACATAATTTTTTCCAAACATTATAAGATTAGTGTGGTTATAGTTAAATACTAATTTATCAGTTCATCAGCAAAGAACACTCAGATTACAATCTGTTTCAAAGGGAAAGTATACTTACAAGTTGCAAATAGGTTGGGCAATGCTGAGTAAGAGCGATACACTTAAACAGCTTTAAATTATGTATTATTATTATAACTTTAAGCTTCTTTTAAAATAATCTTCTACTAACATCTATAAATTAATAGAAGTCCTTTGGAGAAAACCAATTTAATATTTTTTAAAAGCATATTACAGAGTATTGGTGTAAAGCTCCATGGCCAATTTTTAAGAAAAAGAGAATACCAGATAGAACTCATATATTTATATGCAATCCTATAAGACACTTAGCCATGTCTGTGCGCTGGGTGCTAATAGTGAGTATATCATATATGCTTCTATCCTCCCATGTATATGTAAACAGTCATAATGTGTAGTTCAGAGTAGGTATAGACAATATGACTAAGAGTGGAAAAATTCTTTTCTGGTGTAGCATTGGGCAAGCCAATGAATTCTTTAAACCAGCTTTCCCTTTTTTTTTTGAAGAGGTTAACCTATCTCAGAGGATGGTATAAGGAAAAAGTATCCTAAATATGAACTACTATCCAACTAAAATTAAAGCATAACCTAAAAAGAACAATGCTTTAGTAATAGAGTCCCCCTATCATTTATTTAGATATTTATTTATTTAGATTTTTATTTAGATGCTGTGTCCAATCCTGGAAATAAATATAATATAATTGGAAGGCAGAATATATGTTCTTTGCTAGTGGTGATTTAATAAGTCCCATTTGATATTGAATTTATAATATATTTTGTTCTGTTTGCCCTTGGAAATGGGCATAAGGAGGTTTTTTTTTTTATTTCATTAGTGTGGTTCCCCATGCCTTCCACCAATAGGAGATGCAGCTCATCTGTAATTTATAGCTTTAGACAGCTTCTTGGGACACTAAAAAACTCAGTCACTTAACAGAGTGTTGTCAGTGGCAGAATTTGAACCCAGCTCTTACTGACGCCAAGGCCAGCCCCCTCTCCATTATACTATGCTGCCTTTCACAATTTAATTATTAAGGGGCAGCTAGGTGGTCCAGTGGATAGAGCACCAGCCCTGAAGTCAGGAGGACCTGAGTTCAAATGTGACCTCAGACCAAACACTTGACACTTACTAGCTGTGTGACCCTGAGCAAGTCACTTAACCCCAATTGCCTAAAAAAAAATATTTAATTATTAATCTAGCTAAATGCTGAGAAGTTCCCTCTTCACTCAGTATTAACTTCTTTTTAATAGATTTTTCCATGGATTTCAGCATAAAGATATTTATTCAGAATATACTAAGTAGCTTTGAACCCAAATGGAATGTCTAGTTTGGTATAGCCCTTTCCCTGACACTTATTCATTGCCAACAATTTTTAGTAAAATCTCCAGTATCATTGTATTGATTTTCTACAAATTATACAACTTAGTCCTAAATGTCCTCAACCCATTCCCTCCCCAAGTTTCTCTTTTCTTAGGTTAGGGCATACTGGTTGCAACTTTCCTAGAAATTATTACTCTAACTCTTTAAAGTTTCAGTAGGAAAAGACAGCAGTCTAAGGTGATTATTGATTTTAAAAAGAGAGAGAAAGAGAGAGAGCTGAGATAATGTGGACAAAATCAAGGATGATAAAGCCCTTTGTAAATGCCACATGATTGAGGACTATGTCATTATTTTGCATCCCCAGCACCTTGCACATAGTAGACACTTAGTAAATAATCACTGAATTGAATTGGAGGGGTGGAAAAGAATGTTTCCCCCAAAAAACTGAATTGGAGCCTTTAATTTTGACTGGTGCCTCTCCTCCCTAAATTAGAGATTTAATTACCATTTTTCTATTTGGAAAAAGCTGTTTATAAAACAATAGAAATATTTTTGTACTCTGTGAGCATATTTCTTCTGTAGGGCATCAAGTAAAGGGGGACCCAGATAACCTTTGCAATAAATATACCTTAGTATTCAAGGAAGCCATTCATTTCATGAGCACAGTTAATTAGGTGTTCAGGTTTCCCCGCTGTTAGTCTTTCTTGTTTGTGTTGTTAAACTCTTGTTGGTGTTTTTTTTTTCTTTCTTCCTTATTAAGACCAAAGAAAAGACTAATTCCATGACTTTCAATTGTATGAAAGCCATGATATTAGCTAGGGGAGCAGTGGCCCAGACTGAGGCCCACAGGAACCAGGTAGCACATTTCAGAGGGGAGAAGCTGCCTGACAGCTTCAGGTCAGCCAATGACTCCGGGGAATCGCTGGCTGCCTTTCCTCACGGATGCCACTTTCTGCCTCCCAGCCCCAGACACCATTGTCTGGAAAAGGGACTCTCACTGCCTTCCCAAGGAGTTAAGCTGTGACAGAGCAAAACAAAAGACCAGGGAGGGGGAAACAAAGGGTTATTAAAACGCAATCTGGGGACATAGACTAGAATTGGAGATGACATTTTAACAGTGGACTTTTCTTGGGCTAAGGGAGGAGAGGCCACAGGCTTTATTAGATTTGCTGAGCTTGGTGGAGGACCTATGACAAAGCTGTCTCTTTCAATTTATCCTTCCTCAGTTATTGCTGTTTATCATCTTAACCTCTAATCTCCATAGCACCTAAAAGAAAATTTTTGAATTTTGCTTATGCAAATAGGATAGTTCAGGCTAATTGAACAAACCTCTACTAATCATCTAAAAGAGTGCCTCTAATAAAGGAGAGAAAGGCTGCGATAGCCCTTCGTCCCTTCTCAGTGGGCTCACGTTGTGCCTCAGTTGGCCAGTAGATGGCAATAAAGAACTAGCTCTTCTTGTAGCTACAAGCTATGAAGCCATACACGCCCTCATTTTCCCAACAGGAAGTATCCTTTGAATTTTTCTAAATGAAACAAAGTATACTTTTTTAAAATTTAAGCTTAAATCTTACAGCTGTACCGTGGACACTAGATAAAGTGTAATTTATAGTCAACATGCTAAATGCCCACCATGTTATGTCTAGCACTGGTATCTAAGCATATTTTTAAAAATATCTTTGTGAATTTCTAGTTGAAAACTGTCATCAGCATTGCACCAATACTACATTTTAAATAAAGCACGCAGGGGCTTTTCTCTAAGGAAAAGAAATGGAAGCTATTGCCTGTGGAGACTTGGAGGAGGAGGGGAGAATAGAGCCCGAATATTTTTGTTATGAAATACTTTTTCATGAAAGTGAGTTGTTGCTTACTCACTACTGGCCCAGTTGCTAGGCTGTTGTTATTAGAGAATCAATGACTCTTAACAAAAGATAAGCCCCCCCCCCCCAAACAGACCGCTTTAAATATTTGCATACGTAGATATAACTTAATGGACAAATGCTTTCATTTCTTTTGTCCTTTTTGTCCCAGGGAAAATGTGGTGAATGTTTTATGTTGTAACTTTGGACTTCAAATTATTATTCAGATTCAGGTATAAAGGAGAAGCTGTTAGTTATGGCCAAGTAGCTCTGCTTTTGAAGGTTAATACTAAAAGGAAGGAGAAAAGAAAGAAATTTGAGTTACTGTAATTGATGGGGCTCCAGAGCCTGATTCTTTTTATCATTTCACATTCCATGATTATGAAATAGTCCAATTTAAGCCGTGTGTGTGTGTGTGTGTGTGTGTGTGTGTGTGTGTGTGTGTGTACTGTTGTCTTAGGTGGGCTAGAGCTGATTTCATTATTAAAGTTCCACTTAATTGGAAAATATGATTTTCTATTCTCTGCCCATACTGAAGAGCTTTTGATATATTTTCAAGTGAGAGTTACATTATTAGATATTCAAATGAATGCACTATGAGTACCTGTTTTAGAAACTATTTCAATTTAGAGTAATTGGTTTCCAATTTACCAGTATGTATAGAAGAGGTTAGTTTTTTTTTTAATTTCAAATGTATAGATTGAGAATGTTAGCCAGCTTTCTGATATGAACAATACTAAATATGTGCACTAAATGAGGAACGGCTTGGTCTGGAGTCTTGATTCTTTAGCACAATGTCGATCCACTGAGTTGCCCCATTTCTCTCTGCTCAGCTGGACCACGGGTTTACCATCAAGAGATCAGGGTCTTTGGACTACTACCAACAACCAGGAATGTATTGGATAAGGTATGAGATGGTGCAGCTCCAACAGTCAGTGTTTCCATGGCAACGTGCTGGCAGTCTCCATTAACCAGTTCCTTGAGTGGATAAACATGCTTTTGATTTGTTATCCAGTCCATATGCTGCTTTATCAGTTTCATTTTAATCTTGATTGAGATACCACACCCCCTCATTCCTTTTCTTCACCCATTATTCACACTGACATTGCCAGCTTTCTTTCCATTGCACATGCTCAGTATCAATTTTCCTTCCTGTTAAAAGGACAGTATATTTAGTGTTAATGCCAAAGCATTTTCCCCTCCGTTACTGGTTAAAGCATCTGTTTGTGATGCTCTTCTGTCATTTAACAAGCGGAGGAGCAGGAGTGCCTTAGTCTATCTTCTTCTCTTCTTGTACAAAATGTAGAATTATATACTGTCATTTTAAAGCCATCATGCACAATCTTTACCGTAGACAGAACAATGCATTTGCACATTTAGTGCACATTTAGTACTAGAAGCTCCTCAAAGTACAATGAGTTATACGATGCATTGTGTATGTTGGTAAGCTTGTGTTTTTCAAACCCTCCACATTTTTTGTTACCTTTTTTTCCTTTTGAAAACTCTCTGTGTAGTAGCTATTGCATGATTTTTATTTGAACATTTTGTAACTGTCAGGGGTTGATTATTTTAGGTGACTTGATCTTCTCAATCAAAGGGGACTATGGGAGGTATTAACTTTTTTTTTTTAACTGGGTTGAGAATTCTACTGAGACAGATATTCTTAGGATCATTTTCCATGCCAGGCAGCTAGCTCTGGCATTTCCTTCAAGGGGCTATTTGCTATTTATGTTCCTTTAAGTGGTCCATGAGGAGGACTGGCTTTTGATGACTTGAGAAACTAAATGAGAATCCCTAGTGAATATCATTCTCCTGCATCTCTTTTAAATGGAAGTGGCAAAATATCCATAAAAAACTATATAATGTCTAAGTTCAGTATGAAACATTCCACCAGTTTTGTATTTCTGTAGCAAAATAGCATCTTCAAGTGTTTGCAGGATTGTCGTAATCTGCCTGACCTCTTTTCACGAATTAGACTACAACAACCTCACCTAAAAATAGCAGCCCCTGCTATCATTATTACCTCCAAGTGATTACCACCAACTTTCCCTACAAAATTATAGAGACAGTTTAACCAGGGTGCTTCAAAGAACAATAAAAGGCTCTTTGGACAGACAATCTGAAAAACACTCCAGTCATGCCTACTTCATAATTTAAAGCAAAAGAGACACAATAATCTTTTTTCCATTGGTTTTACAATGAAGTGTTATTTGCCTCTCATGGGCTAATGTGCCCATATGTCAACACAGTCTTTAGTCAGCGGAGTGAAGTAGCTTAAATAGATGTGAGGAGAGTGTTGCTTTAAACCATTTTTGTTTTCTGGTGAATTTGGTTGTGAGTTCACTATGCTCCATCCCTATTCCTTTTAATTTGATACTGGGGAAAAAAACATATCTGTGTTTAACTACACCTCATTTCCCTCAAATGCGTTAACAACACATAGGAGAGAAATAGACAGTTCATTTAAAAGAGGAGTATACAACCACTGTTGAGAGAGAGAGAGAAAGAGTTGGTATATATTTTTATGACCAAATGTGTAAATAGAAATCTTCCTAGTTCCAGAGAGAGTATAAGCTTCTAACATCTGAAAGTCAGTATTAATTACCAAGTATGGAATGTTGTTTCTAATAGATCTTTAGCATCACCTCAATTTGGGATTGCAAGGGGGGAGATAAAGGGCAGGAGGAAGTCACCCAGGAAATAAATAAATAGTATAATATAGAAGAGGCCATTTGACTAAAATGCTCGTAATGATTTCCATCAGCTGACAAAATGACACATCCTTGAATAATGGGCTAGAGCAGATGGGTGATAATCTCTTTTTTCCACCATACATAAACTGCTCGGTGTTCCAGCTGGGGGCAGTAACAACAATGTTTATAGTTAATGCTGTTCTAAACAGCGCACCCAGTGTGTAAAGCTAAATTTGGAAAATGATGCTAAAAACTCATAGGCAAATACGCTTAATTAGGAAGTTTTATAAGGTTGTTTAGCCACAGATCTAACGCTGGATGGGAACTGATTGCAAATGCTTGCCTTTTATCTCAATGGAAGTGGGAGCATTTGTCTAACCACCATGGTAGCCAACTTTCTAACATAAACAATCATTACAGTAGGAACATTTTCACTCAGTGATTGTTATGTTTACAAGTGCTCGTGGCTGTTGTAGACTTCTATAAGCAAAACACCAAGGAGTTCATTTCTACTCTTTGATAAGCAGCTCACATCACTGTACATGGTGTGCAATCATCTCCTCTGTACGCCCAGAATTTGAATTCTCCCCTCATTTACTTGTTGGTAGATGCAGGGGAGAACCATTTCCCTCTTTTTCTGTCTAATCCTGCTCCTTAATGGAGCACCTGGCATTGTTTCATATTGGGAGCTGGGTGAGGCTTAGTTGCAGTATAACTTCTCAAATTAACCCCAGAGACCTTTCTTCCCCTGCTCATAGGCTAGACATCACCCCTGTAATGAGCTTCTTGTTCCATCTCTGGACTTTTAATGTTGAAATTGCCACCATGTTCCAGGGCTGTGGAACCACTAGAAGAGAAAACATTTCCGTTCTGTTACATTTTCCCCTTTCTGAAAATATTCCTCTCTCCAGAGAGAGAGAGAGAGAAGTAGTCACACACATTTATATATCTCAAGTAAAGTTGACACCGTGGCAGGTGGTGTAGCCTGGTAATGGAGTGGTATTATAATGCACAGTGTCTTCAGCATGCAAAACAGCAAAAATACTAGAATCCAGCAACCCAATTAAATAAAGCAAATACAAAAATAAGACACAGACAGAACCACTAAATAAGATCAAAACATTGATGTTAACTCAATTCCCAAACATATCCCCAGTAAAATGTGTCTTATATTAGTGGATTATAGTAAAATACAATTGATGAGGCTGGGCTAGAGCAATAGTGTGTCTTTTTTGTGAGGCTATTAAATGTTGTCATGCTCTGTTGTTAAAAGGTATGGATGGGGTCAAGGAAAAAAAACGCATCTTACCCCGTGCAACTTTTAAAGAATGGTTCTCGTAAAGCAGCGTGACTTTGCAGCTTTACGAAAGAACAGGTCTACGGCCAGCTCCGTTGCCAGCTATTGGACATCCAATCCCGAGTCGCAAAGTTGCAATGAACTATTTGCTTTGGACTTCTTTAGCTCTTTAGGAAAGGAGCTCCCTGCTGAATGTCAGGGCAGTGCTGGAAAGACAGATGCCTCTGCATGAGCACGGGCACTTCCCAATCTCCCTCCCCTGGGACTTAATCTGTAACAGGAAGTTTGGGGCTTTAATCTTGGCTCCCTGGAAAATGGAGAGTCGGAAGAGAGTGGTGGGGGCCGCTGCTTTCTAAGGAAGCATTAACTTTCAAAGCCAAATTATGGCTCTAGACAAAGTCTCAAGACAGGGAGAAATGTTTAGTTTTGCAGCTGTGCCTTGACACTGAAGAGCAAGTTATTGGACTGAGATGCCTAGAGGGGTCAGAAGCACTATTTAATTGCAACTTGCAGGGCCTTGAATGTTCAATAAAAGAAATGCTGGAATAGTGAGACATCTGCATTGCATTTTAACAAATCAAACAGGTTACTCACAATTTTCTGAGAGCCCTTCTTTATAGGGATCCCAGTAATTTGAAGATGTCTTTTCTTTGAATTGTGTGTTGCTAGGGTCAATCAGTTGCCATGGGAATCCAGATCTTAATCTTTTGGGCGTAAGTACTATATATGTGAAAATACTGTGTTTTTTTCTGAGATTCCTGATCATCTATTATTGATTCAAAATTGCCTAGAATCTTCTGTGATTTGCAGCTGTGGATCAAACTTTGCTTTCTTCTCTCAGATTTAAAAGGAAAATGTAAGATTTTTTTTTTGGTTTATTTATTTTTTACATTTTTTAACATCCACAGAAATAGCTTGTCTACTGACACAACAGAGCCTCTATCATAAATGTTCTTGTAGGGAAAAGCTCATCATGTTATCATTATGAAATGATAGTAGTAATGCCAGAGAACATGTCCATAGAAATTACAATACTGTCATTTCATTAGAGAACTTTTTGTCGCCTTCTTTTAAGTGAAACCTAGATTTCCCCTGGGGGTACTACATCCCTTGCAACTCTCCAGGGCAGGTTACTCCTTGTTCTATTTTACAAGACTTACGGGCAGGAGAAAGGGTTGACATACTTTCTCATTCCCTAAAGGCATATTCACACCATTTTCCCCCAAATAGGCTTTCCTCTTTTAAAATTCATGTAATTAATGCACCCTCTCTCCCCTTCTTTGCTGCTATCCTTTGCCAGCCTCTAGGTTAATATCTCCCCTTCTTCAATGACTTGAGCACACAGATAATATTTTCTTTCTACCCTATCCCCTCTCTGTCTCATTCCCTATCATCCTACAGAATGTCAAACTTATGTTGGTGACCATTCTTACTATGCTTATTCTCATAACCACTCACCCTCTTTGATTCTAACAGCCATTATCTCCAACCCACCTTAGCCACACACCAGCATGTTTATACCCGAGACCTTACCATCAATCGTTAGTATCCCTGCATACTACAGTGCCCCAGAATTCTGAGCTTTGTGATTTGGTTCTCTGACCAAAACTACTACTTCTACCTCTACCACTCCTTCACTCATATTCCCTGTTCTTCTGCATCATAGTAAACCACTGGTCACATGGTTCCTTCCTGTTATCCCAGTCTATCTTCCCCGCTCTGATTTTCCCTATTAATTTTTAATCTCACTCTCAACTATTTCAGTGATAAAGTGGACAGCCAGTCTAGAATTGCTTGCCTCGTTGTCTTTCTGCCATTCTTAATCTACTCATCTTTAATCTACCATCCTATTACTGGTCCCTACCATCTTATTACTAGTCCATGCCCACTTAAAGCTACTGAGTCTTGCTAGAGAAAGTCACATGAGGCTGATTTCATCCTTTCTAAATTGATGCTATAGCGCCTCAGCTAGACCCCTGTTGCTGCTCAGCAACCCCATTTATTACTACTACTCTTATTAAATACTTAAAATGTATTTAAAGGGGCAGCTAGGTGGTGCACTGGATAGAGCACTGGCCCTGAAGTCAGGAGGACCTGAGTTCAAATGTGACCTCAAACCAAACACTTGGCACTTACTAGCTGTGTGACCCTGGGCAAGTCACTTAACCCCAGTTGCCTTAAAAAATGTATTTAAAATTATAAATGTATTTGTGTAGATGTATACTAAATTCTAATAAATGTTTAATAATGTAGATAATTGCCAGCATTTATACAATGATTTAAGATTTCCAAAGCATTTTACATAGATTATCTCATTTGAACTTTACAACCCTATGAACTAAGGCATTGTTATTATTTTTATTTTACAAAGAGGAAACTGAGACTGAAAATGGTTGAACAACTTGTACACAGGGTAACACAGCTACTAAGTGACAGGCAGGATTCAAACTCAGGTCTTCTTGACTCCAAGCCCAGTATTCTATCAGCTATACATGTGGCTGCCCTATCTCATTCCTCACACCCATAGTTCCAAGCCTCCCACCCCACCTCTTCCTTAGACATTCATATCAAGTGACCTCATGTCCTCCTTTACTGAGATCAAGAACTTTCTGTGTAAGCTTCCCCAGCTCCACTGATTAAAAATCAAATGCTTTTACCCATCTGCCCCTCCTTCCCTCCTACCTCAATGGAAGAGGTGTTCTTACTTTTTGCCAAAGCTAAATTGTATCCCCTAACACCTCCTCCACTAACTAGCTCCATTAGTACTTCCTTCTCTCAAGAGTCCTTCTCTCATCTGTCAGCAAACATGCGTCATTATAATGAAGAAACCTTCCCTCGGTTCTTCTGTTCCTTTAAAGTACTCCACAAACAATCAACAAGTATTTATTAAAGCACCTGCTATGTACAAAGCATTCCAAAAGGTGCTAGGGATACAAGTTCAAAGAATGAAACAGTTCCTGCTTATAAGGAGTTTACATTTCTAATTCTGATATATCTAAATAGATAGATAAGTATCAACAGCATAAATATGAAGTGAATAAATATATACAAAGAAATTAAATACAAAGTGTTTGGGAAGGCATTAGCAGTTGAGGACATCGGAAGAGAGGCTTTATGTAAAAATGATCCTTTGAGCTACATCTTAAAGGAAGAAAGAGACTCTATGAACTAGAGGTAAAGGGGGGTTGAAATCTAGGCATATGAAATGGCCACTGGCATGGCAGGGGTGGGGGGGGTGGTTAGAGCAAAAGTTAGGTTGGTGCATGGAAGGCTTTAAATATAAGGGGGGGGAGGTTGTTTATTTGTTTATCCTAGAGGGAATAGAAAGCCCCTGGACTTGAATAAGGAAGTAACAGGATCAGATCTATACTTAAGGAAAATTGGCAAAAGTGTGTAGTGTGGACAGGAGTAAGGAGGAATTTAAGTCAACGAAATCAATTAGAAGGCTATTTCAATAATCCAAGTGAGAGGTGATAACCACCTGAACTAAAGTGGTAACTGTGTGAATGGAGAGAACAAAATGGTGGAATGTTGTAAAGATAAAAACAGCCAGATTTGACAAATGATTGTATATATGAGGTTCAGAAGAGTAAGGAATCCAGGAAAATACCAAGGTTCCAAACCCAAGAGGCCAGAAAGATGGTGATACGTTCAGCAGAAAGAAAGAAGTTTAGAATAGGAGAGGGTTTGGGGAGGGGGATATTAATGAGTTGAGTTTTGGACACATTGAGTTTGAGATATCTGGGACATTCAAGTTGAAATGTTTAATATACAGTTGTTCCTGTGAAGCTGAAAGTCAGAGGAAAAACTCAATCTAGATATATAGATCTGGGAATTATCTGTATAGAGATAATAGTTACACCCATGACTGTTGATGAAGTTATCAAGATGGAGTGTGTAGAAAAGGTTACCAAGAAAAGAGGGCTAAGGGCAGAACTTTGGGGAATATCCACACTTAGGAGACATGACATGGATGATGAGTCAATAAAAGAGACTATGAAGAAGTGGTCAGAGAAGTAGAAGGCAAAATAGGAAAGAACAGTGTTATGAAAACTCAGAGAATAGCGTCAAATGCATTAGGTAGATCTAGAATGATGGCTAGGAAAAAACCATCAGATCTGGTAATGAAGACCAGACTGATAACTTTAGAGCAATTTCAATGGAGTGATGAGGTCAGAAGCCATATAGCAAAAGGTTGAGAAATGAGAGGAGAGGAAATGGAAGCAATAAGTACAATTTTTTCCAAGAAGTTTAGCTCAGAAAGAGGGGAATGGTATAGGATAATAGCCTGAGGAGATGGTATGATTTAATAAAGGTTTTTTTAAGAATGGGAAAGACTTAGGTGTATTTGAAGGCAGTAAGGAAGAAACCAGTAGATAGAGAAGCTTTGAAAGAGAGAAGAGCAGTGATCAGGGATGCAATTAATTGGAGAAGACAAGAAAAGATAAATACAATCAAGTATAGAGAGGTTGGCCTCAGCAAGGAACATGGCTGCCTCTTTATCAAAGCCTAGGGGAAAGGAAGAGAGGGTAAGAGATGGTGTTAAGGGGTTTTGAGATGAAGAAAATGGGAGAAAACGGAGCCTCAATTTTTTTTTTCAGCAAAGTAAGGGCAAAGTCCTTAGCTGAAAGGTGGGTTGAGGTTAGGGGACTTGTGAAGAGGGGAAAAAATGTTTGCAAGAGCTTCTGGGGAGATCAAGATAGGGAATCGGTTAGTGAGGACCCAGATAGGGCTAGATCACATCAATCTATAATGTGCCTATTCAGTGTGAATGTGAGACTTAACTCCACTTGCATTCAGCAACTAGTGAGTGAGAGCAGAGGAGGATGGTGGAAGCAATACAGAACTAAAGTTTGGCGAGAGATAAGTGGTGAAAGAACAAGGGATTAAGGGATTTGAGAGCAGAGGACAGTATAGAGTTGAAATGGCTATTTATTGGGCTGAGATTGGAGAGGGAAGAAAGTAAAGAAGTAATACTAAGGGGTAGAGGGATTGGAGGTCTAGATGAGGACAAAGAATAGGTTTAGGAGGGGTAAGGCATATGGCAAGATGATTATCGTCAGACAGGGGAACGACATTTTCATCCTCCTTTTCACTAATACATTTTTTTTAAGTTTATACCCAGTAATTATACTTCTCTCACCACTCATTCAGTCTTAAAGACTTTGTGATATGATTTCTGCCTCTGTTACTCTAATGAAATTGCTCTCTCAAAGGTCACCAATGACCTCTTTAATATAAAATCCAATGACCTTTTCCCACTCCTTACCGTCCTTAACTTTACTGTATCTCTTGGCATGGTTGACTGCCCCCTTCTTTGTACTCTCTTTAATCACTTCTTCCTTGTCTTCTTCATTGACTCTCCTTCCTGTTCCTTACCTCTTAATGTTGGTGATCCCCAAAATTCTGTACTTTTTAATCTAAACTCTTTCCTTTGCAATCTTATCCCCCTTCCATCTCTGGGATGGATATCTCCCAAATCCCCATCATTAGCCCCAACCTCCTTCTCTACGCTTCAGGTCCGCATTGCCAACTCACTATCAGATTTTCCCACCTAGATATTCTGTCACTAGTTCTAACTCATCATGTCCAGAACCAAACTCATATTTCTCAAAAACAAACAACAAATCTTCATTCTGACTTCCCTATTTATGTCAAAAGAACCACTATTTACTCAATTCTAGCACTTGGCCCTTCAATGCTCTCTTTCCTCCCTTACCTTCTAGTTCCAATCAGTTGCCAATCCTATTGATTTTATCTACTTAAGCTCTCACATTCCTTGTCATCACCATTGTAGCCCAGGCATTCATTGCAATTCACCAGGATTACTTTGAGAGCCCCTAAATTGTCTCCCCAGCTCTAGTTCCTCCCCTTCTAGTATAGCCGTAGTATTGAGAAAGTACTTCATCGTCCAAAGATTTGATAACATCATTCCTACATTCATATTCTTTCATTGGACCCTTTCTTGCCTACCAAATAAAGTCCCTGTCATTCAAGCCCTTCCTTTCAGCGTTATTTCATTCAACTCCTAACGAAGACTAATCCCTACCCTTCATAGCCATTCTGTTCTTGTGGATCCCAGAAATTTTGTAAATATCATTGTAAATGTGGAAAGCATATCCCAACCCCAGCTCCCACAGACCTATACTACTGTAATCTTACCTTTCCTTCAAGATACAGCTTCCATGCCAGCTCCTCCATGATACCTTCCCTGATTCCTCCTCCCTGAATTAGAAATTATTTTTCCTTTCTTAGACCTTACATAGGTACCACATGGTACTTCTTTTATGCATTTATAATTTGTGCCATATCGTATTAAATATAAGCTCCATGAGGGTAAGGACAATGTTTCATTTCATACTGACCCCCAAGGCTAGCTCAGGGGTCTTTGAAAGAATAGGAGCTTAATGAATGTTTATTTAAAGGCAGAGTGTTATAGTGGATAGAGCAGTGGAATTGGAACCAGGAAGACCTATATTCAAACCCCACCTTACACACTTAGGAACTATGTGAGCAAGTCAGTTAGCTTCTCTAAGGCTCAGTTTCCTTAACTGTAACATGGAGTGAAAATCAGTGCTTGGAATATCTACTGCATAGAATTATTGTGCAGCACAAAGGAGATAATACAGGTAAAACACTTTAACAAACTTAGCAAGGCACTTAGTAAGGCTTTTCTTTAAAAGCCCCATATATAAAACTCAGTTATAATTGTTGAATTTACTCTGGGGAGTAAGGTAGATTAGTTACACAGTCCAGCAGTTCTCAACAGAGAAATTTGGTGTGCACTAAAATTTTATAAGTGAAATCACTAAGTTTTAAAAATTTGGAATTAAAGTAATCTAATCCATATCATCTATAAGAATGGTATTATAAAAGCCATTTCTCCTGAAATCATGGCATTGATAATTGAAACTAAAGCATCACATCCTCAGGTGATTTGTAATGTATTTTCCTTTTTAGTTTCACTAAGAATTTATGGTATCAAAATCTCACTTCAAATAACTAAACTAAATCCTGTAAACATACTTGCAAATATACTGTTGTTCAAAAGGCCCGCTTCTGAAATGCTGTGCTAAAACTCTCCTGAGGCCATCTGTACAGAAAGAAGTTATCTCACCTTCTATGCTGTGCAATGTTGGGCAGAGAGTCAAGAAAACCTGAGTATAAATCCTGTCATTTACTGACTGTGTAACTCTGGGAAAGCTGCAGAACCTTTCTCAGCTCTGGTGTCATCATCTGTAGGTTAGAGACAATAATAGTATCTACCTTTTTGAGTTGTGAGTATCAAATGAGATGATGATGATGATGATGATAATAACAATAACAATAATAATAATAATAGCAGCTAACATCATATAGTGCCCACTGTGTGCCAGGCACTATGCTAAGCACTTTACAATTATTATCTCATTTGATCCTCACAACAATCCTGTGAGATAGTGCTATTGTTATCCCCATTTTCCAGAGGAGGAAACTGAGGCTAACGGAGGTTAAATGACTTGCTTAGGGTCACACACAGTTAAGTGTCTGAGGGGAGAATTGAACTTGGGTCTTTCCAACTCCAGACCCAGTGCTCTGAGCACCACAGAGCCACCTAGTGAAGTGTTTTACAAATCTTTTGTTGTTCAGTCTTGTTTCAGTGGTGTCTGACTTTTCTTGGCAGAGATACTGGAGTGGTTTGCCTTTTCCTTCTCTAGCTCATTTTACAAATGAAAAAACTGAGGCAAACAGGGTTAAGTGACTTGCCCAGGGTCACGAATCTTAGAGTACTATGTAAATACTATAGGTATTATTATTACTCTTATTATTAAGAGCTGGAAGTGCCTTCTGAGGTCATCCAGTCCTAACACCCACATTTTACAGAGTAGAAAAGGGCCCAGAGAAGTGAACTGACTTGCTTGTGGTCACAGTGAGTAAAGAAACTTATCTAGAATTCCAGCCCCTGTCCTCTGGCTCTGAAGCCCGAGTTTCTTTTGTAGTTTATACCTCCTTTAGCAGTAAATGCATTCCTGAGCACTTATAAGTAAATCAAACGTTGATAAGTTGTCAACTTTTAGAAATCACTATGCCAAAGAACCTTTGGTTTGCCTACTTTTATAAAATAATCCTGTTGTAATATGAGTTAAAGCCTTTAAGTTCGAATTCATGAGGTTTTTTTTTTAAAGCAAGGTACACATGGTTCTTTTTTATTTTTGTTATGAATAATAAGGTAGGAACAAAATGAAAATTCCGATTTAGTTTTTAATATACTTCTAGAACACCTGATGCTTTGTGATGAAACCGCTATGTGACCTTTTTCTTCTGAAGATGGGCTCAGAACCCTCCAGATATCACTAATGAAGATCAGTAACTGTCATTTTCATCATCTAACTTCTGTATGTCACAAAATAATCACATGTTTTAGCTCATTTGAGACTCTGGGAGAAGGAGGACTGTGGCTAAAAGACAGTTTTGAAAACATTGAGAAGTAGGATAAAGCTATAACCCCAAAATAACTTCTTATATAGTATCACCACTCCTGAAACTATCAAAAGAGTCAATTAACTAATAATTTTGTATCTAGAAACCAGGTTAGAAGGTTTCTCAATTTCATTCTGTAGAACCTCCCTGCTTACTGCATTAATGACCATTTTTACTATTGGAAAATTCTATATCATTTACATGGATATACATTGTCATCCTTGGCAAGATCCCAAAGGGTGAGGGGGTGGGGGAAGATGGAGAGGCTAGAATTTGGATGTTCTCTTTAATAAATATACAGACACATATATACACATATATGTATATGTGTATGTATACATACATACACATATATATATGTATATTCATTATTCCCACTAAGTTCCCTCCCCATCCAAATTTTAAGAGAAGCTAAAAGTTCTATAAGGTCACATGAAAGAGAAATCAATAACAGTTATTTTGTGGAAGGGGAAAAGAAGGAAGAATCAAGGAAAGATCCATGGAGCAGATATATAAGAGGAGTCTTGAAAGATGGAGGAGATTTCAACAGATAGATAGAGAGTAGTATAGTCAATATAGCAATGAGGGAGAGAAGGAAATCTAAGAGTTAAGTCTTAACTTTAATATTAACTATCCATATGACCTGAAGTCTCCGTCTCTCTCTCTCTCTCTCTTTCTCTCTCTTTCTTTCTCTTAGTCTCTCTCTCTCTCTCTCCATATATATATATATATATATATGTATATGTATATATAAAATTTTAAGTATATATAAAAAATTAAGTAAATATAATAAACCAAGTAGAAAATGAAGAGGGCAGAAATTTGGATAGATCTGTCGATTTAATTCTGCCAGCAAGGGAAGCATTTCCAAAATGGCACGCAAATTGCAGCCATGTCCCTACAGAGTGAGAGAGAGACTGGGAGCAAAGGAAAGGGTTTCTTAGATTAATGCATGAACATCTGCATCTATAGCTCAGTCTCCTAGGTAGTATGAATAATGGATGGGCTAAAAAGCAAAATGCACAATAATGTTCTTTTATTAATGAAATGAAGATTTTTGATGGCTAGCGATAAATTAAGAAGAAGCAAAAAAAAAGGAAAAAACTCACTATTTGCTTCTGAAAAATGCAGTTACTTAAATCCAATAATTACTGACATGACAGAAAACATTGCCTCATAACTAAAAGGAGACTCTTACCATTGCAAATCTTGCATGCATCCCAGAACAGAAATGCTTGTGGCCTGAAGGCTGAGAATTACAATTTTTGCTAAGAAAAAAGATTAGCAAGGTGCATAGTAGATATATGATGATGTCAATAATTATTATAATTTTGCAGCAGAAAGAGACCTTAGAGATCTTTTGGTCCATGCCTCTCATTTTATAAAGGAGTAAATTGAGGCCCAGAAAGGATTAAGTGACTTGCCAAGACCACAAAGCCCATTAGTGGCAGAGTAAAGTACAATAATCTTTTCCTGACTCAGTCCAGTACTTCTGAAGGAATCAAATTTAAAATGGCAGGTATTAGAGAAATGTTTGCTAAGTAAGATCACAAAAAATCACATAGCTAAAAATATATCCTATCTTGTGTTTTACTCATGCCCAAATGCTTTCCTCACTTGGACAGAAGTAGGAAATTAGACCTAGAGAGAGCCAATTCTTCTATAAATTAGACTCTTAGAGAATTGCCTAGTGGCAATGAGACATTAAGTGGCTTGCCCAGGGTCACATAGCTAGTACACATCAGAAGTAAGATTTTTAAACTCATACTCCAAGGTCCACCCTATGTGTACTGCATGCCTGCCTCTTTCTCCCTCTATACTAGGTATACAGTACATATAGATGTATTATGTCTGTGAATAAGATATCCAAATACGATGCTAAAAGCAAATACTGAAAGATTCCAGAATAGTTCATGTAGAATACCCAAGGCCTATAAACACCAAAAAGTTAAATGTTGATTACCATGTAGTAAGTAACTCTGTAGTTGTCAGTAGCCCATTCATTAAGCAAACACTTACTGGTACATGTCCAATAAAGTCCTCCAGTGTCTCATCATGGT
This sequence comes from Vombatus ursinus, assembly GCF_900497805.2. Lineage (NCBI taxonomy): Eukaryota > Metazoa > Chordata > Mammalia > Diprotodontia > Vombatidae > Vombatus > Vombatus ursinus. The sequence continues at coordinate 3,660,614 of NW_020954591.1, forward strand.
ATAGAGCTATCCCTGGATTCTCTAAAGCTATACCACAGGAGTGTAAGCTCCAGCAATATCTACCCATTCAGAAGGAGTTCAAGGTGGAACCCAAGAACACACTACCTGTTGTTATCCAGGGACCAAATTGGCTAAATTTATTGGCTGTAGGGTGATGGATTTTTCTACCAACTTCTATCACACCATACATAGCCAGTGTACTAAGGCCCCAGGGGTTATGATTTGCTTCTAAAATCCAACAGAATCACAGATCCTTAAAGCCTGATGTGCTATGCTAAGTTCTGAGAGAATCACAGAGATAAGATGGTTTTCTGACCTCAAGAAGTTTACAAGCTTCTAGAGGGCAGTGGAGTGGAGATGAGAAACACAAGTAGCTATAATACAAATTAGAAATAAGGAAATCGAATTACGCTAGGTCCCAATTAGTAAAAATAAGGCATCCCATGAAGTGGTTGCATGTATTTGAATTACTGCTATTTGAAGTTATAATTATGTAAAATATGGTCATTGGTTCCAACCCAATTGAAAAATACAGTGCAAATTCCGATAACTCCACTGCTTCATGGATTCATTATTCCCACTAAGTTCTCTCCCCATCCAAATTTTAAGAGAAGCTACTAGTGCTATAAGGTCACATGAAGGAGAAATCAGTAACAGCTGTTTTGAGGAAGGGGAGAAGAGGGAAGAATATGTGAGAGGGGTCTGGAAGGATGGAGAAGATTTCAACAAATAGAGAACAGTATAGTCAATAGAGCAATGAGGGAGAAAAGGAAATCTAAGAGTTAAGCCTCATTTTAGTATTAACTAGCCATATAACCTGGAGAAAGTCGCTTAACATCTCTGGATCTCAATTTTCTTACCTGTAATATTAAAATAATAACATAGAACTTGCCCTACCTCCAACACAAGGTTATGATGAGAATGTATGAGGTTGTATATAGCATGTGGCCTTGGCAAACCAATTACCTTGTCTGTACCTTAGTTCCTTCATCTGTAAAATGAAGGAATGGGACCAGATAGTTTCTAAGATTCCTTCCACTTCAAAATCTACCTCCTTTATACACAATTGTGGTCTTCAAAATGTTACGTGTCATAAAATGCAAGACATTTTTTAATAACCTATGAATCTGATACAAATTTCAATGTAACAATATAGATCCTCAGCCAATTACATTACAGTAATTTATTATTATGCTAATCTCCTGGTGATATAATCAGTGTCATGAAAAACTGCCTTTTGAATTATTTTCAAAGTACATCTTTGTTTCTCTAAGAAATCCACTAGTGTTGGTGAATCCACCAAGATGCTAAAATAACTGGCTTTATGTTGTTATTCTTCAGTTTTCATATTAGCTTTATTTTCCCCCAGACAGCCACTTACTCATTTCTTATGTTGGAATAGTTTTCTATGATGTTTTTTTTTTCTGTGCAAGACAGCCATATCTAAGTAAGTTATTCCCCATAATTTTTTTAAATCAAATATCTATTCTGGCTAATGGGCAGCTAAGTAGCAAAGTGGATGCCAGACTCATCTTCCTGAGTTCAAATCTGTCCTCAGACATTTCTTAGCTGTGCGACCCTGGACAAGTCACTTAACCCTGTTTGCCTCAGTTCCTCTTCTGTAAAATGAGCAAGAGAAGGAAATGGCAAACCGCTCCAGGATCTTTGCCAAGAAAACCCCAAATGGAGTCACAAAGAGTCAGACATGACTGAAATGACTGAACAACAACATTCTCCTTAATGGGTTTTATTGACCTGTTATTATGGCTCTATCCTAGGACATCATATAGCTAATGCTATTACAGACTTATTTTAAAATAGCAAAATTAAAGTTTCATTTAGGTACCAGTTGTAAACTCTGATTCCCAAGAGTGTCTCATGTTTACCTTCTCTTAGTTGAGAATTAGTACTGAAATGTGATCACACAAGCTCAAGAGTTATATTTTCAGAAGCCTTATAAAAAAAATTCCTTAAGAAGATTTCAGGTCCTCTTGTGAATTATTAATGATGCCATAACTTTCTAAAGAAATGTATGATAAATCTATTGCACAACCCATTCATTTGGTTCTTATGCACCAATAAACCTTTCAACCAAGTAATACTTCAATGGATTCATGATATCATTGACATGGGTCACACCTATGATTTGCTTCTACAATCTAACAGAATCACAGATCCTTAAAGCCTGATGTGCTATGCTAAGTTCTGAGAGAATCACAGAGATAAGATGGTTTTCTGAGATCCATGCTTGCTTTCTCATCCTGTCTGACTCTTGTCCATGTACTCCCATAAATTCTCTACAGGCATCCATCTAGTACACTGGGTGCCTTTTGAATCTCTTGATGTCCTGTGGTAAATAATGCAGCAGGCTGTCCATCAATTAGCTCTCAATCTTGATATTTATACATAACCATCCTACCTCCTTCTGTGGTCATAAATCTCCTATATCATGGTCCTTTGGGATGCTTTGTATGTGCAATTCATCATTTATAATATGCTATAGTATTCATGCCCACTATGTAGCTCTACATTGCCATTTGAGTGAACCTCAGTTTTGATCTCTCAAAGATTATGATAATCCATGACTTACTACCACATAGCCACCAGAAGAATGTTGCTGTTTAAAAAAAAATGTAATTTTGTTTCAGAGACAAGCTGTGATTTATTGTCACATAAGTATGTAGAATAGTATATAGACATAAGTATATAGTATACTATATAACATAGCATATAGTATATTTACTATATAACTTGGCATATAGTATATGTACTGTTTAACATAGCAGATCAAATAAGGAGTGTGATTAGGGATCAGATGACCTGAGTTTGAATCCTGCTTCAATTGCCTTCTAATTGTATGGCCCTTAGCCAAGTCACTAAACATTTGAGTCTGATTTTCATATGTAAAATGAGAGAATTAGATGACCTGTAAGGGGTCTTCCCGCTCTATGATTCTTTGAGATGATCAAAACACTGTGTCTTTTCCCAAATGCAATCTCTGCCCACTCCCCTTCTTCCTAACTGATTCTGCATTGTCCATTCAACATATATATGGGCTATCCATCCAACTGCTTATCAAAGGCTAGAGCTAATCTAATCGATTCCTCAGTTCCAGTTAGAAACTGGAAAGAATGTGATTTTATTAAGCTATATATAAATATTAATTAAATATTGAGTTTTTATACCAAACTTCTGCAGGGGCCTACAAATGGAGAAAGTGTGTCTACTCCAGTTCTGTATTGCCCAAGTCAGAAAAATGGGGAAGGGGGAGAGAGGGAGGGGAGAGAGAAAGAGAGAGAGAGAGAGAGAGAGAGAGAGAGAGAGAGAGAGAGAGAGATGTCTGTGTGTGCCTTAGGTATTTTTTGCTGGGTGACCCAGAATTTAAATGATGTTGCCTCTATTATTGGCTGCAGTGCAGATGCCCAGTGTGGTTATAGCTTAATGGATTTCTGTGAAAATGCCTTCCAGTAAGTTCAGTTAAATATTTGGCATTACAGTACTTTTAGGGATTCATTCTGCCAGGGCATGTACTGCTATTTTCTTCATTTCCTCCTATTTTCTGTGTTCTGAAATACCTGTGAAAAGATATTCAACTGTAAAAGAAAATAAGTATAGCATATATTTTAAAAGCCATTTTATTGTATAAATAGATGAAATCTTAAATGCGTAACCAACTTCTTGGGTCCATCAAGTGAGCAGAAATACATAGCCCAATTCAGTATTTATTATAGTGTGTTGGTCCAGTAGTCATGTCAAGACTTAAAGTAACATAAGACTAAATGTGACATCTGAAACTCAGGTTCTCGTTTATTCAGATGGTTATTAAGCACCTTCTATGTGCTTATGCACCTACTACTTTATGATAAGTGGGACATGACTCAACATTTCAACAAGTATTCATGAATAACCTATTATGAGTGAGGCACTAAGGTATCTAGAACATAGTCTCTACCCTTAAGGATATCACAGCCTAATGTAGGTATGATAAGACTTGTACATAGATTAATGTACTAAAAATTAGACATGTAGGGGCAGCTAGGTGTACAGTGGATAGAACACTGACCCTGGAATCAGGAGAACCTGAGTTCAAATCCAGCCTCAGGCATCTATTAGCTGTGTGACCCTGGGCAGGTCACTTAACTTTTGCCTCCTCATCTGTAACATGAGCTGGAGAAGGAAATGGCACACCACGTCAGGATCTTTTGCCACGTCAGGACCCACATGGGGTCATAGAGCACAACTGAAATAACTCAACATTTTTGTATGAGATGTTTGTCTGCAGACAGCTAGGTGGTGCAGTGGACAGAGCATTGAACCTGGAGTCTGGAAGGCCTGAGTTCAAATCCAACCTCAGACTCTTACTAGCTGTATGACCCTGGGCAAGTCATTTAGCCTCTCTTTGCCTCAGTTTCCTCAACTATAAAATGGGGATAATCATAGCACCAATTTGGCAAGATTGTTGTGAGTTTCATTTGTGATAATATTCGTAAAATTCTTAGCCCAGGGTTTTGCATGTAGTAGGTCCTATATAAATGATTATTCCTTTACCCACCTTTATGTGATATAAGATCAGAAGGAAAGATAAGTTTGGGTCCAGGGAAGAATTTATTGTTGAGTCAGTATTTGAGCTAGGTCTTAAATTCAGTTCAACAAATATGTTAAAAACTTAGTAGAACTAGAAGTAATACCGAGAGGTTTTGTGTGTAGTTGATAGAGAGGTGACCTCAGACCCAGAAAAACCTGGGTTCGGTTCTTGCCTCTGACAAGTACAGTCTGTTCAGTGACTCTGGCCATTAAGTGCTCCAGGAGACTCCCTAAGACTGCAAAGAAGGCGCCAATATGAAATTAGTTAAAGGAGTTTCCTTATCTCAGAGTTCACTGTAGCAATGATATGGGAAGTCTAGTCCCTATCCTTGCCATCTGTATGCTAGCCCTGGGGCTACCAGGCAAAAATCCCAGCCTTCAAGAAGCTCACATAGTATTCTGTGTGCGAAACAGATAGCTGTAATAGACATGGGGAAACAAGGGACTCAAGAAACAGAGAGGGATGGGAGGCATATACAGAGGATAACTGGTTTGGCTAGAGCAGGTGTTCTTAACCTGAGCTCTGTAAAAAAAAATACACACACACATATATATAAATAGATATAGATATACATATTGATAACCACATTTCATATTATTGGCTTTATTTGTAATCGTACATATTTTATTTTATAAAACATTATTCTGAGAAAGGTTCCTTAGACTTCACCAGATCGCTAAATAGACCCATGGCATCATGACATGCAGGTGTGTGAGCACGCATACACACGCATGCACACACACACACACACACTCACACAGAGGTTTTAGAACCCCTGTGACAGAGGGGGATAAACCAGTAAAGGTGAATCAGAGCCGAGTTGTGTACAGAGAATTGAATGTCAGGCCAAGGAGTTTGGACTTCATTTTGGTAGTCAAGAAAAATGAGGGAAAAGGCACGAAGATTATAGGGGAGTAATGAGCAAGGCATATTCTGAGGACCATGAATATCACATTCTGTTTGGAGTAAAAGTTTCATATTTACGAGATAAGATTGGAAAAAGTAGGTTTTGGCTTAATAGTGTAGGATGCTGAGTACTTAAAGAGTTTGGACTTTATCTTATAAATAATGGTGAGTCATTAACTAACTTTGAGCAGGAGAATGACCTGACAAGATTAATCAATCAACTAGAATTTATGAAGGGCCTACTACGTGACAGATACTATGTAACTAGGGATACAAAAAAAGGCAAAAAACTAGTGGGAGGGGCAGTCTCTGCTCTCAAGAGTTCAATCTAATGGGGGACACAACAAGCAAACAACTATGTACAAACAAGATAAATATGGAAAAGTATCAGAGGGAAGGTATTAAGATTAAGGTGAAAAACTTCTTGCAGAAGGCGGGATTTTAGCTGAAACTTGAAGAAAGTCAGGGAAGCTAGGAGGCAGAGTTGAGGAGTGAGAGAGTTCCTGCATGGGGGCAGTCAATGAAAACAGTCAGGAGATGATGTGTCTAGTTCAAAGAATAGTAAGGTGGCCAGGATCACTCAATTTAAGAGTATCTGGAGGTAAAATGTATGAAAACTGGAAGAGTAGGAGGAAGTCAGGGGAAAATGGGGGTTTCAGCTAGGGTGGTATCAGTATAGGGATGCAAAGAGGACAGATGTGGGAGATGTTGGCAGAACTAGTAATCTAAGGAAGGCCAGACTCTTGGTTCTGTTGCCTGCTAGTTGTGTAATCTTGGATTAGTATCTTAACCTAGAGATATAAAAACTAGCAAAATTCCCATGCACAGAACCAGATTAAAATGTAAGTGGGAAATATTCAACAGAATAAAATATTTAAATACAACATAGATACAATATAATACGACATAGATAATGTTAATTTGAGGTTTTCAAAGTCACCTGGGATCCTTTCTATTTGAGTTTGACACCACTGAATTACTCTTTGGGCCTCACTTCCTTATCTCTAAAATGAACAGATTAGACCAGATAACCTCTAAGGGACTTTGCAGCTGAGTAACTCTGATACCAAAAAGACAACAATCAGATTCTATTTTCCATCACACAGGATCATCACACAACCTTAAACCTTAAAAATAAAGGAAGGGAGGAAACCTAGAAACTGAATTGTAAATCTCAGAAAATCTAAAAGGATGGAGTTTGGGGAAATGGAATGGATGGACAAAATTCTGTGTGAAGGGACTGTTTATCTATGTCCATCGTTAAGCAGAATTCTTAAAGCTCTGGAAAGAAACTCCCTTTTGGGTTTAAGAGAACATTAAGGAAGAAACAAGAATAACCCTAGGAGAAATTCAACTTTAAATCTATCAGGGCCATTGCCTAAAGCAAACTTATTTGCTCTAAGGTTGAGGAGTGCCGAATAATTAACAGGACCCTAGAGCCTGGCAGTCAGTGGAGGCGGGGAGGGGATGAGAGAAGGGAGGGATGGGAATTTACTTCAATAGATAAGGGGAAGAGTGATTCAACGATTTTTTGGGTTTAGAAAATCCAAGGGAAATAATGGTGATGTCAGGAAAGTGGTCATGACAGTTACTTTAAGAAAAGTACTTTCAGATATTTTTAAAAGCTCAAATGCTTCCCCTGTTTCTTGCTGTTTGCCTAGTCTATTTTAGCTCTTCCATTTGGTATTTCCAACTACTTATGTTTTAAATTCCATTCTGTATCCAGTTTTAAAGCAAAAGATCAGTATCCTTTTTTTATGGCAGTGCTTCTTTTTTTCTTTCTTCCTCCAGAAGGTTTAAGTAGAAATATTTTAATTACCAAGAGGAGAGTGTGTCTGACTTTGGGATTAACTGCAGAATGATCGTTATGCGATTCAGACTAAATAGACTTCTATTTCTTGGGAACGATTTCTCGTATATACACAACCAGTAGGTTTTCAGTTTGCCATGGGCTCCTTTTGACCATGTTTTAAATCAAAGTTAGGAATTTGGCCTTACGATACCAAAAAAAATGATCATAAAGTCAGCAGGCATAAGATCAAGAAATACATACAAGGGTCGAGCCAAATGTAGCAAAGGAATCAAAGGTAAACGTCACTGTGTTAATACTCTGACCCTGTTATTTAGAAACTAGACATGACTTATTAAAGTTTATCTTCCTCATTGATTCCTAACAATGTTATACAGAGCCTAGATAGGGAAAAAAGGAGCAGTTCAGCCTAACTAATCCATTTGCTGTACTCGTTCTACACACTGTCTCCCTTTCTCTCTTTATTACTTCATTTGGGGACTTTGATTGCCCTATTTTAGATCTTAGATTGCAGTAATGCTATTCTGCAGTTGTATGAGGGATTTCCGTCCTCACTTTGTTCTCAGAACCAGTCTGGCTATAAATTTATCTCTGTTCTTTGAAGAAGTTAACAGTAAATTTTCAAGAGGAAAAATGGTGGCATATATCCCAGTAGAGGAAAAATAATCTCCTGAAAGCAGAATAACCTCTAGGCTACATCCTTTTTAAAAATGACTTTCATGGGAGGAAACTTTCAACTTTTATGTGTATTTGATATTTTTCTTTGGTCTTTTTACTTGCTCTTCTCTATCTGTTTAAGCTTTCTTTGTGAGACTCTGTCTCCCCTTCCCACACCTGTTAAATCTCTTGTGAAGTCATAAGGTTCTAATTCTGATGTCATAGCCACTTCCAGGGCTGGAGCCAATTAACACACACATGAGCTTATAACTTGGTAGTAAGTTCAAGTAGGAGGAGGATGTCTGGGAGAGCCAGGATGTTCAAAGCTATGTAATTCGACAGAGGCCTTCCAAAAAGAATGGATCATATAATTCATAGGAGGAATCAGTGGGGGTGGTCCCACTTCAAGCAAGAATTAGCCTCATTATTATTAAACCAATCCTAATCAGTTTCACTTGTCCTTCTCAACAGCTAAATAGAAAAGGAAAAAAAAAAAGCCAGATCATTTAGCTTGACGTAAAGCAGTAAAAGAGCTGGAGGAGGAGCTCATATCTCAGGTGCCATGTCTGATGGTTTCATCACCTTTCATCTTGATCAGCTAGAATGTTGATGAACACACGCTACACCAGCCTACCTCAAGTCTCATCACACCGACAGTCCCACAGCTAGAGTGTGTCAGTAGCTCTCAGGCTAGACTACGTGGGGCAAAGGTTAATCTGTATGTAGCTGAGCTGAAATCTGAATCTCAGGTTGTATGGAACTAATGTCCCCCAAAAGTTAAGCATATGGCATCTATCCATGATGCCCTGGCTGCTTCTTCAGTCCCCAGGATCTGTGTTTTTATAAGTTGTGAAGCAGCATGACCTGCTTTGTCAACCAGACTGAATGAAAACGGACAGGTTCACAAGGCCTGTGTATTCCCCCATCTCTCACATGACTCCAGAAGGGGGACGGTTTGCATTCATTTTGAATTTCACCTGCCCTAATTTTATTCTTTCTCATTTTATGCCCCTGCCAGACCACCGCTCTTGATAAGGAGAGGCAGGTTTTCCGACGAAGACGCAACCAGGATGTGAGGAGCCGATATAAGGCACAGCAAGCTCCCCCTGAACTCAACTCTGAATCAGAAGACTATTCACCAAGTTCATCGGAGACTGTTCGCTCACCTAACTCGCCCTTTTAATAAAAAACCCTTTTACAAAAATCACAGCCGTCGCTTAACCCTTTGAGACTCTTAAATTCTCCAAACTTGTGTGAAACAGTTTCATCTGATCTATCTGGCACTAAAATGTTCGAATGACAGAAAAGAAGGTGTGCTTATAGTAACTTGGAACCCATTTACTCATGATGAATGAGATGACACATGTTCTTTGTTGAGGTGGCAACTTGCTGCTAATAGGATCCTCAAAGGGTTAAGTCTATTTTGCGATTACTTTTTTTTCTTTTTAAAGATAGAAGCAATGAACGTTTTCATCAGCCGAGCTAGGATCTGCAGTATGTCGTTATAGCACACGTTAACCCTCTGAGTGCATCAATTTCTTTAACATTGCAAGCCCTCGTTAGGGAATTATTCAGGCCTTTTTGACTTACACACACATGTTTCTGTGCTGCCGATCTGGATGGATAGAGTTATGCAGAGTCAGTAACTCAGCTGGACATCCAGAATGTAATCCTGCTCCTTCCTCTTTGTGGGTTTATAAATGGTAGCTTACTAACATGGGGGAGGTGTAAGAAACAAACAAACAAAAAATCCTGTTAGAAAAGTAAATGGATTTATGGTAGCTATCAATGTCAGTCCCAATGGGGTCTGGCTCCTAGAATGAAGGGAATTGGGTTCATGTCAGGGGAAATAGGTGGTGCTTAACCCCAACAAGTCTACTTATGATGGTGTGCTGATGCCCCTCTAAATGCTGCTTCCACATCATCTGCTGCTAGTGCCAATGTAGACTCTCGGGAATAGTTCTATCTCATCTTTATCTTAGTGTATGAGGATCTAATCAGTATCACATTTTTTTCTACAAAAAAAAAACACAGAAAATACTGGTAGAAAAAAAGCAATAACCTTGCCAGTTTCTCTGGAGCATTGGAATTTCCAGCACAAAGATGGAAAATGATGCAGTTCTTCAGCACTTTGGGTTCCTCCTGCTCTGAGATGTATATATACCATAAGACCAATATATAGGGGAATTAGGAGAAAGGGAGGGAGAGTCTTGCCTTCTTCGCAAGACAGTAGTAAGGGTTAGCTGAAGGGGAGGAAAAAAGTAGAAAGATGATTCTGAATTTTCTTTAAAAGGAGAAAGAATAAAAATGCTTTTTTAACCAAAAATACTGGTGATACTATTTAAACCACATGCATTGCTTTAGACTACCTACCTAGGCTCTCCTTGGTACCACATCAGCAATCTAGGAAGGCTTAGATAGGAGGCTTGCTGAGGGCATAACAACCATTACCAGCTATGGCTTCCTGGCATACCTGACAGCAACGTTCATATCCAGAAATGTTGCATTCTTTTCTTTTTTCCTCCCTATTTGTTTCCCTGGGGCTAGGTCAATTCTTGTCTAAGGCTGGTTTTTCCGCTCCTATTAGCAAATGCACTCCTCCCACCTTGTGTCTCTAGTGAATTTCCAGTAGAGTGTATGATCTTTGAGAAAGGGGACCTCATACTTCCCTGGCTCAATTAAGATGAGTCATTGCAATGTTCAAAGGAAAATGAAGCAATGTTTGCTTGGAGGCAGGGGGCTGAACCAAATGACCTCCTAAGGTCCTCTTCAGCTCTATGTTTTGTAAAGAAAGAAGAAATGAATCATATCTTTTAGGAAATTTGCATTGACTGATGCTACATTAATTGCTTTTCAGAGTGTTTTTTGATGCTCCCCTCCCCCAAGGTTTTAAAAGTTAGTGTGGTACCAGAAATTTTATTCTAAATTTTGTTTCGCTTCTTTCCTGTCAAGTCTCCCCCCCCCAATAGATACTGATTCTTTAAAGAATACTTTTTACTCTCTCATCCATATCCTGTGGTCAGTATTTTAATATTTTTATATTTAAATTGCAGTGATTTTGGTAACATTGTGTCCCAAATATTTTACTCTTCCACTATTAAGTTTGTTTAGTATGAGTCATCCTGACACGTCAACAATGTATACTTTACTGGCAGTTTTTTTTTTTCTGTTGAGAGCCTGAGAGAGATTACAGTATGTGTGATCACAAGCTAAAGTAAATGATTTGTTGCTGAGGAGTAAAAGGTTCCTTTTGTATTTTCCGAGTTCAGTTAAAGAGCCCAGAGAATCCGTGTCAGAGTGGTTCTGAGTAGATTAAAACCTTTGATATGGATGAGAAAATTCTAAAATTGGAAATTATGGTACCTTTTCATTCAATAGCCCAATTGGTAGTAAAGGACACAGATCTGGTGAGAAAGAATTGCCTTCTCTAGACCAATGAAGTAAAAACACTCATAAATCTCAGAATTAGTCATTTAATTGGCCTCTTCTGCTAACACAAAAATAGGAAGAATCGTATGACCAAATAGCTGTCTGCTCTAGAATAAATGTGCTTTTCCTTTCTTCCTTGGGATCATTTAGTTTATAAATTCTATTTTGGGGGTTGGCACTAAATGTATTTCAATAACATCCAGTGTGTAGAGTAGGTGAGCCACTCAGTCAAGCCTTTGTATCAACAAAGTCTGTGGATCATTCCATAGGCTGTATGCAGCTTTGGTGCCTAAACCCAAACATTGCTGCTAGACAGCCCAAAAAAATGCAGGACACCCCAGATTATCTGATAGTGTTGGGGATACCAGGACATCTCAATTCCATCTGAGTAATGTATGCTAAATAAACTGTGGAAGAAAAGGTACACAATTTATCGAGAAGGAATATTGAAGAATCCCACAGAATGCAACTGTGGTTAGCATTTATTTAGGTCCAGGGAGCCAGAAAGTATGGCTGTACTCAGAGGGTTAACAGAAAAGCACAAAGCATGCCAATTACATTGGTGTATGCAAACTGCTTCACTTCTTAGCCAGTATTTGCTGATTTTGTTTTCAGAAAATTAATCCCTAGATGATTTTCCATTTGAAATAGCTATATGTTGTTCTTCTGCAAGGAATTTCTATAACCAAATTGATCTTCGTTTTTGTTGCACCAATCAGAGAAATCCAATGTACCATTTATCACAGTGTAAGTCTGTAGTTAAAAATTGGAATTTGAACTCTACCAGTGATTCCAGATCTTTTTTTCCTAAATCCTTGATAATCATTTATGGCGGTGACATAGATGACTGAAGCCGTCTTCCCTTTTGAGCAAAGGAATAACAATATGACATTTTCAAGGGAGTTTTGAGATTCTGCTTTGCGGTTGAGTAGTGTTCTAGTTAAGGGAAAGCTGCTTTGTTATGCGTCATGTAAATCATCTTTGTTGATGAGCACTGTTCATATTAATGAACACATACGTTTTCTTTTCTTTATATTGTAGCAGAAACCGTTTTACTTGTTAACAATCAACCAATATGTGATTTGCTTCAGACTGTTAGAGGGAAAAGTGAGATTCAAGTCTTTGAAAAATGTTATTGCTTTTTACAGCAGCCCTCATCTACTTTCCTTGTGGTGCATTTAACTAAAATAAGCAACAAGAACCCTGTGAATAAACTACTGAAAAAGCCTGGCGTCTTGTATTCAATGGGGCCCGCCACCACAGCCCAGTACGATAGTACAGTAGCGAGTGGTGGTTAGCCAACCTGTCAAGCATTGTTGAAATGAAAGCAATATATCCATGAATGAAAGGTAAATTGCAATCCTTTGCCCTTTGAGGCATATTTCAGCCAGGGAGAGGAACAAAAAGGAAAAAGAAAAAGAAAAATGGGCTCCAGGGGTCACAGTGCTACCATATGACCACAGGTTAAGTACATTAAATCACTGTTATTTGCTGGCCAATGGGCCACATTAGAAAATTGTATCCCCTGTATTGAGTTTAGAATGTGGCGAGGGAGATCTTTCTTAGTGTTATTGTGGTGCCCGAGAGCCCTACTCTAGTCAAGGGTCTGTCAGCATTTCCATTACAAAATCCTATTTTCAAAATTTTTTAATATGACCATTAAAAATGTGCTCCCGGCTGAAACTTGGCATATACTGCCTCAACCTGGGGGTGAAGGAAGGCTTGCCTTCTCACCTCCCTCCACCCAGCTCTCCCTGCAGAAAAGAGAAGAATTCAGTTTGGTCCTTTCCTGATACAGATGTAGAAGGGCACCAAGAAAATCAGACATGTTAGCTTGAGGGTGGATATTCATTTGCATAGGTTGCATTTTTTTTTTTAACCATAAATGAATCACTACCCAGGTCAGCTGGCATGTGCTATGGGTGACATATTCTTTCTGTAATTTGTAAAATCATCTTTTAAGAAGATTTGGAACTGCTTGATTGACTTTATTAACCATTCAAAGATTTGCAAGGACTATGAATAGGCAAATCATAGGGTAGGGCATTCTTTGGTGTTCTCAGCCCAATCCCTTTATAAATTAGAAAGAATCCTCTCCAATAGGCCATCACTTTGCATGCAGTGATAGAGGGTCACACATATGCTTATTTAATAGTGGAGAATGGATTTACACATTAAACTATACAAGTTCCATGGAACCATTTAATTCTGCTAGGCAAAAATGCTCATTAAAAGCACTCCTGTAATTGTTAGCTAAGGTAGAATGGAAATCCTAAAAGGAAGTATGTTTAACCTTTTAAAATACTTCCTCATATACTGCACACTGAATGTTTAACTGTTGCAAAGATGTTTTATGTTAGTTAACTTATGCTTATATGTGAGAACATTCAGAATAGTTTCACCAAATTTGTCAGGAAAAACACATTGGGGGTGCTTTTAACGAGGGCTTTTTTTTTTTAATGGTACAAATATAACCTATCATCCAGTAACATTAAGGGTCATAAACTGGTGGGAAACAGGAAATTCAATGTAGATGTTTAGGATGCCTCTTTGAATTTCTTTGGTTGTACTTCAGGATTGCAGCTACCATGACCATTTTTCAGTGAGCATCCAAATGGCAGGTGTTTTTAGCATGAAGTCTGCAATATCTTGGCCCAATGAGACAATTGAGGGATCTAATTTCATCCTCTCCTGGAGAGAGGGGACAGCAGTCTTTAAAATTAAACTTTACCTGTAACTTTACTGGATTTTTTTCTTTCTTTTGGGGGAGGGGGTTATCAATATAACCAAGATCCTTAATGTTACTTGAATATAAAGTTGTTTCATTTTACTGTGAACATAGTTTGTGTGTTTAAGTAACATCTGTCCAGAAACCATCCCTGTTGGTATTAAAAAAAGGTAGTCTTTTTAAAAAAAAAAAGTGATGATAAAGACACTACAGTGTCAGCTCATTCAAGTCTAATAAAGTATGGTAAGAAAAAGGTCTTGAATAGTTCCCAAGGGACAATTTTTCACTTGCCATTTACTCTAATCTTTGGTGTGTTCTCAGAAAAAAAAATGAAACTGGTCCAAGGTTAGCAACATCTTCTCTGTAACTTTTTTTATTTTATTAGGAAATTAATAATACCATTTTTCATTCTGACTGAAAGAAAATTATTAAAGGATTAGTTGAGTGTGAAATTAAGTAGTATTTTTCTCATGCATGCTAAAGAGGTATGCAAGGAGCTCACTGCATTCAAACAAGTCTCTGAATGGTTTCAATTCTGTGCAAGAAAAAAATTAACTGTTTCCTTTGAAAATACTGAACTTAACAGTTGCTGGGTGGATCAGATGACAGAGGTTAATCTTTAATTTTCAGGAGACTAATGAAATAACTTTCAAATGATTTGTATCAATGATTAAAGCTGGAATGAGGTCCAATTTTTTCTAATCCCTCAGTTTATGCTAACAAATGTAGGTTAATGTGGAATGGAATCATCTGTGATATATTATGTTCATTTCTGAACTCAGCTTTTTTGATGTTGCTTGTTTTTATGTAAAACATGTTCTTTAAATTAATAAAATAGTAGTACTTGGTGTATGAACCACTACGAAATACCTTAGCCGCAGTGTCCATCCTCAGTTTCTGTTGCCATCATGGCAAAAATTAAATTTTCGTTCAGTTTGTAATCAACATAACCCCGGAAGTAGCATCCAGCTGCACACATGGGGAATTTTTTCCACATGAGGTTTTAAAAATTTGTCATGCAACCATTTTGCTGCTTTCCCACATACCCTATGTAGCAGAATGTTTGGTGGTCATCATTAAAAAGAATTCTTTTTCATACTTCCCACTGCCCCTACAACTTTCTTGCCTGGGACTGTGGCTTGGATAAACACAGGGAAATTAAATACCAGTTGACCCTTTGTTACCCTCTTCATGCTAATTCTCAGGAGAAATATCATTGCCCTCTTGTCCACTAACCTGTAATTTGTTGACACAAGGACCGCAACTCCCCACTGGGCATCCCATGGTCAATGGTGAGAAAAAAATTAGAAAAAACAGCTGAACCTGAAGTGACAGACATATTCTCTGTGGGCTCAGCTATTTCCAAAGAGATTGGCAAGCAGGCCACTAGGGATGATGGAAGGTCCTGTGGAGAGTGGTTCCGGTCCTCTGACACATGCTAGCACCTACACACAAGCTCATCATTCCCCAACTTGTCCATCTCAGCTGCTACTCCCATTTCCCATGTTGTAGCCCAGGTGCTTAAATCACCCTGTTCTTTGGAAGCGTGTTACCAAATTGTTGCTATGGTTTGAAAACACAGCAGATCAATGCCTTGTTCTGTTCTGTTTTTTTTAAGAGATTTGCAATTCAACTAGTGATCTGCCCTGAGAGAAAGGGGGTCTGTGGGAGAAATTTAAAGTTTGGAAATCTAGGTTAAGAGAAATGGGGGTTTAGGAGAGCTTTCAGCTCTTATTGCTCACTCAGGTTGGTGGTTTGGAAAATGGGGCCAGGTGGTGAGTGGCTGTAGGCTAGAATGCCTCTGCTAATTAGTCCCCCAGTGACTTGGGGTAAATTAACTCCTTTTTTTGTTTGTTTTTGCTAGGCAATGGGGTTAAGTGACTTGCCCAGGGTCACACAGCTAGTAAGTGTCAAGTGTCTGAGGCTGGATTTGAACTCAGGTCCTCCTGATTCCAGGGCCCGCTGCTTTATCCACTGCACTGCCTAGCTGCTCCAGTAAATTAACTTCTGAGCCTCAGTTTGTTTACCAGTCAAATGAAAGTGTGGGCATAAAAGATCTCTAAGGTCCCTGTTGGTCACTAATATAAGGAACGGTAAAAGACAAAAGCATTTAAAAAAAAATTTTTTTTAATTTTTAGGCAATTGGGTTTAAGTGACTTGCCCAGGGTCACACAGCTAGTAAGTGTCAAGTGTTTGTTCTGAGGCCAGATTTGAACTCAGGTCCTCCTGATTTCAGGGCTGGTGCTCTATCCACTGCACCACCTAGCTGCCCCCCCAAAAGCACTTTAGATCACTATGGATGGTGCAGCGGATCCACTGCGCCACCTAGCTGCCCCCACAAAAGCACTTTAGATCACTATGGATGGTGCAGTGGATAGAGCATGGGCTTAGAACCAGGAAGATTCATCTTCCTGAGTTCAAATCTGGCCTCAGACATTTATTAGCTGTGTGACACTGGGCAACTGTTTTAACCCTGTTTGCCTCAGTTCCCCATCTGTAAAATGAGCTGGAGAAGGAAATGGCAAACCACTCCAGTATCTTTGCCAAGAAAACTCCAAATGGGGTCACAATGAGTTGGACATAACTGAAAATGACTGAACATAGACGTCAACCAAAATGAAAACTTGTTAAACTCTTGCTTTCAGTTCTTTTCAAATCAAAGAAGGAAAGGAAACAAGTTATTTGCCAGGCACTAATGCTTGTTATTTGCCAGGCACTATGCTAAGCCCTTTACAAATATTATCTCATTTGATCCTCACAACAACCCTGGACTATTATTATCCCCATTTTAACATTTGAGGAAACTGAGGCAAACAGAGGTTCCATAACTTGCACTGGGTCACCTAGTTAGTAAGTTTCTAAGGCTGAATTTGAACTCAGTTCTTCCTGACTCCAGGTCCTGTGCTCTATCTGCTAGCTTCCTGTTGATCAAGGCAACAAGTATTTATTGAGTTACTACCATGTTCCAATCAATAAGCATTTATTAAGAGCCTATTATGGACCAGGTACTAGGCTAAGTAAGGCAAAAAGGCAAAAATAACAACAACAATAAAATGATGCCTGCCCTCACAGTTCATAGTCTAACGGGGAGATAACATGTAGACAATTATGTACAACCAAGACTTTATATACAAAGATATATATATATATATATATATAAGAGATGGAGGGTTGTGTGCAGGGCACAATCAGGAGGGCCAGTGTCCCTGGATCACAAACTACCTGAAGGAGACTAAAGTGTAAGGAGACTGGGAAGTGAGCAGGGCCAAACAGCGCAAAGCAGTGGGCTTTGGCTTAGCATCAAGGTTTGGCAAGAACATGTCCTCTGTCCCGTTTTTAAAAAGTGTCATGATAAGGGAGGTACCTAACTAATGGTGAAATATGTGGGGTGATAACTTGAGGAAGAGCCGGTAGAGGAGGGAGGAATCTCAGAAACCATCTGATTGGCATCCACTTCATTTTACAGATGACAAAACTAAGACCCAGGAACTTGCTTCACATCACGCTATTTATTGACTGTTGACACAGTTACTAAGTGTCCGAGCAGGGATTTCGATCCAGGTGCCCCTGACTCCAGAAGTCAGGGCTCTTTTAACTGTCACCCCACTAACTCCCCTCATCTTTCTGGAAAGAGTTTGGATCTTTTAATGCACCTCTAGGCCTAGCTTTCAGAGGGAGGAAAAATTGCAAGACCACATGGCCATGGTACCTCAGTTTGGTCACCTAAGAGCCAGAGTTTACCCTTTGCCAATTCCCAGCTTCACCTTAAGTCCTGCTGAGGCAGCTTCACCCTAAAGTGAAGGCCATAGCTCTGAAAGCTTTTTGCCCCATGCCAATAATAGGAGAGCTTAACCCCAGACCGTAAGATCAGGACTTTGCCCAAGACACCTTTTGTAACTGTTCTCTCTGTATAACTCTGTTTATAACTATAACTCTCTCACTTCAAGAAATCTTCTGGCAGCTTTGTCTTCAGCCTGTCTCAGACTGCCCATCCACTGATGTGTTCAGATTGCTCTCAGGAACATGTCAGTCTGTGTCCAAGGATTCCAGGAACCCTCTTTGCCTGAGAACAGACATCATCGGCCTCGTAGAAACATACTACTTATTCAGACCACACAGAAATTACATTTAAATGTTATGTAAACCTGAACGTGTCCCTTGGAACAATTCTGATGAAGATTCTTGAGCTAAAGACTGAAAGCCTCCTGCCCCTGCCCCAAATAATAAACTGCTAAGAAAATAATAACCAAGACTGAAAGGCTAAGTATTAGTGATATAAGAACAAAGCCGCAAAATGGATGGGATTGAAAAGACCATTCAAGGTGGTCTCGAAAAGCTTAAAGCTAAGCTATGCCTCTACAAAAAGAGGGAGAGTGAATAGCTGGGAATGCAAAGCTAGCCTTTGAACTAACAGTTTATAAATTCATCAGGATTAGTGAGGGGTAAAAATGAATATAAAGAACTATGTGAACTTCAAAATACCATGTAAATGCTATCTTTTATTATTATTATTTAGGAGAGCACAATGGGTAGACTGTTGGGTTTGCAGTAAGGAAGACCTGAGTTTGAATCCCGATTCAGACACTGACTAGCTGTGTGATAATGGGCAAGTCACTTTACCCCTATGAGCCTCAGTTTCCTCGTCTATAAAACGGGAATGATAATAGCACTTACCTCCCAAGGCTGTTGTAAGAACATAAGAGATAATATTTGTAAAGCGTTTTACAAGCCTAAAAGTGCTATATAAAGGCTATTATTATTTTGAAAATGCTTTTGACCTCACCAGCCGCATGAAAGAGTCTTGGAGACCCCCAGGGGATGACAGACCATACATTGAAAACCACTGTTCCAGAGTATATATAGAACAGACTACCTGCCTCCCCCTCCCCCAGTCTAGACCTGACCATCATAGTCTAGAACTGCACCACCGGGAGTTATATAAAATTTCAGGAACACAAAAGAGATAAATGTTTCCTCTTACCATCAGTCACAAGTCAGGTGAAAGAACACTTTAAATGCTGTAGCTTTAAGTGGGAAACTTCTCTTAACCCCTGGAGCAGCGTTGGCTGAAGAAGGAATACAGTATGGGGGGAGGGGCAGCACATGAGTTTGTTATGGAAGCACATGTGTCGGGGGAAGGGGAAGAGGCCGTGTTGAAAGGGTACAAAGGCACTTGAAATTACAAAGGGTCCCAAATTGATCAGTGGCTAATAGTAAAGCCAGCACTGTCTTGAGGAGAAATCCAGAATTTGGGTAGGTGGTTTACAAGCTTGCAAAAGTATTGGTCAAATTTTAACCCACTTGTAAAGAATGTAGTCCTTAGCTATGAGCCTTGTCAACTTAATCCTTGTCAAAGAGGACTTTTTTATCCTGTATTGCTTCACTGAGCTCTAGAAAAAGATAAATCCATTGACCCCAAATATAGCTCTCCTTTTTCCTCCTGGCCATATCCATAATACCATCTTTCTGAGGAACAGGGTGATAATTAATGTGCCACCAGAGAGAGTTTTCATTATTCCATCAGAATTACCTATTAATTTTCAAGATTCCTCCGATTAAGCAACAAATTTGACAGTGCCAATGTCTTGCTCAGGGTGGGAATATCTTTTCTATTTCAACAGGTAAATCAAGGCCCAAACCAGTCCAGACATTTTCAATTTCCTCTCTTGACACATTCCCTTCAGTCTTCAACATTGTGTATGTTCTGGTTTTTAATAACATTTTCTAAGGGCCCTGCTTTCCTGCAGAGGAAACCATTTTTGCTACATAAATAGCTCCCATTGTTTCCACTTACTTTGTAAAGGAGGGTAACAGATCCTGATGGCTTCTTAAAATTGGAAAGCTGAAAATTTCCACTGGGGCTTGGTGCTAATATATGCAACTGCTGATTGGTGTCTCCTCAAAGTGCTTTTCCCAATCTAGTGGCCCCGGGTTGTTTTCAGAAACCCCCATAGCTTGACATGTTCTCATGAGAATAGAATCAATAGAATCACTGTTGAGTGGAAGCACCTTAATTTGCTTGGGAAGGCTGCCTCTAGGAGTTTTTAGGTACTGACTGTACTGTATTCTGTGCCCTTCCTTATCCCCTAATGTATTTATAGAAGTGAAATCTGGATAAAAGAACATCAATGGAATCCTCAGAGGGGTGTGTATTTGGAAGTGTCAAGGTTCACACCTCCCAAGCCAATGGATTTGTGTGTGTGTGTGTGTGTGAGAGAGAGAGAGAGAGAGAGAGAGAGAGAGAGAGAGATTGAGAGATTGAGAGAAGAGAGATAGTCAGACATATGCTGGGGAGTTGGCAGCAACAGGGGAATCTCCAAGGCTCAGGCCACAGTGATCCAGATTCCCCAGGGCCTAAAAGTTTGGTTCTGCCTATCCCAGCCCCCCAGCCTGCCAGTCAGGAGGACTTACACTGTGAGGCAGACACTTAATTTTGGGGGTAGAAGAAATGAATGAGCATACAGAACCTGGATAGGATTCCTACCTCAAGTTTCCTTACTTCCCCATATGCATCAGTCCTGAAGGTCATTTATGTTTTAGCAAGAACAGCAGGAGGAAACTACTGGGTTGTGTAACTTGAACAGTTCCAGTCTTTAAACTGCTCCTCTCCCCAAAGGCCCACTGACTGCTGGAGAACTATACCACTACTTTATCACCTGGAGCCAATACTTTGAACCTCCTTATGTAGTCCTACATCACATTTAGCATGATAGCAAATCCAGGCATTAACCAACCCTTATGGGTTATCTCATCATATCACAACGACTTCATTTGGGAATTGGATGGGATTTGGCCGCATCGATAAGGCAAATCGCATTTTTATCAGAAGAAAATGAAATATTATTAGTTCTCAGAAGAGGTAGAGGGAAAGGTGATAGATAAATATGGTCTTGGGCAAGCTATGTTCTGCTGCAAGCAAAAGGAAGCTATTACCTTAGATGAATTCTTTTCGGTACTCAAGTTGTAGAGAATCAATGGTCTCACAGTCAAACAACAGGGAATAAGCATTTATTCAGTACCTATTATTTGCCAGACACTATGCTAAGCACTTTATAAATATCTCATTTGATCTTCACAACAACCCTGGGCTATTATTTTCATCACTTTACAATTGAGGCAACTGAGGCAAACAGAGATTAAATGATTTGCCCAGGGTCACACAAGTGGTAAATGTCTGAGGATTTGAACTCAGATCTTCCTGACTCCAGGCCCAGCACTGATTCTAACCACCAAGAGTGCACTGGCACTTTTAGGTCCTCACTAGTTTGGGGAAAGTGACAAAATTCCCCCAAGAAGAAGGTGAAAGAGAAGGCTTTGACCTTGAGGATGATAAAGAATGGTGGGGATGAGAGATCCTCCTTGCCCAACTTTGGATTGAACTGTGGTTTGAGTAACTGTACTTCCCAAGTCTGGGAGCAAGGAAGAGGAGCCCTAACACAGAGTATATTGTAACTCATGTCAAAGATACTCTAGAACTTGCCAGCACTCACTGGACGTGATGTCAATTAGACATTAGAATGGGTGTCTGATGGTCTGAACAACTTGGAATCCTCTCTCTGCAGCCCTTCACTCTCCTTCCCCTCCCCAAGGACAGCTAAGATCTCTTCTCCTTTTATTTTCTTTCTTTTTTGGTTGAAGCAATTGGGGTTAAATGACTTGCCCAGGGTCACATAGTTAGTAAGTGTCTGAGGCTGGATTTGAACTCAAGTCCTCCTGACTCCAGGACTGGTGTTCTCTCCACTGTTCCACCTATCTGCCCCCTCTCCTCTCCTTTTAACTGCTTCCCTCGATTTCCCTTTTCTCACCCTCCCAGCAGAGATCAGGATGAGAGGGGGAGCAGGCCATGCAATTTCTCTACCCTGCTCTTTAAGCAGTACTTTCAGTTTTCTTATTATGAGTGGGAAAAAAACTGGATAGCTTCCTAAGCTGTGCTACTTACTTGAATGTAAGTGCAGAGATAAGGAAGGAAGGGGAGAAAACCTAAAGGGGATAAGATCTAAATCTTGAAGAACCTGATCAATCCAAGTTGGAGTTGGCAGTGCAACATGGCTAGGATTTCAAGAGCTACACATTTCATACAGGCAGAGAAGATAATCCCCAGGACTATATACTTCTAATAAACACAAGCCAATAAAAACCACAGCTTGTGAGGCAGAAGCAGTTCACATTCTCCCTTTTCCCTGGGAGGCATCTATGATCTTGAAAAGAAAGATATGCCTCCACAAAAAGAGAGAGAGTGAGTAGGTGGGAAAGCCACGTCTCCACTGTTCATTCTTAGTTCTGAAAGAGATCAATGACATCACCCCGTGATATCACGGGGTGATGTCTCAACTCCACAATGAATTGGATTTAAGTGAGGCAGAGCTGCGCAAAGTCATCAGTCTCATTCTCTCATCCAGACTCATGGAAGTCCAATGACAAGAGAAAAGTCAAGATGACTGACAATGGCCCAGAATATAGTGGGTGACGTTGGCCTTTCTAAATTAGGTCTTTCCCAGGTCTTGGTTTGTCTGAGGCAATGTCCATTCAATGACTAAGGGCTAGATAAGAACTGAGACAAGAGATGGCCCAATTTACCATCACAAAACTATCAGTTTGGGAGGCGGAGACCCTTAGAGTTTCTGGCCAGAACAGAAAACTTTTGAAGGCTTAGAATGAGTGTAAATTTCTCCAGGAAGGGTGGAAGGAGGGAGTTCCTAGAGCACATCCAGTAGACAAGCCATCCCTCAGACTCCAGGTTGCTGGACAGCTCAGTCCACCCTACTCACCAACACCACCTTGTAGGCTATACCTTCAAAAACCCAGACACATTGAGGTTGAAGGTTTAGTCTTTTCTTCTGTTCCAGTGTCAATTATCAAGTCTGTTTTCAGCCAAAAATGGGGTCAGCATAGTGGCTATTACTGGAGTTTCCAGTGGGTTTACTACATAATAACCATGAAAGTATAGTGAGTGAATGTGCGTGTGTGTGTGTGTGTGTGTGTTTGTGTGTGTGTGTGTTTGTGTGTGTGGGTGGGTGTTGGTGGCAATTCAGGCAATATAAGCCAACAAGCATACATAGGAGCAAACTTCCTGATGTAGCTTAACTGTTTTTCAGTGTTCATCATCTTATTACCCACCCTTAGAGATTATCTTCCTTTTCCCACATCAGTCTTAATAGCCTCCTGCAGCCCAGGTCTGGTTCTGTGCTAAAGCAGTCTTCTTAGAGCTCAGTTTGCTTTCTAATATTGTGGTTCACTTCATCAGTTGACATAAGAACAGAAGGCAGTCACAGTAACTTGAGATTTGAGTCATCAGACTCAAAAGTCCTGCTGTAAATTGGGAAGACACATTCTGGCACTTAGAAAATGAACAGAAAGTCTTTGGTGCAAGATACAATGTTCTCAGTTCAGAGCAAAAATGATCTTTGGCTTTCCCCTGATGCTGATGGCCCTTAGAAATACATACTGTGAAAGGCTGCCTGCTCAATGTCCATCACAAGCTGGGGGAGAGGGGGAAGGAGGAGGTGTAGAAGGGGAGAATGGAGATCTGCATTTTAGTTCACTGTAGCTTAAAAAAAAAGAATCATAGCAGCCCTAGGTGAGGTAAAAAAACATTTATTTGTCCTCAAAAATGGACTAACCCCCCATTCTTTTTTTTTAATTGCATGAAAATTTGTGCTCAATAAACATTCTGGTAAACTTCTCTTAACCTAGTGATGTGGGTGAGACTGAATGTAGTCATTCAGTAGAAGAGGGGCCACATGCCTAAGTACGAACATGGCCATATTTCCTGGGCAAGATGAAAACTAGGGCCCGTTGGTGTTGGAAACTCAACCTATCTAGAGCAAAACTCATCATTTGTCTTCTAAACCTACTCCTCCAAGCTGACTTTGTGTGTGTGTGTGTGTGTGAGGCAATTGAGGTTAAGTGACTTGCCCAGAGTCACACAGCTAGTAAGTGTTATGTGTCTGAGGCCAGATTCAAACTCAGGTCTTCCTCACTCCAGAGCCAGGGGCTCTATCCACTGTGCCATCTAGCTGCCCCTTCTGACTTTTTTTTTTAAGGGTTCCACTTCCAGGTTCACATTCTCAAGTCTACGCTTTCCCTTACCTTCCTGTAAGCTAGTTAGTTGCCCAATCTTGTCAATTCCTAAGCTTTGAAATAGGGCAGCTATGTGGTTAAGTACACAGAGTACCAGGCCTGGAGTGAGGAAGACCTGAGTTCAAATCCAGCCTCAGACACTCACTAGCTGTGGGACCCTGGGCAAGTCAACTTAACCCTATTTGCCTCATTTTCCTCACCTATAAAATGAGAAGGAAATGGCAAACCACTCTAGTATCTTTGCCAAGAAAACCCCAAAAGGGTCATGAAGAGTCAGATATGACTGAAAACAACTAAACAAACAAAAACTTTGAAATGAGGATTGTATTTGTCCCACCTTTCTCAGAGGGCTGTTGGGAGGACAGTGTTTTTGCAAACCTCAAAGTACTGTATAAATGTGAGTTGTTACCTAGTAAAAGGGAGCCTGTGATTATAGATGATAAGAAATAACCCACATTTAACATAGCCCTTTAAGGGTTACAAAATACCTTCCTTATGCCGGTGAAGTAGCTAGTAATCTTTATTAAACTGTGTCTGAATAAATTGTGTTTGGAAAAACAATCCCAGAACTCAATTGGGACTTCATCTCATGTATTGTAACATGAGAGGGCTGAGGAAATTCTCTTAAAAGTGACCAGCTTTCTTATTTGCTGTGGGAACAAACTTCCTGCTGCGGCTTAACTGTTTTTCAGTGTTCATCATCTTATTACATACCGTTAAAGATTATCTTCCCTTGCCCACAATGTCAGTCTTAATAGTCTCCTGCAACCCAGGGAGACCAGGCAGTCCCTGGGAAATTCTCCTAAGGGCTAGCCCCAGCTTGTTCTGCCCTGGGCAATGGTCCTCCTGCTGTTAGCCTCAGCTCCTGCTTTTCATAGCACAGATTGTTGTTCTAGGAATGCTTCTGGGCTCCTTTTAAAAATGTTTTAATTAACAGAAATGTATATTTCTCTCCTTCCCACTCCCCATCTCACTTTTTTTCTAAAAAGCAAATAATAAATATGTTCCTTATAATAAATATGCTCAGTCAAAACAAATTGCCTCATTGGCCATTTTTAAAATCTCTCATTTAATATGTCTCGTTCTTTGTACAGGATCTCATCGCTTTTTTGTCAGGAAGAGGGTAGCACATTTCAGCATTGGTGCTCTGGAAATGGGATGGTCATTGCACTTATCAAAATTCATATAATTTTCAAAATTGTTTGGTTTTACAGTGTTGTTACTACCATATGCTACATTCTGATTCTCATTTTATTCTTCATTGGTTTATACCAGTCTTCAAAATTACTCATTTTTATAATATTGTTGTAATAGAACAAACTGTTCTGATTCTTCTCACTTTACTCTGCGTTGGTTCATACAAGTCTTTCCAAGTCTCTTTGAATTCATCTATTTCCTCATTTCTTAAGGTAGTATAGTATTCTTGTCCATTCATATACCACAATTTGTTCAGCCAGTTTCTCACAGATGGGCATTCCTCTAGTTTCTGGTGTTTTGCCACTACATAGTTATACTATGAAATTGAAATAGATGAAATTGTAAACTTTAGAAAGCACCCTCCTCCCATCATCCCTTTGAGTTAGGTAATGCAAATAACAATATCACCATTTTAGAGATGAAAAAAAGAGGCTTTGAAAGGGGGGA
Organism: Vombatus ursinus; assembly: GCF_900497805.2. NCBI lineage: Eukaryota > Metazoa > Chordata > Mammalia > Diprotodontia > Vombatidae > Vombatus > Vombatus ursinus. The sequence goes on from NW_020954591.1 coordinate 3,686,453, forward strand.
TCACAGAATTAGATGCTTAGACATCATCTAGTCCAACCTGTAAATGGAAAAGAATCTCCTCCACGATGCACCTGACAAGTGGTCATACAGGCTTTGTTTAAAGCCTGAATACACTGAATTCTGTTTTTCCTTGAGCAAATCTAAGGCTCTTTCTTTGCAGCTTCCACTTGTCTCTCTGAGTTCTGCTCTCCTCTGCTAGGCAGAATCAATCTAATTCTCTTCCACCGTATTCTTTCAAATACTTAAATAGCTGGTTCCCTTGCCCACCCCCACTTCACATCTTCTCTTCTTCAGGCTAAACATTCCCATTTCCTTCAAATGGCAGAATCTCCAGTTTCTTCATCAGGATGGTCACTCCTTTGGATGTTCTCTGACGTGTCAGTGTCTTTCCTTAAATGTGGTATCCAAGGGGCAGCTAGGTGGTGCAGTGGATAGAGCACTGGCCCTGGAGTCAGGAGGACCTGAGTTCAAATCCAGCCTCAGACAAAACACTTGACACTTACTAGCCGTGTGACCCTGGGCAAGTCACTTAACCCAAATTGCCTCGCCAAAAAAAAAATGTGGCATCCAGAACTGAACACAATGCTCCAGATGGTGTCTGACCAGAGCAAACTCTACTGGGGTTATCATTTCCCTAATCATAGACACTATGCCTTTCAAGGCAGCCTAATAGACTGTTGGGTCATATTGAGCAGGATTTGTATCCAGGTTCTTAATCCCAGTTCAAGCATGCTTTCCAAGAGGACTTTAGGTCCCTTGCTCCACTTTAAATCCTCTCCCTTCTCTTCTTCCTTTAGCTGACTAGCCTAGCTCTGGATGTCCTTCACATGGATTTGCTCTTCCAAGGAGCTCCAGACATGGATATATTTCATAAGAACCAATTTAGGTCTAAGAAACATATCAAGGCTTAAGTCATCATCCTACCTCAATCAGTTTCCTATCTAGCCTGGGAGTTTTGAAACCATTTGGAACTCTGCAATGGTAGGCCAGAGAAACTCCACAACTATCCTGTAATAATTGTGACTAAAGCATTGAGACTAGAGTCTGGAAGATCTGAATTTAAATCAGGCTTCAGACCCTTACTAGCTATGTAAACACCAGGCAAGTCACTTAACCTCTGTTTGCCTCAGTTTCCTCATCTGTAAAATGGAAATAATAATAGTACCTACCTCCCAGGGTTGTTGTAAGGGTCAAATAAGACAATAATTGTAAAGTGCTTGGTATATATTAAACATTATATGATTATTATTATTACTACTTGGCATGTGAATAATAAACAAAAAGATTGTTTTACATTGGTATCCCACTTGATGCCAGAATAGTCACATGACAGGATGTAGACTCCTTACCCAGCAATATGAGGAGGAACAATTTCTGCTATAATATACAATGTTCTCACTTTACCAAGTAGTCCTAGAAGCTATAGGCCTAAAAGAGGAAAATAATCTGTTCCTTGAAATAGATTTCAAATATAAACATTAAAGGTAAGATACTAGCTGCCCATGATGAATGCGAGTCACTTGACCCAAATGAACTAAATCCTAAAGGTACTAAAAGAATGGGCCAATATGGTTGCTGATTCATTGTCACTGAAAGGTTGTGAAGGGTGGGATAGATTCCATGAGACTAAATAAGGATATATGTCTCAATTTTCAAAAAAAGACAAGTGGGATCTTCAGCCTGATGAATTTACTTCAATTCCTGGATAGATTCTAGATTGTATTATTGAAGGGATAGTTAGCAAACATCCGGAAAAAAGGAAGCAGTGATAACTTGGCTTTATCAAGACCAGATCATAGTCAGACTTTTTGGATAGTTAGGAGAATCATAGGTCAGGGGAATAGTGACATACCTAGATTTACTCTAGGTTTTAACTAGGTTTTTAACAAAGCATTTAACTCTTGCTAAGGCACTCGTTCCATTCTTATGGAAAAGATGGAGTAAGGTGGCTAGACATGTGAGCTATTAATGGATTCTGCACTGATAGAATGAATGACTTGATTCAAAAGGAGTTATTAGTGGTTCAATATCAACTTGGAAGGCCCAGTGGAGAGCACAAGGAATCAGTGTTTAGTCTTATACTGATGGAGGCAAAAAGTGGCGTGCTTATCATATTTGCAGATGTCATAAATCTGGGAGAGATAATAAACTCAGTGCATGACAGAACCAGGATTCAAGAATATCTTGGCAGGCTAGAAGGTTTAATAGGAAATAATGTTGAGTCACACTATGACTTAAAAATGAATTTCAGTGTAAGATTGGGGAACGGCGGCTAAAAAGCAGTACATCTGGAAAAAATGTGAGGTTTCAGTGGACTTACAGTTTGATGTGAATCAATAATATGATATAGCAGTCACAGAAGAACAAAAGAAAAAAAAAGAATGACCCCAAAGAACAATTAGTTCGTTGGTTATTGTGGCAATGTTCAAGGTAACGAATTCATAATCATGAAAACAAAAGATGCACATTTTCAAATACTCTTTAACGGTCCTGATGAGATATTCCAAGTTCACCTGGTTTTGATAGAGCTGTAGTAAGAGAGCCCTATTGTCCAAGGAGCTAATAATCCCACAGTGCTTGGTTCTAATCAGATCACGCCTAAAATATGACATTAAGTTCTGGGCAGCACATTTTTGGAAAGGCATTGATAAGCTGGAGAGTGTCCAGAGGAAGGCAGCCAGGATAGTTCATTCCAGATGGAGATCAGCTTAGAGAGTAGGGAATGCTTATCCTGGAGAAGGAAGACTTAACAGGTGCATGATAGCTGTCTTCAACTATTGGAAGATCTGCCATATGGGAAATGGATTAGACTTGTTCTGTCTGGATCAGAGGGTAGAACTAGGAGCAATGCATGAAAACCACAAAGAGGCAGATTTAGACTCAATACCAGGAAAAACTTGCTAACAATCAGAGAGTTGTCTAAACATGGAAGTGGCTGCCTAAGGGGAAAGAGGGCCCTCTACTTTCCAAGGCCCTTAAGCAAAAGCTAGATCACCACTTTTCAGAGACCATCAAGTCTAAACTATGCACGAAAAAGGCTGTCCTCTACAATGTTCCTAAGATTCTTCCTACTCTGAAATTCTACGAAACTGTGATTCTATAACAAGCCAGTGAATTAACTCGGTCCGAAATATGAGTCGGTCATGCCATCCTCAGTGGCCACTCAGCCAGAGGAACAAAATCAACTTGACAAAAATAATTAAGTTCCCTTTGATTTTAAGACTTGAGAATTGAGACTAAAACATCTTTACTTCCTAATTAAGCATAGCTTAAAACTTGCACTGAGACTTTTGGGACAAACTATTTTTAATGTAGGGACCTTCTCTAACTTTTGAAAAGTTCGTACTCCAGCTTTAACTACAGCTATGAAGTATGAGAGCTTATGTACCAGCATCTGCTGTGGAAGATGAAGAGATAAAAAAAAATTTATGAAGAGCTCAGTAAGATCCTCTAAATTAAGTCAATTATACTTCAGAACTCAGTCATCATTGTTGTTGAGTCATTTCAGTCATGCCCAAGTCTTCTTGACCCCATTTGAGATTTTCTTGGCAAAGATGCTGGAGTGTTTGCTATTTCCTTCCCCAGCTCATTTTACAGATGAGGAAACTGAGACAAACAGGGTTAAGTGATTTGCCCAGGATCACACAGCTAGTAAGTGTCTGGGGTCAGATTTGAATGAGTCTTTCTGATTCACAGCCCAGTGTTCTATTCACTACATCACCTATGCAAAAAAGGGAATTAGAAGAGGATGGTACATAATGTGATTTGAGGTAAAGATCAAGAGTAACCAAAAAATTTTAGACTACACAGAAACACAGAAGCCTACATATCATCAGTAATTTTTTCAAAGAAGAATCAGATGATATGACAAGTTTCAAACACACAAAAATGAAAATAGTAATATTTATAAGACAGGAAGTGACTCATCACTGATGTGGGAGTAGTTTTGAATCTGCTGTCTAAGTATAGTCCGACTCTTGCCTTTTTAGAGCAATGATCAAAATTATTAAAAAGCTAAAAGAATGAAAATGAGAAAAAGACATGGCATGTAATTAAAACAACTCCAAACTAACCTACTTAAACAAGTTGCTAGCATTGAAAATTGGGAAACAGATGGAAGAAGGGATATACATATCAACTACAATAATTTAATATAGACATTTAATCAATGAAAATCAGATATCATAACAAGGTGAAGGAAAGCAAAAGAGCCTAAAAGCCTTCTTAGTCAGCAAATAACAGACCCATCCTCCAGAGAAATGGTATCCAAAAACACCAGGAATTTAGAATATAAACTCATTTATGAAACTTTGCAAAGAAGGATGACAGAAGATCATGAGTAGTCATCTTACCTCATAAAATAGTAAGAGTCAGTGGAGGGAAAAACAAATTTAAAGATAATTTGGTAAGAGAGTCAACCACACTTTCATAGGTCCTATATAATTAACTTATCATTAACACTAGAAAGAGAATGCAGATTTGATAACTTGTAGCAATAGATAAGAAAAGACTAAATCTTCAGCCTTACTGTATCTGAATTCATGGAGGGATATATAAGCTCATTCAAGTTTAGCACTGAAAAGTACTCCCCACCATGGAGACCCAGCAATAATCACTTAAAAGCTAAGGTGTGCTTTATTTCTGAGGTATCCTCAAAGAGGTAAGTGAAAAGGGATTCAATGACAAAGTAAATCAGGTATAGGGCAGCTATTTATTTCTATCACAAAAGAAATGCTAAAAACACAAACACTGAGCCTAAGCAGTAGTAGCTTATCATTACAATTATAATTTCCTAAATGCTAATATGCAAAACATCAAAATATGAGGCATTTTGCAAGACTGTTGAACTAGCATTTCATCTTCCTTCACCTCTATAATTTCTAAAAAACACTACCTCTAGCTCCATATTTTTAGCAAGCCAAGCCAGAGGGTAGGTTTATCCTCCTCTCCATAGCCATTTTCCCCAAGAAGTTCTATAGAAGATGCCACTGGCTTCACCTGAAGTGTCTGGGACCATACAACCTCTCGAAATCAAGAAATTACTTCCAGTACTAGAGACATCATCTCAGTATTGCTCTGTCACCTAGATTAAACAAAGGAGCACAGTACCTTAGTGTTTGATAAATACCCAGATATTACCCCAGATATTGGGGCAAGAACTCATCATTCAACAAAAACCTTCCAGGAAAATTGGAAAATAGTCTGGCAAAAACTAGGTATTCACCAACATCTCATACTACTATGTAACAACATAAAGTCCAAATGGGTACATGATTTAGATATAAAGGAAGACATCACAGTTAGAGTAGCAAGGAAGACATTACCTTTCTTCAGTTGTATGGGTAGGGAAGAGTTTGTGACCAAACAAAATATAGAAAGGATCAAAGAAGATAAAATGGATAACTTTGATTACGCAAAATTAAAAAGCTTTTGCACAAATAAAATCAATGCAGCTAAAATTAGAAGGGAAAGGGGTAATAGGGGAAAATATTTGTAGCAAGCTTCTCCAATAAATATTTCATTTCCAAGATATATAAGGAACTGATTCAATTTATAAGAATAAGAGCTCTTTCCCAATTGATAAATGGTCAAATGATATGACTAAGCAGTTTATAGAGAAAGAGAGTTAGGCTATTGATAGTAATACGAAAAAATGCTCCAAGTTGCTAACAATTAGAGAGATGCAAATTAAAGCAACTTTGTCATTTCACCTCACACCAATCAGATTGGCAAAGTTAACAAGATTAAAATGAGAAACATTGGTCTAACTGTGAAAAAACAGGTACATTAGTGTTCTGTGAATTGGTCTAGGCATTCTGTCAAGCAATTTGAAACTATTCCCCAAAAGTTACTAAACTGTTTGTATATTGACCCAGAGATAGTACTACTGGGTCTGTTATCTAGAAAGGTAAGTGAATGCTTTAAGGTCATATAGGTATTAGGTAAAAGAGCTAGGAATTGAATTCAGGTCCTCTGACTTGAAACTCAGCCCTTTTCCCACTATTTCATGCTATCTCTTTCCCTCCCATATCATGAAGCCTATTGTTCCTTTAGTCAGAAAAGGGTACAGCACTTTTTTTTTTTACTGCATTTTGAATTAAGTATTTTAAATGGTGCCTTGCTAGTTTTGGTAAGTCTGCTCCATCAAAAATCACATTTGAATTGGCATCTCAAACCCAGGACTTCATATTCTTTGCACAACTTACTTGAAGTTCACTTTTTCTTTCATGACAGGACTTACTTTTAACATGCCGACTTTGGAAACCGAATTGAAACTGGCACCAGATTTCCCCTGATGCCCCTTTGCTGTAAGAATCGCCGGCTTTGACTGTCAATGTCTCTTTCTTGCAAAACTGTTACAATTTCTAATTGGCTGAAAATTGGGCTAAATTCTTGTGTCGCACGTTTGTTGATATGACTTTTAAGCAGTTGGAAAATTTATGTGCATTTATGTACGCTGCAGCAAATATAAACAGTCCAGAATGTGCCTAGGAAGTACCCATACTGTCATTACAGATAAAATATTTCAGTTTAAGCTCAATGAAAATATTTTTGCTTCTGACTACATCCTCCCCCATCTGCCCTCCCTTCTATCACTGCCCCCCTTCCCTTATCCCCTTCCTTTCCTACTTTTCTATAGGATAAGATAGATTTCTATGCCCAATTGAGTAGCACTTTCTAACCACAAGGAGAATATAGTCTTAAAGATCACTATAGCAGCTGTACTTGGTGTCTCTTGCCCTGGGGCATGAGAATTTTGAGCATCAAGGTGGTCAGGGTTTATTAAGATAGTTTAGGAAAATTTGCTCTAGAGATGTGTTTTTGGACATTGCAGAGTAAGCCTAAAAGCAAGGGTGAATTTTTAAACATGATCCCTTATTAGTAAATGTTGAAGAATAGATCACACTTCAGCCATTGTCTTAAGCAAGAAGCAATCAACGTTAAACCCTCAAACAAAACAGTCACAGGAAAGCCAAGGCAGGGATTGCCTAGTGTATGGAGAGTAAAATCTAAAGAATGTCTCAGGCCAAAAGTAGTGTATGTATTTCAAACTGCTCTAGAGAAAAAGAAAGACAGACCTTGTGCCTAAATAAGTGTATTGTCCTTGTGATAGAATCATTAGTTACCAAGGTCCCCACCTCCTTCCTCTTCCATGTAGGTTAGACTAGTTGTTTCCTTAAAAGGCAAGGAAAATATCGTCAAGACTGGATTAGCTCAGGAGGTCAAGGCTCAAGCTGTGATGCCATTGATGTAGCTTCTTGATAGCCTCTGGCTGTATTGGCATGGCTTTCTAGTCACCTAATTGCACAAAAACTTCCTCTCATGTGGAGTTATGGCTATTTAGACTTGGCAGAAGTCCCAAGGCCATTGAAGTCAACTCACTCTCCCCAGCTAACCAGATCCATTTCAATATGGTGGTGATGGTGGGGTATTCTGTCTATCCAAGCTAAAGTACCTCAGTTTTCTTGTTGAATATCCTTTCTATGCTATGACTTAAAAACCTTTTGTTAATTTCTGAGTGACCAATGAAAACGTCCCATTTGTTTTGGAGTATTGGTCTATTTCATTTGCCCTTTTCAGTTCTAAGCACAGGTGGTAGAGTCCATGAGCCCAAGAGCTCAAGCCATGATGACCTTGGAGGCAGGATTCCAGGCCAGACATTGCTTCCAGCTCTGAAGGGGAACCCTGAAAAAGCAGGGTGCCAGGATGAAAGGATAGGGGACGGATGAGGAGGTGTTTGTACTTGGAACTTAATAAGACCATGCTGTATTGGAACTGAGTTAAGCTCTGGACTTTATCTCCCTCCTCTCCTCATAGACTGGGGTAGTGTAAAAGATGATTAGGCCCCCACGTGTTTGGGGGAAGTAAGAAATGTCTGTACATTTGTTCTTGCTATACCTTTAAATATTCCTTCATAAAAGCTAATCTGACTTCTAAGTGGCCCCCTGCACCCGTGCTAAGTGTAACTGAGGTTCAGAGGACCCCTCATATTGGGAGAAAACCATTGGTGGTGGTTTAAGCCAATAGAAGAGAAAAATAGACCCCCTCCCTTAAAGACACTGGAGAACCCTGGAGAAACAGTGAAATACAACATAGCTCATTCTCAGGCAGTGGGGGACCAGATAATCACATTTATATTATCATCAACAGAAATAGGGTAGAAGGGAAAGTTTTTTAGGACAGATGATGAGTTGAACTTTCAATATTTCAAGTCTGAGATATTAGGGGCGATGTCCAGTAGGCAGTTGGAAATAGGAGCCTCATTCAAGAGAGAAGTCAGAACTAGAGGTGTAAATACGAAAGTCATCTGCAGGGTGGTAATAATCAAAAATCCAAGAGGAGATGGGTTTGTCATGGAAGATTATACATAAAAGAGAAAGGGACAGAGCATTAGTGAAAGCCTATTTATTAGAGAACATTTATTAGAGAATTTTAAGAGCTCATGAAGGAAGTAGAGGTGCACGGGGTGGGGGGAGAGAAAAGGATGGATTGACAACGTCAAAGGCTACAGAGAGGTCAAGAAAGATGAGCATAGAATAAAAGGCTCTTAGATATGGCAGCAAGGAGATAATTGATGAGAAAGAAATATTTTTGTTGAGTGCGCAGAATAAGAGCAATAAAGCAAAGGGCTGAGGTCATTTTGGGTGAAGAAGTGAATTCCTCAAATACAGGCAGGCTAGGAAAGGAGGTAAAAACATCTACACCAATAACAATAACACAAGGTAGTACTACAAGGGAAGATGCACAAACACAATGGTATGAGAGTTCAGAGAAGGAAGAGCTCATCTCAGGCTGGGGAACAATAAAAATGATCCCCCTTTATTTAGTGCTTTAAAGTTTGCAAAACACTTTGCATTTGAGCCTCCTCAGTGAATTCCCCCGAGGCTGTATTGAGGAGTTGCCATTTCAACCTGGCCTTGGAAAATATGCTGGATCCCAAAAATTGGAGGTTGAGGCAATGAGCATCAATCCAGGCATAGCAGTGAAAATAAAGGCCCAGAGGTGGGAAGGTGCAGGTTGTATCTGGGAAATATCAAGAGGTCTTGTTAGTATGTGTGAGATAAGGCTGAAAGGTCAGACCCAGGTTGTAAGAGCTCTCAAATCCCGAGCTAAGCAGTTTAGCCTCATTTCTTTCCCCCCCCACTTAGGCAGTTGGGGTTAAGTGACTTGCCCAGGGTCACACAGCTAGTAAGTGTCAAGTGTTTGGTCTGAGGTCAGATTTGAACTCAGGTCCTCCTGACTTCAGGGCTAGCTGCCCCTTTAGCCTCCTTTCCAAAGGGAAGTCATGGAAGATTTTTGAGCAAGGGGTAGACAAGATCAAGGATAATTAGCCTTGTACCAGTGGATGGTGTATTTGAGTTATTAGTTGGACCAATGACCTACAAATTGGGCTAACACTTCTGTTCTCAACAAACAAAATACTGCTTTTCTCAGTTCTGCTCCACTATTCCAGTCACTGAGCCTGTGTGGCCAGATGAGAGTTCCTCTGGTTTCTCCAGGTAAAATCATATCAATGCAGATTAAAATAAGCAGAATCAAAAGAATAATATACATGACCACAATAATGTAAAGGAAAACAACTTTGAAAGACTACAGAACTCTGATAAACATTGTGGCCAACCATGACTTCAGAGGACTAATGGAGATGTATGTCGTCCCTGCCTCTTGGTGGACAGACATTTTCAAATGTGGCCAATGTGTTGTTTTGTTTTGCTTGACTATACTTATTTGCTAAAAGGATGAGTTTTGACATGGGGAGGACGTGGAGGAAGTGAGTGGAAAGTAAAAGATGCAAAAAAGAGATGGAAAAAGTAAGATGCAAAAATAAAAAGATGCATAGAAGAAAAAATTCACAAGGAAACCCATAGAGCAATTTCTTTGCAATCTTGTTAAATTTAGAGAGATACTGAGCACCAGAGGAGAGCTGATCTTAGAGCCATAAAGGATCCTATGAGGAGGGTTGCCTCTGACAATCCTGGATGTCACTTCAATATTCACTGTTCCTGGTGGTATTCTATGTCCGTGAGTTACAGAGAAGCTTCTGATCTGCATTGACGGGGGGGGGGGGGTTCTTCACCCGAGAGCTCCCAATACCTATGAAATTCCAGATTTAGTCCCTTTTGTTGCTGTTCAATTGTCAGGTGTGTCCAACTCTTTGAGACCCCGTGAACCAACTGTCCAAAGAGTTTTCTTGGCAAAGATATTAGAGTGGTTTGCCACTTCCTTCTTCAGTGGATCCTTTTGTCAGGCAACCAGAGGTTGAGTGATTTGTCCATGGTCACACAGCTAGAACATGTCTGAGGTTGGATTGGAACTCAGGTCTCTATCCTATGTTAAATTTAATACATATTTTTAGAAGTTAGATATAAAAAAGTTTTCAATTTTTTATACACAACCTGTTGTCCTTCCTTGTTATAATATCTGTTCTGGGCTCACTTTCCCCAACTATTTCTTGGATGGGTAGGTAGGAACCCAGAAGATGACCAAATACTTCTCTAAGTGTTCAAAGATTATTCCCAAGTACATGAGCCACCATCCACTTTGTTCCTCATTGATCACCAATTAGTCAGTTAGCTAAAAAGGTTATTTAGAAAGGAATATTAGTAATAGTATAAAGTCAATGGCACCAAAAGTCTGGGACACACTTTATCACAAGTACATATGGAATCCCTGGGGAAAGTGGAATTCCTTCATGGAGAGTAACCCTTAGGCGGGGTAGTGTTGGTAAAATATTTAACAACCAGCTCTCTGGGAAAAAAATGTACAAATGACAAATTTTAAAGTTAATCTGCATTATTAATGTTTTCTCCATCACTTGAGTCTAGACAGTCAACAAAACAATAAATTAGGCCCTGATTTGTAGCTTATGTCAATTTCTAAGGTATAAATGGTCACTCTGAAAATTTAACAATAGGCTTTCAGGAGCTAACATGAGTGGCTCTAGCATACTCCTGCTAAATGTAGTTCTGTGTTGGGTTGTAATGGTAGTTTCCTCTGTAGATTCCAGAGCTGTACTTTTCTCTAGTCTAAAGAGGTGGGTCTAATTTGTCCTCTATCAGCTCCCATCCATGTGTGGTACTTGTTACTAGTCCAGTCTCTCTGATTAATGAGGATCTGCCAGTGGTCAATGAGGAGGGAATAAAATAATGATACTCCCTCTGGACTTTTCCTATCTCCTTCCCATCCCCCTTCCCCGCACAGATGTAAGGGGTCTGCACCAATTCCCAGCTTTCTTGTTTCTAGAATCTCTTCTCTGATCTATAGAGGCCCAGAGTTGCACCTAAATTCCATCAACCAATCCCCATACATTTTCCATGAAGCATCATTTGATTTTATTCAACGTCTTGAAACACTTCACTCCTCCCATAATGAGTATTTGTTCCCTTCCATCTGATTGATTAGAGCAGCTAGGGGGCACAGTGGATAAAAGACTCATCTTCTTGAGTTCAAATAGGGCCTCAGACACATACTAGCTGTGTGACCCTGCCAGTCACTTAACTCTGTTTACTAGCCTGTGTGACCTTGTTTGCCTCAGTTTCCTCATCTATAAAATGAGCTGGAAAAGGAAATGGCAAACAACTCTAGTATCTTTGCCAAGAAAAACCCAAATGAGGTCAGGAAGAGTCATTGACATGGTTGAACAACAGCAAAAATTGATTGATTCAGCAGAGGTGCCAAGGAATTGTTCACACCTAGTTTATATCTGATTGATTGATTCTGTAACCTAATCAAAGATGCATTCTCACTTGATGTCAGAGGTTGTCAGAGCTCTTCTTAGTTGCATTAATTAAGTGGTTGGAGCATGCCGGTTATTTCTCTTACATTTATATATTGGAATGTTTCTGTTTATAAATGATTGAGTTCAAAAGAAGAAAAAAGAAAAATTTAAAACTAGTAAGGGGGAGTATAGAAGATTAAACACAATTTATCACTTTGCCTGATTCAACAAACAGGATTGTGATATGGTAACAGCCACTAATTAGGCCAGCAGCCTTCAGAAGAGGTGCTGACTCAAATTTAGGAAAGACAATTGAAACTGAGTATCCAGAAAAACACCAAGGGAAAATAATTATGAACTGGCCAGGACTTTAAGTAAGGCAGAGGCTCAGAGCCAGGACCTTTCTTTCCTTTTGCCTTGGTGTCTTTGGCTGGATGACACTGGAAGAAGAAGCTGGTTTCCCAAGTAAAAAAATCTGTAGGAGTTGTGCTTTTAGCCCTTTATGTCTGAGAATCCAGGAACATGAAAATAAAGGAAAAACTAAAATTCTCTAAATGAGCAGCAATCATCCTTCAAGGAACAGGTACCTGGTCCACATTTTCGTCAGCTTAAACATGAAGTATATTCAAGGTTGGAGAAATTTCATAGGAACAACATGGTACAGATGAAAATGCTTTTTAATGAGGAGAAGATAAAGAATGTAGGTTCAGTTCCAGGTAGTCAAAAAATATACCCTGCTGGGGCAAAATCAATCTCTCTCTCTCTCTCTCTCTCTCTCTCTCTCTCTCTCTCTCTCTCTCATTTAGAAAAAGAAGAAAAAAAATAATTCTACCTAACCCACCCCACCAACCTAAACTCTCCTATGGTAATAAGAGGAGGACAGAGAGAAGAGAAATGAGCATTTGGATACAACTGATCAACAAATTTTGAACCAGAAAGCAATTAGCAATAAACAGGGGCTTGGAGAAAGCCTGAAAGAATGAGCATTCCCCCAAAGAAATAAGAGCTTAGAGGAAAGTTAACCCCATTGTTTCTCCACAATTGGAAGGGGGATCAGAAACAAGATATTTGCTCTGCAAACACACATTTTGCAGTTAATGGGAATTATGATGTAACATAAACTTGGGCCAAGGTGACTCTGTGATTAAATTACTAGGGTATTTAATCCCATAGACCGGGTGGGTTCAACAGGGAAAAGGGGGGGGGGGGGCGTGTGGCAGTAAGTGTGAAAGAAAACATTACACTTAAAGTAATGGCACCAAGAAAAGGCAAAGGTAATACAAATGATAATGATAAGACCCCTGGCTACTGAGGTTAGGCCTGGCAAACCCATAGATGAGCAAATTAGAAGATAAGACTCAGAAGCATTATGTGTGTAAAATAGGTAGGCAGGAAGTCATTTTGATAGGCCTTGAGGCTACCAAAAGAAACTCTGGAATCACCAAGGAGCTTTAAAATCCCACATACCTCTGCAGAGGCAGATAGGTGGTGAAGTGGATAGAGTGCTGGGTCTGAACTCAGGATCTTCCTGAGTTCAAATGTGGATACTTACTAGCTGTGTGACCCTGGGCAAGTCATTTAACCCTGTTTGCCTTAGTTCCCCATCTGTAAATTTAGCCAGAGAAGGAAATGGCAAACTACTCCGGTATCTTTGCCAAGAAAACCCCAAATAGGGTCACAAAGAGTCAAAAATGACTGATCAACAATTTTCTCAGATTACTGGGATCTCCATCAGTTGATGTTTCTCTAATTCTCTAAGGCAATTGCTTGAAAGAGTTTTGGGAAAGGAGGGATAGGGAGGGGCAGGGAAGGGAAGTATATACTTCTGTAACACCAGTCTTAGGTGACTAATTTTTGTATGACTTTTTAGGCAGACTTGTTTGATGATCTTTGCAAATTCTCTCTCCTTTCTTCCTCCTTTGCCTACTTTTCTCTCTTCTCCTTTCTTTTCCTCCCTCTCTTCTTCTCTCCCTCTGTCCCTTCTCTCTCCCTCCTCCCTCCATCTCTCTCTCTAACCTCTTCCTTCTTTCTTCTATCTCCCTCCTCTTTTCTTCCCTTCCCTTACATCTTTCCCTTTTTCTTCTTCTGTTTTCTCTCCCTCTTTTTCTCTGTACTTCTGTCTGTCTCTCATGCACACACATGCACACAGGATACCTACTACATTTCCGCCCCTAGAGTTTCAGGAGAGTCTTTTCTCTCTACATTTTTTTTAATTAAGAAAGATGTCATCTATGTTATCTCATCTGTCAAAATGAGTTGGGGGAGTGGAAATGTCAAAGATTATAGAGCCTAGAGAACAGAAAGCTGAGGACATTTTATCAACAGTCTTGAAATAGAAACACAAAAATAATGTGCTAGTCCTAGGGGACAAAACCAAAGATTAGCTAATATATGGTCCCCGACCTCATGGAGTTTATGGTCAATCGATCAATAAGCACTTATTAAGTTTCTAATATGTGTCAGATTCTGGGCTATAGGCTCTGAGGATACAAAAGGAGGCAAGAGGCAACCCTGGCCCTGTCCTCAAGGAGCTAATGGAAGAGACAACATGCAAAAAATATATACAAAGTAAGCTACAGATAGAATAAATAGGAAACAATTAAAAGAGGGAAAGCACTGGAATTAAGAGGAGTTGGAGAAGGCTTCCCATACAAGGTCAGATTTTAGTTGGGACTTAAAGGAAGCTGGGACGTTAACAGTTGAAGTGGAAGTGGGAGAGCATGATGATGTTCAGTTGTGTCCAACTCTTTGTGACCCCATTAGGGGTTTTCTTGGCAAAGAAACTGGAGTGGTTTGCCATTTCTATCTCTAGCTCATTTTTACAGATGAGGAAACCGAGGCAAATGGGGTTAAGTGACTTGCCCAGCTAGTAAGTGTCTGAGGCCATATTTGAACTCAAGTCCTCTTGCCTCCAGGGCCTGTACCTTATCCGCTGCACCACCTAGCTATCCCCATTCCAGGCATGGGCCACAGTCAGGGAGAATGTCCAGAACAAGAGATGGAGTATTGAACAGCTAGAAGGCCATTGTCACTGGGATCTAATAGTTCATATCTGAGAATAAGGTGTAAGAAGACTGTAAAGGTAGGAAGGATCTAAGTTATAGAAGGCTTTGAAAGCCAAAGGGAGAAAATTTTGTATTTGTTCCTGGAGGCATAGGAAGCCCCTGGAGCTTATTGAGTGAGAGATGACATGATCAGACCCTCATTTTAGGAAAATCAGTTTAGTGGCTGAATGCAGAGTGGAATAGAGTGGGGAGAGCCTTGAAGCAGATAGACCCACCAGCAGGCTATTAAAAATCATCTGTAGAGAGATAATAATTGAATTGAGATGAATTGATGAGATCACTAAGTAAGAACTATACCCACCATTAAGGGACTTGATATAGATGATGACCTAGTAAGGTAGAATGAAAAGGAATAGTGAGGCAGGTAGGAAAACAAAGAAAGCAGTACCATGAAAACCCACAGAAGGAACATTCAGAAGAAATGGTTATTCAACAGTGTCTAAAACTGCTATGGATTTATAGAAAGATGAGAATTTATAGAAAAATGAGATTTGGCAATCACTAATTTGATCATTACTAATATGGAGAGAGTAGTTTCCATTGAGCAATGAAGATGGAAGAGAAACCACAAATGGCTGAGAAGTGAGTCAGAGGGGTGGAAGTGGAGGCAATGAGACAATTTTTCTGGGAGTCTGAGAAAAGAAGGGAAGATATAGTATGACAGTTTGAGGGGTCAGTAGGGCCTAATTTGAGTTTCTTCAGGATGAAAGGGCTTGGATATGTTTGTAGGCAACAGAGGAGGATTGGATGATGGGGAGATTGGGAAGAAAAGGAGGATGATTGCGTGAATAATCTGGAGAAGATTGAATCTAAGTATATAGAGAGGGGCTGGCCTTTATAAGGAATAGGGGCAGCCCTTCATCAGAGACTGGAGTAAAGGAGAAAATGATCATGGATGACTGAGCTACAGAAAGGGAGAAGACTGAGCTCATGGTGAATGGACTCAGTACCAGGCAAGAGCCTCTGCTCAGAGGGGTGAAGTCCTGAGAGATTTAAGAGCAGATTTGTATTTGCCTCCAGTGCAGAGGGTGGTAGAGACAGGGCAGATGATAGTTCTCTTATTGTAGCTCATGAGAATTCTTCAGCCAGGTAGTTCAAGAACTGGTCCAAACACAAGTTGTTCAGTCACATTGGATGCTTTGTGACCCCTTTTGGGGGTTTTCTTGGCAAAGATACTGGAATGATTTGACATTTCCTTCTCCAGCTCATTTTACAAATGAGAAACTGAGGCAGAGTTAAGTGACTTGCCCAGGGTCACACAGCTAGTGTGTCTGAAGACAGATCCTGATTCCAAATCCAGCACTGTATCCCCTCTGCCCCCTAACTGCCCACTTACCTACCAAAAAATAGGCACTAGCTCATTTAAAGTCGAATCCCTCCTCCCCCACCAGAATGGAGTATGCAGTAAACCCCACAAGAAAAATACAATATAACAGCATACCCTCTGTAACAGCTGGGGTTTTGTTTACCTAAGCAAGAACTCGACCAAGATAATTTCCCCCTAAGTCTACTGACCCTTGGATTTTCTGCAACCCTGGCGAAAGACAAAGGGATGGAAATCCACAACTCGGGAAGAGCCCTGCCGGGATGTTTGGAGCCCAGCATAAACCTAGGGGTCTCAAGCCCAAGCCCAGGATCGCTAACGTGACAGGTGCCAAAAATGCTCAAAGCCTCCTCGGGCTTCTGGAGCCTAGCTGCAGAGCTGCCCTCCTCCGCCTTGGCTCCTCCGCCTTCGCACGCAATCTCAAGCCACTCCGACTGGCAGTGCTGCTGGTTAATGGGCCGCTCTTGGTGCAGCAGCTCCACCCGCAGCTGGTGCAGGCGTCACCAGGGAACTTGGGCTGATGATCAGACTAGAAATGTCAGCCGACCCAGCCAAGCCTTGCTGCCTGGGGGCATGCTCCAGCCTGCAAGCTGCCTGTGTCTGCCTCAAGACAAAATCCTAATTGTCCAGAGTCCTGGTCTTCTCATTTCCAGAGCTGTTAACGGGTACCTCCACCCAGAGTTGATAAGATAAAGTAGGTATAGTTTGGAAAATTTTTTAAATCCTATTTACAAAAAAGGGGAGGAGTATCGGAAGGGCACCTGCGGAGGTGCTTGGTGTGGTGATGTTCAGTAGCACGCATTTGCATGAGAAAGACGATTTGGACCGCCCTAGATGACTGACTACCTTGCCTAGAGAGTGCCATCTGCCAGGAGCAGCCCTCACCAACCCAAACTGCTAAAAGCCACTCCCCCAATTAGCATATGGTCCTGTTTATTATAAATCATTAATCCCCTTAATATGCATTGTCTTAGCAGCTTTTTCTGTATCCTAATGGCCCTGTGGAAAACAATTCTTTCTAGTAATCCCGAAGACTTCTTTCATAATTTCAAATCAATTCCCCCTCGTTTTTTCTGTCCTTGATCAGTGCCAGACTCTTCCCCGACAGCTGTTTTCCCACTGTTGGGGACACACACACACACACACACACACACACACACACACACACACACACAAAATGTCTCTCTATCTCTCTCTCTCTGGACTCTCCTGGCCAGTGACAGATAGCAGGAAGCTAAACAATACACTCAACTTGAGTCCTGTGCCTCAGTCTCCTCACATGTAAAATGGAGGAAAACCTTGCTTCCTATCACAGTGAGGACAGAAAAATCACAGCAGGCTCTAATGTTCAGCAAGTAATTCCTACCAAAGGTGAGAAATCTAAACTAGAAGGGCCTAACAACTTACTCCCTTCGGCCATCAAAATTGATAAAAATTCTAGAAAAAAAAGAGAGAAAACATTTAGGAGGAGCTACTTGAGAAATTTAACCAATTATCATTTCAATTTCAAATTCAAATTCAACATTTATTAAGGGCCTACTATGTGCGCAGGACCTTGGGAAAGGAGGAGGGACAGGTACAAAGATGAACACTACCAAATCCAAAAAGGTCATTTAAAATGATGACCTTCACAAAGATCAGGAAGGTTTAAGCATTGGCTGTTTCAAAATGTCTAGAGCAGTATTTCTCAAACTGAGAGATTCCCACATACCTCTCCCACACCTCTGACTTGAAAAAGCCCAGGACTGCTGCTGGGAAGGTGCATGGGAGGATAAAAGTTTTTTTAAGTTCTGCTTTTTTTTTTTGGGTGCCAAAGAACTTAAACAGAGGCATTATAAAGTAGCAATTGAAGTATAGTGGCTAAAGACTTGTAAGGTCTAGGTTAAAATTCTGTCTCTGACATGTATCAACTCTGGGACCTCACACCACTTTGCATCTGCTGCTCTGCCTGGTCTCAGAAGCATGTAACAAGATGTTCCCAGCTGGATACCCTCTGGTTTCCCACCACCGCTATTTTCCTACCTTCTTTTGTGTGTGGCCTATTCCTTTAGACTGTAAGCTCCTGGAGGACAGAGGCTTTTTTTTTATTAACTGGATCTCCAGTGCCTAGCATAGTGCCTACCATGCCTATCACATAGTAGGCACTTCATAAATGTTTATTGGATTTGATTGGATTGACCTTGGACAAATCAATCTCTCTGTGCTTCAGTATCCTCATTTGTAAACTGACAGTCAGATTAGATGACCTATAAGGTCCCTTCCATCTTTAGATCTATGTTCCTATGATTTAATTTATCAATAGCCCCAGGCAACTGAAAGTCAAGAAGGATTCAATTTGCCTGAACTTACTTTACTAATGAAATAATGGGACCAGTAATGGAGTTGCTTAATGGTGGGGTAGGGCTAAGATGTTATGTTTGTAATGTAAATGTTTGTAATATAAAAGCAAAACATCAGTAAAATTCTGAAGAAAAGAAATAACAGATATAGTTAAAAAAACAACTGGGAACAAGAGAAGATAATCTTAGACTCCTGAATGGATCAATAAATTGTAGCACATGAACATAACAAAACTATAATAGAAGAAATGACAAATATAAATCAGAGGTAAGAGAGGTGAATCAGTAAAAATTTATTAAGCACCTCCTATATGCCAGGCACTGTGCTAAGCACTAGCGGGTACAAGGAAAAAGACAGGCTGCTCTCAAGGATGTCTAATGGGCAAGATCACGTAAACAACTATGTACACACAAGTTATATACAAGATAAATTGGAAATAATCAACAATGAAGGCCCTAGAATTAAAGGGAATTCAGAAAGCTTCCTGGAGTGGGATTTTAGCTGCCAGGGATGCTGGGAGGTAGAGATAAGGAGGAAGAGCATTCCCGATATGGGGAAAGCCAGTGAAAATGCCTGGAGAGAGAAAATAGAGGGTCTTGTTCATGGAAGAACAAGGACACCAGTGTCACTGGATTGCAGATTGGGGGGAGGGGTGGAAATGTAAGGTATAAGAAGACTGGAAAGGCAGATGGAGGAATCGGGTTATAAAGGGCTTTGAATGCCAGAGAATTTTATATTTGGTCCTGGAGGTCATAAGGAGTCACTGAAATTTATTGAGTTGTGGCGTGACATGCTTAAACCTGAACTTCAGTAAGATCATTTCAGCTGTATGGAGGATGGAAGAGGAGATAGCTAGGTGGCACAGTAGAGAGAAGAACACTGGGCCTAGAGTCAGGAAGAGCTGAGTTCAAATTCATCCTCAGACACTTACTAGTTGTTGGACCCTGGGCAAGTCACCTAACCCTGTTTGCCTCTGTTTCCTGATCTCTAAAATGAGCTGGAGAAGGAAAAGGCAAACCACTCCAGTGGTTTTTTGCCAAGAAAACCCCAAATGGGGTCTGAAACAACTGAACAACAACACAGAGGATGGACTAAAGTGGATTTTGTGGAAGACAAGGCTATTGCAATAGTCAAGGTATGAGGTGATGAGCAGTAGGATGGTGGCATTATCAGAGAAAAGAGGATATAGAGGAGAATATTACACAGATAAAATTGACAGGCCTTGGAAATAGAAGTGAGGGAGAGTAAGAAGGTAAGGGTAACATCTAAGCCATGAACCTGAGTGACTGGGAGGATGGTTGCACCTTCAGCAATAATAGGAAAAAAAAATTTTAATTACATATTTTATTAATGACAGCTTTTCCCTTGATCTAGTGATATGCCAACAAAATGTCTCTGGTATACCCAATTCCCTGGATCACTTCCTCTGGCATTTGTTCCAAACTTTCTCCTCTTTTTAAAAAATTAATTAATTGATTTATTTGTAGTTTTCAACACTTGCTTTTATAAGATTTTGAGTTCTAAATTCCACCCTCTCCCCTCCTTGAAACAGCATGCAATCTGATATAGGCTATACATGTATGATTATATTAAACATATTTCCACATTAGTCATGTTGTAAAAAGAGAAAAAACCACAAGAAAGAAAAAGAAATATGCTTCAATCTGCATTCAGACTCCATAGTTCTTTCTCTGAATGTGGATAGCATTTTCCATCATGAATCTTTTGGAATTGTCTTAGATCATTACATTGCTCAGAAGAGCCAAGTCTAACAAAGTCAGTCATTGCACAAGGTGGCTGTTACTGTGTACAGTGTTCTCCTGGTTCTGCTCACTTCACTTAGCATCAGTTCATGCAAGTCTTTCCAGGTTTTTCTGAAGTCTGCCTGCTCAGTATTTCTTATGGAACAACAGTAGTCCATTACATTCATATACCACAACTTGATCAGCCATTCCCCTATTGATGGGCATCCTTTCAATTTCCAATTCTTGGCCACCACAAAAAGAGCTGCTATAAATATTTTTACACATGTAGGTCCTTTCCCCCTTTTAATGATTTCTTTGGGATACAGACCAAGTAGTGACATCTGTGGATCAAAGAGTGTACACAGTCTGATAGCCCTTTGGTTATAGTTCCAAATTGTTCTCAGAATGATTGGATCAGTTCACAACTCCACCAACAATGCATTAATGTTCCAATTTTTCCACATCTTCTCCAACATTTATCATTTTCATGTTTTGTCATATTAGCCAATCTGATAAGTGTGATGTGGTACCTCAGAGTTATTTTAATTAGCATTTCTCTAATCAATAGTGATTTAGAGAATTTTTCCACATGACTACAGATAGCTTTAATTTCTTCATCTGAAAGCTGCCTGTTCATATCCTTTGACTATTTATCAATTGGGGAATGACTTATATTATAGATTTGACTCAGTTCTCCATATATTTTAGAAATGAGGCCTTTATCAGAGATACTGGCTACAAAAATTGTTTCCGAGCTTTCTGCTTCCCCTCTAATCTTGGTTGCTCTAGCTTTGTGTGTGTAAAACCTTTTTAATTTAATGTAATAAAAATTATCCATTTTGCATTTCATAATGTTCTCTGTCTCTCGTTTGATCATAAATTCTTCCCTTCTCCATAGATCTGACAGGTAAACTATTCCTTGCTCTCCTAGTTTGCTTATAGCTTCAACCATTAGGCTAAATCCTGTACACATTTTGACCTTTGGTATACGGTGTAAGATGTTAGTTTCTGCCATACTGTTTTCCAATTTTCCCAGCAGTTTTTGTCCAGAAATAGGAAAGTTAGGAAGAGAAGGGCATTGGGGTGGGGGTGGGGGGCTAGAAGAGACATTGAGGAGACAAAGGAAACAGTCAGGTAAGAGAACCAGGATAGAGCAGTGTCACAAAAACTTGGAGAGAAAAGAATATTAAGAAGAAGGTGATCAACAGTGTCAAAGACTGCAGAGGTCAAAAAAGGATGAGGACTGAGAAAAGGCCATCAGATTTGGCAATTAAAAGATTAGAAGTAATTTTTGGAGAAATTTCAGTTGCATGATGATCTAGGAAGCCAGGCTGTATTTAGTTAAGAGAGTGAGAAGAAAGAAAATGGAGTCATCTAAAATGGAGCTCCGGGCCTGAAGTCAGGAAGACTCATCCTCGTGAGATCAAATTTGGCCTCAGACACTTACTAGCTGTGTGACCCTGGTAAAAGTCACTTACTTAACCCTGTTTGCCTCAGTTTCCTCATCTGTAGAATTAGCTGGAGGAGGAAATGGCAAACCACTCCAGTATCTTTTCCAAGAAAACCCCAAATAGGGTCACAAAGAGTCAGATACGACAGACTGAACTACAGCAGCGCCTAAGCATCCACACCTTGAAAAGCTAATCCCTGGGTTTTTAGGTGGTTAAGGACTAACTGAGAACAAATCAGGCAGATCACCTCCCTCCAGATAATCATGACTACTTCATCTTCTCTACCCTGTCCTTCCCAGGCTGCTCAAGCCTTTCCTGAACCAGAAGTCCTCCCAATGCTAGGCCTTAGGAGGGAACTTTGAAATCATCCCATCAGGCAAATACACAGATTTAGAGCTTAAAGAGACTTTTAACTCCACCCA
Organism: Vombatus ursinus; assembly: GCF_900497805.2. Classification (NCBI taxonomy): domain Eukaryota; kingdom Metazoa; phylum Chordata; class Mammalia; order Diprotodontia; family Vombatidae; genus Vombatus; species Vombatus ursinus. The sequence goes on from NW_020954591.1 coordinate 3,708,519, forward strand.
GTCCAATTCTCTCACTCTACTGAAGAGGAATGAGGCCTGTAGAGGTTAAATGACTTGCCCAACATCACATAGGCAGTAAATTGCAGAGCTAGAATTTAGAGCCTCCTGACTTACCTTCTTCTAAAATGGGCTTTCTCTGGGACCAAAAAAGGAGTGATTTTACTTTGGCCTCTCAATGTAAAGTGGAGAAATTCAATTCAATAAACATTTATTAAGCATCTGCTAGGTGCCAAGCACTGTGCTAAGTACTTTTTACCAATCTTATCTCATTTGATCCTCACAACAACCCTTTGTGGTAGGTTCAGATCCCACCTACATATTTAATAACTCTATAACCACAGGCAAGTCACTTATTCAATAAGCTAGCATTTATTAAGCACCTACTATGTGCCAGGCACTGTGCTAAGCACTGGGGATGTAAAGGAAGGCATGAACCTAAGCCAATCCCTGTCCTCAAGCTGCCCATGGTCTAATGGGGGAGACAACATATAAAAAGAAGCTAAAAAGGGAGAGGGGATGACCCGGCTCAGGCCTACAGCCTGTTCTGAGGAGGTAAGAAGTTCAGAGATCTAAGACAGGAGAGGAGATGAAGGAAGGGACTGTCTTGTGCCTCCCTTTGCATCCCCACTGCTTAGCACGGCATCTGGCACAAAGCAGGTGTCTAAAAATGTCTATTGACCCTGACTGATTCATCCTGGATTCCTCACTATCTCTTCCCCTCTCCCCACATCCAATCTGTGGCCAAAGCCTGTCAATTTCACCATTACAACATCTCTGATACACACCTCCTTCTCCCCTCTGACACTGCCACCACTGGGCTGCCAAAGTGATTTTCCTAAGGGGACAGATCAACCATGTCACCTCTCCTGCTCAATAAACTCCAGTGGCTCCCTATTACCTCCCGGATCAAATACAAAATCATCTGTTTGGCATCCAAAGCCCTTCATGACCAAGCCCCTTCCTACCTTTCCAGTCTTCTTATATCTTATCTCCGCCCCCCCCCATACTCTTCAATCCAGTGACACTGGCCTCCTGGTTATTCCAAGAACAAGACACTCCATCTCTTGGGCATTTTCTCTGATAGTTCCTATCATGCTTGGACTGCTCTCCCTCCTCATCTCTGCTTAAATTCATTTTCTACAGGAAGTCTTTCCCATGCTAGTGGCTTTCCTCTTTTATTTCCTATCTATCCTGTATAGAGGTAGCTAGTACACATTTGTTTCCTTGTTGTCTCCCCCTTTAGATTGATCTTTGCAAAAAATGCTGTTTTAGTAATACCTGTAAGGTAAGTGTTGTTATCATCCCCAATTTATAATTGAGGAAACTGAGGCAGATATAGATAGGTTTTAGTGACTTGCCCAAGGTCACACAATTAATAAGTGTCTGAGTCAAGATTTGAACTCAAGTCTTCCTGACTCTAGGCCCAGTACTCTATCCACTGAACTACCTAGCCACCTCCAGATGGGCGTTAGGAGTAAGAAGTTTCCATTTCTGCATTTATAAAATAAGAGGATTGTACTAGATGGCCTTCCAGGTCCTTCCCACTTCTAGATTTATGACCTATCACCTCAGAGCTATCTGATAATAATATTATGATAACAAGTAGCATTTCTATAACACCTATTATGTGCCAGGTACTGTGTAAATGCTTTACAAATATTATCTCATTTGGTCCTTACAAAAATCTTTACAACCCCCGTTAGATCATGGGCAGCTTGAGGACAGGGACTGGCTTATGTTTATGCCCTTCCTTTACATCCCCAGTGCTTAGCACAGTGCCCGGCACATGGTAGGTGCTTAATAAATGCTAGCTTATTTGGTCCTTACAACAACAAAAAGCACTATCATTTACAGTTGTGGAAACCGAGAGAAACTAAAGTTAACTTGCCCAAGGTCACACAGCTGATGAGTGTCTGAGGTTAGATTTGAACTCAGGTCTTCCTAACTCTAGGCCCATATCCACTGTGCCACCTAGCTTATTGATCCAAATACTAGAGGTGCTGTAATGTTTCCAGGATGACAAGATTCAGAACTGGAAGGGGACCTTAGGACTTAGCTAGTTCAACCCCCTCATTAAAATTTATTGATATATTTTGTTTTTACATTATCTTAATTTCTGAATATATCATAATCCAGTGAACCATCCCTTGTAATAAAGAAGAGAAAAGGCAGTTCAGCAAACCTAACCCCCACATTGAGTCTGATAATATATGCAATGTTCTACAACCATAGTGCCTGATCTCTGCAAAGAAGGGCAAGGAGGTGCCTTTTCTGAGCCCTTCTCAGGCCACACTTCTCCCTCCCACCTATTTTACATATATAAAGTAACTGAGGGCCAGAGGAGTTAAATTACTTGGCCAGCCAACAAGGAGCATATCTGAGATTCAAATCCAGGTCCTCCTTTTCCAAATCGAGATCAATTTCTGTTGTACCATGCTGCTTCCATTCTGGTGACTTAGGTCACAGAAAACTTGATTAACTTCTCTGTGTCTCAAATTCAGATAAACAGAAATGTTTCTGTAGAGTCACATGGTGCAAACCTGTTTACGAGGGTGACCCAAGGCACTGCAAGATCCTGACAAGCCCTCTGAATCATCCTAGGAAGATTAAATTATAGTCATGTGTGTACTGAGGCCTAACTGCATTTTATTGTTTTCTAATTCCCTGATAATTGGCAATTTGGCCTGTGGTAGAGCGGTGGCTCTCAGTGACACCCATCTTCCAACCATTCTGAACCAAACAGGAGTAGCATGACATCATCCTGCATGAAACCCCAGTACCCCGTGGGGAGAAGACCACGGAGGTCTGGAGCCCCATTTCAGTTCTATCATGAACAAACAGCTTGGATTCCCTTCCCAGGTGGCTTCAGATTGTAATCACTTCAAGACTGGGAATTCAGCCTTTGTTTTGGCTCCTTCTGGTCCATTGTCAAGGACCAGGCTCATTGTCTACATTACTATAGCACGAATAATACCTCACAGGTGTATTGCAATGGATTCCTAGGTCAATTTTGCAGTGGGCTTTGAAGACGCCGGATATTATATGAATGCAAAGTGTTCTTATTATTATTCTACTCCATTAAGCGTGTTTTCTTTTGTTCACTCCAAGCACATGGCCTTAACTTCTAGCAGATCAACTTTCACTCTTCTCTTTCTACTAGAATTCTCGGCTGTCCTCAGCTCTGAATCCTCCTCCCCTTCATTCTTATGATTCAGGTGACTTTTGTCACCCAGAAGCTCACATCTGCCTCAAGTTTTTCATATTAATATGTAAAATTGGCCCCTGGAACCCAGACTTTTCAGAACCCTCTTGTTGCTTTTATCAGCATAGACTAGCTTCTGGTAATTAAAACCTGCTGTCTTGTCTTTCAGATATCAGAACTTGTCTTTTTTCCCCCTAGCTGGTTCCATCTGCAATCTGGCATGAACATCCCTTCTTTGCGCTTTCTGACCGGCTTCCTGTGTGGTACCCAGGATGTCTCCATTCACTGCTTTCCCCTCATTAGTTTGGTTGTCATCCTTTTGAATCCTTCAATTGGGTTTAGTGGAAGAGATCTGCCACCTCCTAACCTGTGTTGGAAAGTAAATAGTTTCCTTTTGGTTTCCAGGAATAGGGTCATTTTGGATGTTACCAAAAAAAGCCCAGCACTTTCCCCTGGGCTCATTAGATTCACTGCTCTATAATCAGTCATTTTTCCTCTTTGGGGTAAAGGTGCAGGGAGGGGGTGGGGTGAGGGGGCAGGGTGTGGAAGAAGAGGCAGGTGGTCTTTTTAAATATTAGAATGGTCTTAGTATGTTTCTAGTACCTTGGAGTTTTCCTTTATGTGGTTAGTAGGAAAGAAAGGCTTGAAACTGAATCACTTTCTATGTCTTTTCCTTGAAAAATCTCAAGACAAATTTTTTCCTCCTTGGTTATTTTGTCCCAATATTTTACAAATGTGTTTCATCTACTTTAAACTATTGCTGGCCAGGAGTTTCTTATGTTTTGTTTTGTTTTGTTTTATTTGCACATATCTATTTTACAGGACTTTTTTTTTACATCAAAATTGCTTTTCTGAAATTTGTCTCTATTTCAAAGATTAGATTTTGCTTATCTATTGTATGAATTGGGTTTTTTCCCTCCATTCAATTTCCAAAGTTGCCAGTCACCAGAGGTCAGAGGATGCAGTAGGCATCATCTATGGACTCAGTTTTCAAAAAGCATCTGAAAAAGTCCAGCTTCAGAGATAGATGGTCGTCAGCTTTCAGCTTTGGTTTATCTCAGCAGACAACCTATTAGATCCTTGCCTGGGAACATAGCTATATAATGTCATTGTACTAACATTATGTAAGGGATGCCCCTCTCCTTGCCTCTTGGTGTCAGGTTAGAAAAACTCAAGAAAATAAATGGAATCTCTGGATGGTTCTCTTGTTGGCCTGCACCCCTGCAGGAATGGTGTGTGATTTAAAATGACTTATTAGAAATATTTCTGTGATTGGTCTGTTGAGGATTATTGTTGCAAAGTTATTAGAGTCCCTGTATAATTAGGAAAATGAGGTGGAATTCTATCTATTGTCTCATTTCTAAGGCTTCTTCTGCTTCTGGACAAAACCCAGCCCAGGTCAGAAGTCAGACATTTAAGTTATTTCTCCCTGTCATCGTCAGTGTCTTTTTGAGTAATGTACCAAGCTATGGTGGGGAAGAATTGCTTTCTTAAGTCATTTGCTTCCAGGGAAGAGGTGGAGATTTACATCTTTTCCCAAAAAGGGATGCCTGTGGAACTCAGGGTGACCTTGTAGAGAAAAATAGTAGCTCTTGTTTCAAATCCCATCTCTAGTACTTATGCCTGTGTGACCAATAAACATATGCAAAATAGGGATAATAATAACTGGTACCTGAACCATAGAGATGTTATAAGGCTCAAATGAGATGACATTTGTAAAGTGCTTTGCAAACCTTAAAGTGTTATAATATATTGTAAAGCCCTTCTACCAGAGGATTTAGAGATACCAAGATAAAGCCTGATGAAGCCGAGATAGATGGAGAAGAATCGTCAGTTTGTGTTTGATCCACTCACTAAAGGGATTTAAAATGACTGTAAATGTTCCCTGAGGGCAAAGTCTCACAAGAATGAAGAGGTGTGGTTCTGGATCAGGGATGAGCTCAAATGCTTTGCATTGGGGTTTTAAGAGAGTCTGGAGCTGGCATGGGGGGGGGGGCAGTGCTATAAGCATCTGAGTAGCCACGATGCCTCTGAGCTTGTTGGGTAGGTGACCAGCCAGAGGCAGGGCACAAGAGAAGTGTTGATGATGTGGACTGTGCCAATGCTGAGTTTTCCATTTGGGAGAGACCTGACACTGGACTATGGTTGTGCCTATCTCTCTGTCCAGAGAAGTTGATATAAAATCTAAAACTTACCTTTTTTTTTTAGGATTTTTTTTCACTTCTGTTCAATCAGTATTGAAAGCCAATGTGATATAAAAATGTAGTCAACATAACAATAATAGCTAGCATTTTAAATAGCACTTTTTGTGTTTTTTACCTAAGTGTTTTACCAAAGTTATCTCATTTGAGCCTCACAACAACCCTGGTATAGAGGTGTCAATCTTATCCTCATTTTACAGATGAGGAAACTGAGACATATAACAGTTCAGTGACTTAACCAGGGTCACACAGCTAATACGTGTCTGAGGCTAGATTTGAACTAAGGTCTTCCTGACTACAAGTCCAGTCTACTAAGCCACCCTAGCTGCCTCCACCATGAGACTGTGAGCACCATTTTGTACCTTTCTCTGTATTCCCAGCACTTAGTGCCTGGCACGAAGTAGGTACTTAATAAATGCTTTTTGGCTTGATTTGATTTGACTGAACTACGTCGATTTTTGACTGGTCTGTGCTTCCTTATTAGGAGTAGAATGTAGGGGAGAGGCAGTGGCCAGCAGGTAACACACAAAGAGGGAATGAGAGACTCTTGGAAACTGTCAGGACCTTCTCATCTGGAGGCTTTAGAACTAAACAAAAGATTCCTATTGATTTGTAGTCTATAATATCCCGAAAGCAGGAGCAAGATTAAATTAATGTGGACTTATGACCCTAGGCAAAGCCAGAGCCGCAAGTAAGCATCTTAAGTAATGGGAGGCAGTGGCCTTCAAGCAAATTTTCCTTCTCTTGTTCTCCAGGGATTTAGCTCTGGAAGGCCTTGGTCCTGGGGTGGAGCTGAGGGCGATGACTAGAGAGAAATTCAGCCTGAAAAGGACCCAAATGGCTAGAAAAAAAAAACAGATCTGTCCACATAAGGGTGGAGTACACTGAGAGGGAGTAGATAGTTTTCCTCTCCAGTCAAACACCTCCATATCCCCAGACACTGACTATTTATATTGTACTTTCCAGCTTACAAAGAGCCCTGTAAGGCAGATCATGGGATAAGCCAGGGTCCAGTCCTGTTCCTTGCTCATGTTCAGAATACCTCCACCCAGAGATGTGCTGGAGCCAGCTTGCTAAATGGATGGTCACTACACTACAAAATCAGGGCTTGATTTATTATTTTGTTTATTGTCCAGACTTAAGTGTAAATAATTTAGATTAAACAAAAAACTGTGTGTGCTTACATTTTCCCCCCTGTTGTTCAGTCGTGTCCTGGACTCTTTGTGACCCTATTTGAGGTTTTCTTGGCAAAGATACTGGAGCGGTTTGCCATTTCCTTCTCCAGCTCATTTTACAGATGAAGAACTGAGGCAAAACAGGGTCAAGTGACTTGCCCAGGATCACACAACTAGTAAGTGTCTGAGGCCGGATTTTAACTGAAGCTAAATCTTCCTGACTTCAGGTCCCCAGCACTGTATCTACTACACCACCTAGTTTCCCTTCTCCCTCCCTCCCTCCTTAGCCCTTTTAAAAATATTTACTGGAACATCCCTGTATTGCTTTATAAACATTGCTTGAACTCAACAGGAGTGCAGTAGGATACTCAGGGAATGAAATCATCAGAATGGAGGACTGTTAACTACAGGCGAATAACAGTGAGGCTGGCAGCCCTCCCTCACTTAAATCCAATTCACTTGAATGTCGTGGCATCACCTCCAGTATGTCATGGTCCTCTTACAGAACGAAGGACAAACAACAACAACAATAGTAATGGTAGTGGTGGTGGTAGTATAACAGTAGCAGTAGCGGTAGTAGTAATAATTACAGCTGTTATCTCATTTGAGCCTCACAACGGCACTGCCAGTACCATCCCATCACCATCTTGGTCAAGGCAACTGCACTCAGACAACAGGCTTTCAGTTCCAGCGACTTCGGCAAAGCTGTGCCATGATCCTGGGGTGGAGCTGAGGGCTTCTCTGGCTTCTCTCTCAGAATCTCATTCCATTTCAAGAAAAGGGGCAGACCACTGGAACTTGTTTAATATTTAGTAATTTCCCCTTCCCTGATAGAGAGAGCCTCTCACTCAAGATTCCCATGGCCATGCCTCTGTGGGAAGGTCAAAATGCAGCTTACTTTAGAATCCTAGGATTTAGAGCAGAAAGGGACCTGAAATATCACCTAATTCAGAGTTCCTTAACCTCTTTTTTCTCATGGACCTCTTTGACAGTCAGGTAAAGCCAATGGGCTCCTTCTCAGAATAACGTTCTTAAATACATAATAATAATAATAATAGCTAGCATTTATCTAGGTCTTTAAGGTTTGCAAAGCAGTTTACAAATATTGAAGAGGTTTGGGGGTGCTGGGACCCCAAGAATGCCAAGGCAGAGTTTCTTGAAATGAATTCACAAACTCAAGCCTTCTCTTAGTCAAGTGGCAAAAAGTTTATTATGATACTGACAGAAGTGGGCAAGGGTTCTTAGGGAACCTACAAGATAGTGAGGATGGTGCTGAGGCTTATATGGAAAAAGGGACAAGGGAGAGGACTCCAAGGATTCTAATTATGTAATCGAGGGTTCCAGGTGTATTTGGGAGCTATGGATGGGAAAATGCAGGGAGTCTGCAGAGATAACTTTGTTGAAACCAGACATTGAGGGGAGTTGTCAAAGGCATGGACCTTGGGGATCTGGAGTGAGGGAGAGTCCTTGGGCCAGCCAGGGACAAAAATCCTTGGGCCAGGCACCCCTCTGTCTGTTCTGATAAGAGAATGTGTTCTGCAACAAGAGAAAATTTTCTCACAGGGCGGGGGGGGGGGGCTACTGAGAAATTGGGAAGCTTCCAGAGACATGATCTTAGGACTGGGCCCTGAACACACCATCAATATTATCTCATTTTATCCTCACAATAGTTCTGGGAGGTAGGTGATATTATTATCCCCATCTTACAGATGAGGGATCTGAAACAGGCAGAGTTTAAGTGACTTTCCCAGGATCACGCTGATAGTAAATATCTGAGACCAGATTTGAACTTAGGTTTTCCTGATTCCAAGTCCAGGGCTTTGACCACTAAAGATAAAACAAAACACATAGGATTTCAGAGGAAACCAAATGTTAGTGAAAATAAATATAGGGGCAGCTAGGTAGCCCAGTGGATAGAACACTAGGCCTGAAATCAGGAGGACCTGAGTTCAAATCCGACCTCAGATACTTACTATTTGTGAGACCCTAGGCAAGTCACTTAACTCCAATTGCTTTCCCCTTTTTCCCATCCACAGTCACAGACCTCTTGAAATCTATTCAAGGACCCGGAGGTTAAGAACCTCTGATCTCATCTGCATTTTACAGATAAGAGGTAAAAGGATTTGCCCACAGTCAAACAATTAAACTAGTAAGTAGCAGAAATGGAATTTGGACAGATCACTAAGGTCTCTTTAGTTATAAATTTATATAATCCTGTGATCTAATTTTTGAATTTCAAGTTCTTTCTACTGCCTCTAGTATGAATGGGACTCTTGTTGTATGTATTCATACCTAATTCAGGCAAAGAAAGGTACTTGGGAGCTAAAGCAGGTAAGAAATGCATGGTAAAGATGATGGCAGTAGCCTTACAGCCTTACAGGTGTGGGAGTCCAAGGAACACAAGTCCCTTTGTGACTATGGACCACTAGTCATTTATCCTTTTCATGTCAAAATACTCTTGTAGGCACATCTGTGTATTTATTCTTTGTGTGTGTATTTATCACTTATCCAAGACAAAGTATCCACGTTCTGGTTCATCCACAGAAAATCTTTCAAGTTTGTTGGCAATACCTACTTATTCTTTTTGTTGATAGCTCCCTCCCTCTTGCAGCAGCTAGCTCTAACTTGGTTGAATTGCTTGCTTTACTGACATCTTGTTCTCTGTTTATACTTACATTTCCAGGAACTCATTTTTTTAGCAAAGCCCTTTGAAACCCAAACTTTTTTGCTACCATGTTTGTCCAACAAGTTCTGGAGGACAACTTTGCCTAGCCTAGAGCTTGGCTTGCCGATTAGCTTGAAAGACAGAGATGTCTATTCTCAGCATGTAATGGGTATCAAGGAGGAACTTAGGTGGGACCAGGAGGGGAAAAATAGATGGGCACTTGATATCTCTTACAGGTCTCTATCTGATACCTTTGTCAGGTCACCAAGGAGGGCTTCATGATGTTTCTTGAATTGAATTTCTCTAAAAGCAGACATATTCAAATTCAGCTGTTAGTAGAGAAACTCATCTGCAAAATAGTTGCTTTTTTTTTTAAATTATCTACACTTCTGTCCTCTTCCAATGGTGCAGATAAATTGAGAGTTGGCAGTGTTTTGCATTCAAGCATTGTTGTCTTTTGAAATTAACCAACAACATGTTCCTCTCAAGGCCTGCAAACATGACAATACTTATCAATCCTTAAAAAAGCATTTGAAAAATGAAGAGTTTATGAGTATCCATTTGAATCCTACAGCTATGTGCTCACAACCAAAGCAGAGAACAGTATTGTGGTTATTCAGGGGATTCAGGACACATGAAATAGTCAATCAGATATTCCCAGGGAAAAGTGGATTTGAGCATCTGACTTTCATATATAATTGTACGAACATTGGTTCATGTCCTCAGCTGTGCATGATGGTCCTTTGAGGGTTTCTCCATCTCTGGTTCTTTTATCTTTTCCCCCCTTTTAAGTAAGACTCTCTAACTTTGTTCTTATGGATTCATAATAAAAATAAAGTTAATATTAATAATTATAATTAATAATAAATATCTCTTGGTTTGTGAGAAACCATACAAAAATGTGAAAGTTATAATTAAAAAAAAAAAACCAGCAACTAGCTAAAGGTATCCTTGCCAACCCAGTTTCTCATTAGAAAACTCACTGGACTCGTTCAGCAAATCTGAATCTCTAAAGCCAAGACCCAGATGTTATTAAGCATAAATATTTATAAGACCTATAAAGACCCTGTCTCAGCTCAGATTTGCCCTAATGTGGCATTGTTTTAAAATCCTACTCTGTTGCTTCTTGTAGCTCTTTATAAGGCAGGATACAGTAGAAGATACATTACTTTTAGAGAAGGAAGAGGAACCCATTCCTCTTTCATGTTTTATGACCACTTTTTCATTGAGGGGAGCCTGCTTTTCTCAGAAATCACTTCTGGGGCCATTCTTTTCATAAAGTCAATAGAAACTACTGAGGCTACATCTGTGAATTTTGGAAGCATTGTATATGGTGAGCACATGCTGAAATATGCATTCTCCATGGGGAAAGGATGGATTTGGGAGTTAGGATCTCTGCTTTTTTCCCAGCTCAATTCCCAATTTACAATAAACCTTACGATCTGGAGTCCCTCAGTTTCAACATCCATTAAAATTCCTCCATTTCATTATCCATTAAATGAATGTGATAGTTACAGATATGGTGAAATTCACATTTTTAAAACTGAAGGCTCTTTATCCATTTTGTATAGGAAATTTTAGCCATTAGAATAAGTAACTATTTTGATATTTCTCTATTAATTGGGCATTTATGTTTATTAATGTCTATTTTGGTATTTTTTGATGTGTGCTAGGCCAGAGAATAGTAGGTATGTGATTTTGCTCAGTCAATTGATCAGCAAGCATTTATTAAGTGTCAGACACTGTGCTAATATCATGGCAAGAATTCTGAATCTGGAGTGAGGAGATCTGTGTTTAAGCCCTACTTTTGCCACTTACTGGCAGTTTAATTTTATTCTGGTTATACTGTCAGAGAACCTCAAGGTTCTCATCCATAAAATGGGAGGACAAATTGCCAGGCACTGCTAGGTGAGGTCTGGTCCAATGGTTTTATTGCTGTATTGAACTGATGGATAAGAAAGCTCCCTCTATCTTGCCTAATCTTAATGACTTGACTTGGGCACCAAGAGGTTGAGTGACTTGCTCAATGTTTCACCTTCAGCGTGTTTCCAGTGAGACTTGAACCCAGGTCTTCCTGACTTGTAGGTGCCCTCTTTTCTAATACTTACAGATTACTGGTAACCTAGTTTTACAAGAGGCAGCCAGGCACATTCACCTTTGTGAGAGGGAGTCTGGAATAGCGGCTAGAGAGCTGATCTCAGAACTGGAAGTATGTGATCTTCAGAGATCTTAGGAAAGTCACTTCCTTCATAAAGGCTAGCATTTATATAGTACACAACTATTATTTCATCTTATCCTCAGAACCACCCAAGGAGGTAGGTGCTATTATTATCTCCATTCTACAGGTGAGGAAACTGAGGCAGACAGAGGTTAAGTGACTTGTCCATACAAATAAATAAGTGTCTGAGGCCGGATTTGAACTTGGGTTTTCCTGACACTAAGTCTAGCAATCTATCCACTATACCACCTAGGTGCCTCTAGCTATAAAATGCTGAGGTTGACTAGACAGCCTCCCAGGGTCTCTTCCAACTCTAAATCTGTACTACTTGGGCAGATCATCCTGTCCCAATGACAGATACAAAAATTTGCTAAGTGATTGGTAGTGGCCATTTGCCTAAAGGTAGAGTTTGGCTCAGACATTTTGAAATAGGAGCTGAAGTTATATGAAATCAGGGTAAATGTTCCTTGCCTGGAAAATTATATTTAATTCATTTGTTATAGAAAAAAAATCCTGCAGAGGTTCCTTTATCATTTCTCACTTAAAGGTTTGCCAGCCTTTTGTTCCATGGAAGAGGATCAAATGAGATAATATTTGTAAATAGCGCTTAACACAGTGCCTGACACATAGTAGGTGCTATATAAATGCTTCTTCCCTTCCCCTTCCTGCCCCTCCTCCATTGGTGAAATGCAAAATATCAGCTCTATGCTCTGATAGACACCAGAAGCACCTATTTGAGAGATTAGGAGTGCTAAATCCTCCAAGTGAAAATGAAAGAAAACATGAAGGGGTTTTTTTTTTTCTCCTCTTAAAAATAAAAAAGGAGCCCTAGATCTTTGGAGGGAGACACTCTGGCTCCTTCGGGGCAGGCCTGATGCTTTCCTTCGGCAGCTGCAGCGCCTTCTGCCTGGGTCCCAGCCTGCCATTACTGGAAGAGGCCGTGCGGGCAGAGAAAGCACGGAGCCGCCACCCCTGCGTGTTTCTCTTCCAAACTACCTGGCAGTGATGGTTTCTCGGCAGGTTTATGAGGCTGCCCCCCCCCCTTTGCCCCCCCCCTTCTCAGCTTTTTCTTGCTTGTTGAATACAAACTGTGACTCCCGACTGATAATGGATGTCTGCCTAGATAACTGGCTGTTCCTCTTGAAGTCAGCCATCACCTGGGCTGGAGAAATCGGCTTGCGCCCCAGTGCGCCCCAGTGCTCCGCGCTGCTGGTCTGCTTTCCCTGATTAATGTAGATGTAAAGATTTTATCCAAGCTTTTGGTGGCTAGACTTCAAGACGCATTCGCAAAATCAATGTGCACAGACTAACCTGGAGGGAGGAGTTTCCCTCGGGAGACACTCGGCACAATGGAGGCAGTTAATTAATTCACTGCACTAAACTCCCTCTCCTTCTTTCCTCCCACATTGATTCAGGGCTCTTCCCTCACAGGTAAAGCTTCTTCCAGGGTGCACACCCAGCCCCAGGACCAACCTGGCTGAACCTGTAACATTTATTTTGGTTACCAAGATCTGAGTTCAAATCCCTGATGGCTTTTGTGACCCTTTAAGGGCAAATAATTTCATTTTTCTGGGCTTCTTGGTTTCCTCACCTGTAAAATGGGTGTGGTGAGGAGCCAGATAATGGACTACCTGGCCGTAGAGGTCCTTTAGAGTTCTGATTCTGTGATGATAATAATAGCAATAGAGACAGACCTGTGACTTACTCAGAATAGGGAACTTCCTGTGAAGAAATTCTCTCCAACTCACTTTACATACATAAATCTCATTTTTCCCGCAGAACTTCTGACCAGTGAGAATTCTCCATGGCTAATTGGACCCAGACCTACCACACTGTCCTCCGTTCATCTCCATACCAGGCCTCCTCCCTGTTCCAACCACTGCCCCCCATCCCTTACCTCTAAATACAGCTCCCCTCCCCCATCCTGATTCTAAAGAGTTCTCCATATCTAACTGGCCCTAAACTCTTTATAGGGCTCATTGGCCACTTTCGTGCCATGTCACTCTTTGGCTTCTCTCTCTCTCTCTCTCACTCACACACACACACACACACACACACACACACACACACACACCCTGTGACTCTGGAAACTGTAATCAAGTCAACACCACCATTCCTGGAAAGGACCTGCCAGTTATCCCTACTCTGGCCATCACTCACCATCCCTGTTACTTCCTATACCAAACAGCCCTCCCTGGCTAGCACTACCCTACACGTGTTGTCTTCCCCAATAGAATGTATCATGAAGGCTATCCCATGCATGACGCTCAGAGGTGCCATGAAAAGGGAAAGAGGAAATAGTTTTTCTGCAGATTTCCCTAGAAATAGGTAATATTTTACTGACTGCTTTAATCACTGTGTTCTTCCTTCAGTGTTAGATTTACCAAGAGAACAGTCCCCCCAGATTATGGTTTGAACTACTCTGTTAACACCTATAAGGAAGGGGATGGACAATCAGCATCCTTGGAAGTTATGTCTCAGGCAGAATGGTACAGTCAGTCCCTAAAGGGAACAACTACTGTGAAGGTGTCAGCAGCCTGGAAGACTGAGAAGAAAACTGTGGAGATGATTCCAAGATGATGGTGGCTTCTCAGGGAAAGGAAGTTCCTAGAAGGCAGGATGTTCCTCCTTTTCCTTATTCTTCTACCAAGACCTATGATTTCATCATTGTAGGCAGCTCTGGGTAAGGGATTTCCTCTCTATTGCAGATCAGGACTGTAACTTACAGTCTTGAAGAGTTGTCTACTGTACATAGAAGTTAAATGACTTGCCCTGGGTCACGCAGCCAACAGGTGTCAGAAGTGGTCCTTGAAGCCAGGTCTTTTTGTCTCCAAGGCCAATTTTCTGTCCTATAATTTTTTAGTCATTGTGGCATCGAGTAGTAGATGTAGTACCTATTATATCTCACAACACCCTTTATGTGCATTGTCTCACTGATCCTCACAACAGGTTTTTGTTGTTGTTGTTGTTGTTTTGGGGTTTTTTTTGGCTAGACAATGGGGTTAAGTGACTTGCCCAGGGTCATACAGTTAGTAAGTGTTATGTGTCTGTGGCCACATTTGAACCCAGGTCCTCCTGAATCCAGGGCCTGTGCTCTATCCACTGCCTCACCTCACAACAGTTTTAAGCCAAATACATGTATTATTTTTAACATTTTACAAGTGAAGAAACTAGGCCCCAAGAAGTTGAATTGTCTTGCCCAGGGTCACATGGGTATTAAGTAGCAGAGTCAAGATCCATAAACATATTTCCTGTCTCACAGATAACATTCAGGGTCCAAAAAGATCTTAACAGGCTAGAACATTGAACTGACTCTCTTAAGATGAACTTCAATAGAGATAAATGTAAATTCTTATATTTGAATTTTTTAAAAAATCAACTTTACCAGTATAAGAGGGGGGAGATATGGTTCAATTACCTCAGACAAAAGAAGATCTGGGGTTTTTAGTGGACAACAAGCTCTTCTTGAGTTAACAGTATGATATGGAAGCTACGAAGCTTTCATTGTGGACTATATTAAGAGAGGCATAGTTTTGTAGGACTATGAAGGCCATTGACCCACTATACCCTTGTCCCATTCAAACAACATCTGAGTAATATGTTTAGTTCTTAATACCATCATTTGATCAATAAGTTGGAGAAGAGCCAGAGAAGAGCAACAAAGATGGTGAAGGGTCTTCAGGCCCTATCACATGAGGAACATGAAAGGATTTGTGAATGTTCAACCTGCAATAGCAAAGACTGTATCTGAAGGCATATCATGTGAAAGAACAATTCGATTCGTTCCAGTTGGCCCTGGAAGGGTAGAACTAGTATCATTGGGTGAAAGCTGCAAAGCAGTAAATTTAGGTTTAGGGTCAGAAAAAACTTCCCAACCATTAGAGCTGTCTATAAATAGGATGGGCTACCTCTGGATATAGTGAATTCTCCCCAGTTTGCTGGAGGTCTTCAAGAAGACTGGAAGACCACTTGTTAGGCATGTTCTGAGGTGTGATGGAGCATGATACAATTGGCTCAACAATAATAAAAATAAGAGCTAATGTTTCTATAGTGCTTACTATGTTCCAGGCACTGTGCTAAGCGCTTTACAATTAATTATCTCATTAGGTTCTTGTAACAACCCTGGGAGGTAAGTGCTATTAGCATCCCCATTCTATAGATGAGGAAACTAAGACAGTCAGAGATTAAGTGACTTGCCCAGGGTCACATAACTAAGTTCGATTTGGACTCAGGTCTTCCTGACTCCAGGCCCAGTGCTCTATCCACTTCTCATCTACCTATCCTACTGTTATTGCCAATTGTTAGATTTTCAGTGCGAGCATTGATACCTCAGAAATCATCAAATGATACAAATCAGGGCTTGATTTATTGTTTTATTGATTGTCTAGATTTAAAGTGATGGAGGGAAATGAATGATGGAGATTAAACTGGAAAGTGTGTCACAAGCCCATTCCTTTTTTTTTTTAAATGAGAATCTAGTTTGTCAAATATTTACCAGTACACCCTTGGGATATGTTGTGGTGAGCCTCACTGTTGTGGTCTAAGTTGGTCTGAATGATTGCTAAGATCACTTCCAATTCTAACATTCAATGATTCTATGTCTCTTAACTCCCCACTGCATCATAGCTGAAGACAACCTAAGCAATGTTAGGGTTTAAAGAGAGGGTATGTGCTATACCTAGGAATCCATAGCAAGTGGGTAGCACATTGAAGACTAGAGCATTCATCTTCTTAGATTCCAGCCTCCTTCTTAGTACACAAAGCTCTGGTCTTTGTGACTCCCATGCGTCAGGGCTCATTGGCTGGTACTTGGTGACCCTGAACAGCTGGTAGTATTGACAACAGTGTACAACAACATGTCATTCCTGCATAGTTTCTGACAGGCTGTTCTTTCTTCCTTGTCCTTCACCTCTCTACAAATTCAAATGAAGTGGCGGCTCAGGAAAGAAAGTTAAGGGGGTTTCCGGGGAATCTCTGGATATCACTTGGACTTCCCATTGAGGCTGCCGAGGGACTCCCCAGAAACAAAGAGTGACATGCTTCATTCTCTCCCCAAATAAATCTTCTCTGAACAACATTCTCCAAGGAAAGAAAGCCCTGTCAAGGACTTGGCCTTGCACTCATTCAAAACCACATCCAATTGCCAAGTTTCCCAGATGTTTGCATGGTATGCTTTATGTTTTGCAATATTCCAGAGTTGTTCCCAAGTGACAATCATCCATTCACCAAGTTAATGCTTATTAAGAATGATCCATAAATTGTGACAGTGCCAAAGGATCACAGGATCATAGAGAAAAAGAATTGCCCCCAATGAAAACAGCTGAGCAAAGAAAAAAAAGAAAAAAAAAAGCAGCATCGTTATAAAGGGAGGCCCAGAAAAGGGAACGTGTACAGCTTATAAGAATGAAATAAGTAGGAGGATATTGCTCATTTATGACCAGAGGTTTATTAATTTTTCTCTGGAGTGTTATTGACCCGGAACATTGCCATTGAAAATTCATATGCAGTACCAGAATTAAGGTCATATGGCTTCAGAGTTCAGATGTAGCAACCTCATATGGCTTCCATTGTTACGGGAAAGAGAGATTTGTTCTCAAAGAAGGTAAAGTTGTTTTAACCACGCCTTGCAAAACATAGTGTTATGCATTAGGTCCTGAACTTGGAATGCTGAATTTGGAGTCATGTGACCCAGTTTAGACTCTAGTTCTACCACTAATCTGTGAGATCTTGATCAACTTATTTGCGCTATGGTTTCTTCATTGGTAAAATGAAGTGACTGGACATGTATAAGGTCACTTCTAAGGTCACTTCTAGCTCCAGACTGTACTCCTCTAGGTTTTTTCATCATGCCCCAGAAACCCCTTTATCCTGGAACTCACACCTTGGAAGTACTCTCTTACCCTTGTAACCCCTCCCTCTGATTGGGATGACTCCTCCTACAATTTCCATTTCAAAATGGCACTCAAGCCAGCCACCTCTTTATTTCCTACCAGACTGTATACCTCTAGACTTCATCATGCCATCACACTGGGTACCTTCTTGCTGAACCCCACCCATCATTTTCAGCTTCCTTATGTGTTATCCTCCCTATTAGAATGTAAGCTCCTTGAGGGCAGAGACTGGCTTTCTTTTTGCTTGTATTTGTATTCCCAGTGCTTAGTACAGTGCCTGGCACAAAGTAAGTACTTAATAAATATTTGTTAGAGTCAGGATTAGAAGAAAGGTCTCCTGACTTCCACTCTCAGGGTTGTCCATTGTCTCATGTTAATAAATACTGCTGAATACTAAGAACTCTTGCTCAGTAACAGGGAGGAATTAAAGGTCTCAACGCATCCCACAATGATAGAAGAGGTTAAATGAATTCTAACTGAGAATAATATGAGGATATTGTCCTTGGCAAAGCACTTTACACATATTATTTCATTTGAGACTTACAATAACCCTTTAAAGAAGGTGCTCTTATTATGCACATATAGGAGACTGCATATCCCATCTGATGGAGCGCATACCAGAGTTTCCCTGGAAGCTTCTAGGGAACCCAGGAATATGTGTGATTCAGTCCTGAAAGGGCTTGATGCCTGGAGATAATGAAGTAACCCCCTTATTCACTTCTGGGGTGGGATTGTAAAGAGACAAATAATGTTTTGTTTTGTTTTTTTTTAAGAGCTTGAACTTTTTTTTTTTTTGGTAGTCAGTCTCCCCACACAACTGATCCAGAGTTGAGAGGGCCTCTTAGGAGGGGAGAAAGAGTGCAGGACCCCAACCTCCAGGCAGTGGTTCATATAACACTTATTTTTGCAGATTAAGAAACTGAGGCCAAAAGAAGTCAAGTGACTTGCCCAGACTTGTGCAGCCAATTAAGCAGGGCAAGAGTCAAACCCATGTCTTCCTAATTGCAAGTCAGGTATTTTATCTACTATGCCCCCACTAGGGATTACACCTGGATAACAATAAGGATGTTAGCTTTTGTTTTCCTAGCTGGCTGAATGGCAGTTCAGGCTTGAAAGTAGAAAAACACCTTAGTAGAGAATTGTTGGTGATCTCATCAGTTCCTATTGGTTCAATTATGATCTCCATGAAGATGACTCCTAAATCTATAGGTCTGTCAACCCAGAGGGAACTGGCCTCTAAGCTGTGAGTGGCCAGAACTGAGCAAAGCAGGCTAGAGACAGGAAAGTCAGGAATCAAACAGAAGTTTAATTTCAAGGTGAGGGAAATGGCTTGCAAGAAAAGACATGTGCCAGAGCCCAGCCCCTAGTGGGGGGGGGGGGTATCCCCACTTTCGTGGAGGCAGATCTCAATACTTACACCTATAACTACGCAGTGAGCTGTAGCCTTGACAATAAGGGGGTAACAGCAACAACGTGACAAGTCTGACTCATAGCAGAGCTTAACAGTTCTGGGATTTCGCTCTGGCTGAGATGATCTGGGTGTGAGTGCAAAGGATTGTTGTTATGCCAAGCTCAGGGCACGGCTTGCTTGTTGGGCCTTAGCTCTGGAAAACAGAGTGTCTCTTGACATCTTGACAAGTGCAGCCTTAATCTCTCTGCTGACATTCAGTCTCACATCCCCAGTGGTCTGCAAGACATTGCCACATGTAGATTCCACAGACATCTCCATCTCTACATTTCCAAAACACATTAATCATTTTCTCCAAAAATCTGTTCCTCCTTCTAACTTCTCATTTTCTATTGAAGGCACCATCATCCTTGTAACACCCAGGCTTGAAAATTAAATCATTTTTTACTCTTTCCTCTTTATCACTCCCCATATCCACTAAGTTGTCAAGTCTTATTTTTACATCTTGCACATTCATATCCTTCTATCTATACTTAGCAATCACCCTAGTTCCTTTTAGTCTCTGCACTCTGAATTTCATGCTCCACATATCTGTCAAGATCATTTTCCTAAAGTAATAGTCTGACAATGATAATCTCTGGTTTAAGACTTAGTGGCTCTCTAAGACTCTTAGTGGTTCCCTATTGTCTCTAAGTTAAATTACAAACTTCCCAACCTGATATTTTAAAAACTTCACAATCTGGTTCTAGGCTACCTTTTCTGACTTATTTTACATTACTCTCCTTCCCCACCCCTATGTAGTCTACATTCCAATTGAATTGGCCTAATTGCTTTTGTCTAATCTCAGAATTCCATCTCTGTGCCTTTTACACAGGCTACCCAATTTCTGAAATACACTGTCATAACATTTCTACCTTTTACAATCCTTAGCTTCCTTTAAGCACTAATACAGGTACTACCTTCTTCGGAAAGCTTTCTGTGATTCCCCTTTTTGGTGCTAATGCCTTCCTCAAATTATGTTGTATTTACCTGTATTTGAACATGCTGAATCCTCTTAAAGACAGGGAGATCCTTTTGGTTCTATTTCTGTATTTCCAATGCCCAGAACATAAGTGGCACTGAATGTAATATTTAAAGTGGTGGAAATGGGTGGCAGGGGTGTTCTGGAGCCAGCTCAAATTGATCGCAAAAGCCAATTGTTAAATTTTCAGTATGAGCATTTACACCTCAAATCAGCAAATGCTATAAATCAGGGTTTGATTTATTGTTTTGTTGATGGTCTAGCCAAAGTGATGGAGAAAATGTTACAAGGCAGATTAAACTTAAAAGTGTGTCATGCATTTTCATAGAGATGCTTATTAAATATTTACCAGCACAGGCCTAAGGAGGGGGAAAGATTTGGTTTTACATACTCCAGTGGATATAATCCCAAATGATAAAGTAATTAATGTTTTAACAAAGTGATAAATACTTAATGATTGCTTTATGCAGTGTAGATACCTTTTCCTGACTGAAATAGAAAGTGAAGATCACTTTAGATGAACAATAATTGACCACATACCTAGTAACCTTTAAAAGGCAGTCAATGAAGTTGAAGAATACAAACCAGATCAGGCCAGGGTGGGAGCCAGAAGTGGAGGAAGAACAGGACCCTGAAAGGAAATTAGTCTTGGGAGCAAAGGAGAGGTTTCTCCCTTTTCTTCTCCCTCTCCATTGGCCATGTGTCTAGTGGTGGAGATACTTACCCAGAAAGACACCTGCTACAGCAATTAGAAAGTAAGTTAAAGTTTGAAGTATAGTTGAGGGAATATAGACACACTTTATAGACACACATGGACATAGCAACATTTAAATTGCTTCAAGGAATGGGACCTTTAGCAGCAGAGAAGAGAGACATTTACGTATTCAAGGGAGAGCTAGCCCCAACAATGAAGAGTTAAGCTACAGAAAATACTCCATAAAGCAAGAAAGGTCACCAAGGCTCTGTAGCTTTGGAGTCATGAATTACCTTGGCCATGTGCACCTCACTGCCATGGTAAGGTTGTACTCACTCTTCCCACAGATGCTATGTGCATTTGTGGAAGAGTGTATCCCATGGTTTTTGGGAAGGACATTTTGTAGCTACTGTTCTTACAATTCCTTTTCAGTAAATGCCTTTGAAAAGAGCTAATTTTACCTGCTGGCTGACAATTAAGGGAAAGAACACTGTTAGGGGCTCATGAACCATAGTTTTAGGAATGAGTATACATAGGATACTCTTTCAACTTGAGGTAGTAGCCACTCTCTGGGAAAGTAACCCAGAAAGGGAGTAAGGCTACACAAAGTTAATGAATGCCATTGAATTTTGAGCTACAGTAATAAAGTATGATGTGCCATTGAGAGTTAGCATGGTTTAAGAAATCAAAGGAAGAGTAAAATGATTACAAATACACTAAATGGTTATAGAAACAGAATTATAGAGTCCACAATCAATTTATATTAATGTATTTCATCCCTAAATGTTCTTAGTCCCATCAGAAAAAAATGACATATAAACATAGTAACTTTATACAAATATTAACCCACACATACACACACACACACACACACACGTATGCACAGAGAAACTTTCCAAAACTATTCATGGTTCACAGAACAGGCACTGTTTACACTGAGATGGAATAAGTGGTTTGCTGAGAAACCACAATGTCTCCATAATATCCCTAGCACATTTGATTTTCCCTTCTCCAAGTGGATTTTCATTTGTTTTTAACAACTGAAAGCTTTAGAGATCAAATTATTGCTCTGAGTTTAAAGGGGATCCATCACCAAAGCAGTTTGATTATATAACATGGGAGGATAAAGAAAATTCTTTTAAAAAGGCAGATCTTTTATATAAAGACCATATGCCTATCCCTCAATATACAGACATTGGATTTATAGACTTTTACTTTAAGGGAGAGTTTCATATATACATACACACACATACATACCTGCAACTTTGCTAATGTTGTTAATTATTTCAAGTAGTTTTTTAGTTGATTCTCTAAGTATACCATATATCATCTGCAAAGAGTAATAGTTTTGTTTCCTCATGACTTATTCTAATTCCTTCAATTTCTTTTTCTTCTCTTACTCCTATCGCTAGCATTTCTAGTACAATATTGAATAATAGTGGTGATAATGGGCATCCTTGTTTCACCCCTGTTCTTACTGGGAAGACTTCTAACTTATCCTCATTATAGATAATGCTTGCTGATGATTTTAGATACATACTACTCATTTTAAGGCAAGCTCCATTTATTCCTATGTTCTCTAGTATAGGAAAGGGTGTTATATTTTTGCCAAAAGCATTTTCAGCATCTATTGAGATAATAATATGATTTCTGTTGCTCTTGTTATTGATATGGTCAATTATATGTTGATAGTTTTCCTAATATTGAACCAACCCTGCATTCCTGATATAAATCCTACCCGGTCATAATGTATGATGCTTATGATATGTTGAAAGGATTACTTTAGTGAGGATTTCAGGAACATGCTTTAAATTTTCCCACTAAAATAAATGGAAATAGAGTGTTTGTTGACAGCAAAATAGAATATTGGAAAGAGAGATAATCTTAGGGTCTGAAAGATCTGGGTTCAAATCCCACCTCAGATGCATACTAGCTGTTTGACCTTGGGCAAGTCAATTTACTTCTCAATGTCCCAGAAAATACTCTAAATCTATACATTAGAGAGGCAGCATCTAGTGTCACTAGATTAGACACTGGACTAAGTGTCAGGAGGACTTGAATTTAAATCTCACTTCAGACATTTACTAGCTCTGTGACCATAGGCTAGTCATTGAAACTTTCTATACCTCAATCTCATCTTCAGAATGAAGGCATTGGAATTGAGGGACTCTAAGGTCCCTTCCACCTCTAAATCTATCATTCTATAAGTTGCAAAACAGTTGCTGATTTGCATTGGTAGAGAAGATATCTTCACCCAGGTGTAGTTCCCTCCTCCCTCCCTTCCTTCAAATATGCATATCATTGTAGCTAGGTGCTGGGGATACAAAGATAAAATGACAGTCATTGTCCTTATGGAAATTACATTCTTTTTTTTTCTTTTACATGAAAAATAACACCTTTATTATAAAAGATAATCTTTCAAAACTGTTATTACCCAGTCACTAGAATCTCCTCCAATTTTTCTCTTCCTCATGCATCCAGTCTCTTAGTTGAACCCTGTCTTTCTGCCATATGCCAAGGGCTAGACCATTCATATGTAAAAGGAGCTGGTATCTGGAGAATTGACTTTATAATTGGAGAACACCAATGTAAACCTACCACTTCTCAAACAAGGCTCCATCCACTCTAGCATCATTGTTCTGGAAGGCTGTTAGGCTATGTACAATTTTATTTCTTTTATTTTTTTTAAATCTTTTTTTATTAATTTATTTTGAATTATCAACAATCACTTCCATAAGCTTTTGAGTTTTAAATTTTTCTCCCCCTCTCTCCCCACCTTCCTTCTCTAGACAGCATGCAATCTGATATAGGCTATACATATACATTCCTATTAAACATATTTTCACATTAGTGATGTAAGTAAGAATTAGAAGCAATAGGAGGAACCACCAGAAAGAGGAAACAAAACACAACAGAAGAAAAAAAAATAGCAAATAGTATGCTTCGATCTGCCTTCAAACTCCATAGTTTTTTCTTCTTTGTGGATAACATTTTCATCACAAGGCCTTTGGAGATCCCTGTATTTCTGAGAGGGGTTAAGTTTATCAATATTAGTCATTGCACAACATGGTCGTTATTGTATATAACGTTCTCTTGGTTCTGCTCACTTCACTCAGCATCAGACCATACAAGTCTTTCCAGGTTTTTCTGAAGTCAGCCTGTTCATCATTTCTTATAGCACAATAGTATTCCATTACATTCATATACCACAACTTGTTCAGTCATTCCCCAATTGATGGGCATCTTCTCAATTTCCAATTCTTTGCCACCACAAAAAGAGCTGCTATAAATGTTTTTGTACATGTGGGTCCTTTTCCCATTTGTAGGCTGACTCTGGGATATAGCCCTAGAAGTACCATTGCTGGGTCAAAGGGTATGCACATTTTTATAGCTCTTTGGGCATAGTTCCAAATTGCTCTCCAAAATGGTTGGATCATTTCACAACCCCACCAACAATGCATTAGTGTTCCAATTTTCCCACATCTTCTCCAACATTTATCATTTTCCTGTTTTGTCATGTTGACCAATCTGATAGGTATGATACGGTACCTTAGAGTTGTTTTGATTTGCATTTTGGAACTTACATTCTACCAAGGAAGTTATGAAATGTACATAGACCTAGGTTCTTAACCTAGGTGCCACAAATCCCCAAGAAGTCAATGTAGAGATAGATTTCAGGAGTTCTGTGAACTTGGATGGGGAAAAAATCATGCCTTTATTTTACTATAACTGGTTTCCTTTGGAATCCTATGATTTTATTTTATGCATTCAAAAACATTATTCTGAGAATGATTCATAGGCTTTACTGGACTGCCAGAGGTTCCAGGACACAAAAAATGTTTTTGATTGGGAGAATGACATGATCAGACCTATTGTGTTATCCACAGAATTAGAAAGATTGGACGGAGAGGCTAGTTTATGAGGGAAGATGATGTGAGGTGTTCTGGGGTGTAACAGAAAGTCCATTGTATTTGGAATCATGTTCAAATCCTAGGTCTTCCATTCATGACCTTTGTGACCTCGGGCAAGTTGTTCCATCTTTTGGGGCCTCCGTTTTTTCATTCAGAAAATGACAGGGTAGAACTAGATAATCTCTGAGGCACTTTCCGTTTCTAAATTCATAATACTATAGTTCTATGGCAATTTTAATTTGGCACATGTTGAGTTTGAGATGCCAGGGTGACATTTAAGAAGTATCCAAGAAATGTCTATCAGTCTGTTAGATCAATTGATAAACATTTATTAAACACCTGCTACGTGCCAGTTACTATGCTAGGCACTGGTGATACGAAAAGAGGCAAAAGATGGTTTATGCTCTCAAGGAACCTTAAGGAAGGGCAATCTATAAAACAACAATCCAGTAGGAGAGAAAACATGCAAGTGAATATATACAAAGCAAACTATATACTGGATAAATAGGAATTAACAAAGGGAAGGCACTAGAATTAAGAGGGAATGGGAAACGTTTCCAGTAAAAGAAAGAGATTTTAGTTGGGACTTAAAAGAAGTTAGGGAGGTCAGTAGATGGAATGGAAGATGAAGAATATGCTAGGCATGGGGGACAGCCAGAGAAAATGCCCTGAGTAAAAATGTCTTGTTCATGGAGTGATCAGGAGGCCAGTGTCACTGGATCAGAGCACATGTAGGGGAATAAGGTGTAAGAAGACTGGAAAGGTAGGAGGGGTCTAGGTTATGAAGGACTTTGAATGTCAAAGAGAGCATTTTGTATTTGATCCTAGAGAGACCCTGGAGTTTGTTAAGTAGGTGAGTAACATGGTCTAACTGAAGTGCTCGTTAGGAAAATCACCTTAGTGGCTGAATGAAGGATGGATTGGAGTAGGCAGCGACTACAGGCAGGCAGGCCCACCAGCAGGCTATTATAATAGACCAGGTGGGAGGTGATGAGGGCCTGAGAGTGGAAGCAATGTCAGAGAACGGAAGGGGGCATATTTGAAAGATGTTGTAAAAGTGAAATGGATGGATTGGCAATGGATTGGCTATGGGGGTGAGACATAGTGAGGAGAACAGAAAGACTCCTAAATTGTGAGTCTTGAGGACTGGGAGGATGAGTCAGGACTAGACTTCAGGGGAGAAGATAGAGTTGAATATATTGATACTTATTGAATTTGTTGAAAGGGCTAGGCTTGCCCCACAAAGAGATAAAGGAATCAGGAAAAGAATTCATATGTATACAAATATTTGTAACAGCTCTTTTCATGGTGTTAAAGAACAGGAAATTAAGGGGGCATCCAGCAGTTGGAAAATGGCTAGACAAACAATAGTATATAAATGTAATGGAATTCTATCGTACCATAAGAAATGATGAAAAGGAGATGGTTTCAAAGAAACCTGGGAAGACTTTTATGAATTTAGGCAGAGTGAAGTGAGCAGAAACAGGAGCAAAGTTTATACAATAACATCATTTAAAGACAAACAATGCTGATAGACATAAGAATACTGATAAATACTATGATTAGTCATAATTCTAGGAGACATGTAATGATACATCTTTCCTACCTCTTAACAGATAAGTGATAGACTCAAGATGCAGAACGAGACATATATTTCTGGACATGGCCAATATGGGAATTTGTTTTGCTTGACTGTGCATATTTGCCATAAGTTTTGTGTTTCTTTTCTTTTCTCAGTGGGGGAAGGGAGAGGATGGAGGAAGAGAAAAATTCTGGTTTGCTGAAAAAGTAAAAAAAAAGTTACATTTTTAAAAAGGTTTAGCTCAGAAAAAAAGGACTAAGTTTTTTGGGAAAAGTCTGATGCTTTCAGAAGAAATTCTTTACCACTCCATTTGGGACTATGAATAATGAGTAACTTCCTAAAAAAAGAAAACAACAGTGTGAGATAGAGAAGAGCCACATTCTGGAGAAGTAGTTTCTTCATTACAGATGTTAAGTGCTTGTGCTTCTCAAAAACAAAGAGTTGCATAAACCTGAGTGATTATGACATTTTGATGACAGTCATCTTAGGACAGTCAGTTGAATCTGTGATCATTTCCAAAGCTCAGGTTATCATGGGACCAGACTCAGGTTAAGAATAAGGGGAGGTGGTAGCCAGATTGAACTCTGTTACTGCATTTGCTGAAGAGGACTAACTGGGTCTACGTAGTCTTACCGAGGCATTAGTAGTAATGTCCCTAGTAACAGTGAGGAGTGACAGAAATGTCTAAGCTATCACCGGGACCATATGGCATTTGCTGCAGAGTTCCAAAGGAAATACTTGTAAAGTGATGTGGCTGCTGCTTTGGGAACACAGAATGTATTTTAGAAAATTGGAAGGGTGCTAATGTGCAGAGGCCATGCATAATGTACAGGAACTCAGGACCTCGCCCTGTGTCCACAGAGATTATCAGGCAAATGTGTCTACTGGGTCTTGGCCTGATCCAGTTGCAGGAAGTGATCAGGGATGCTGCATGACCAGCAGGATTTAAATTAGGAGGCTAGGGATGAGGTGACACACACAGATGCTGCAGTAGTTGCACATTTCGTATGCCCACCTGCTAGAAATTCATGGTTTAGTATTTAAGGTCAGATCTAGAGATGTAAGGAGTTCAGAGGCCAGTTAGTCTAACTCCCTTAAAAATGAGACCACAGAGGGAAGGTAGGCTGAGTCACCTGAAGTCACACAGGTAGTATGCACCAGAGGTAAGATTTGAACCCAAATCCTCTTGACTCTAGAGCCAGTGTTCCTTCCACTGTATGACACTGTCCTGACAAGATAGCAATACCCTCTCAGAAGAGTTTCAAACACGGTGGAAAGTCCTTCTGGTTAAGATTCAGTTTAAATTAATTCTGGTTAATATCATTTTCTCATAGGGCCACAGAAGCTCAGAGTTGGAATGGACTCAGTGACTTATGGTTCCTTACAACTGATTCTGTGTTTCTGTGTGACCTCAGACACCTCAAGTGTGGATAGGGTTCTAGCCTTGGAGGCAAGAAGATTTGGGTTCAAATTCTACCTCCAAACCTGGGTGGCCACTTAACCTGTCAATCTGTGAAACAAGGATGGGTTGACTCCATCACCTCTAAAATCCTTTCCAGTTCTAAATCTAAAACCCTATTATTCTAGTCTCACACTACAACGCATACTCAACAGCATTCCTGATAAGATCATATAGCTTTTACTTCAAGACTGCCAGCAATGGAAAACCCATTACATCTCAAACTCTAATTATTAGGAAGTTCCACTTTGTACTGGGCTTAAATTTATCTCTCTAAGACTTCTATGCATTGCTTCTTCCAAGGCCAAGCAAAACAAATCAGATCCCTCTTCCACATAACACTTCAAATATTAAAAGACAGACAGCCTATGTCCTCCTTTTCCAAGTTTTCTCTTCTTCATGCTACATACCCTAAATTCCTTCAATTAATTCTCATATGAAATGTCCAGTATTCTTACCAGCTAGTTCCCCCTCCTCTGGAGTGTACTTTCTAAAATGTAGCAGCCAGAACCAAGTAGTATACTTCAGATGTGGTCTGACAACTGTCAAGTACAATGGAACCATCATCTCCTTCATTCAGGATTTTATGTCTCTATTGATACAGCATGCTTACATTAATCTTTTTTTCTATGTATAGCAGGGTTTGAATTGGAGTACACCCGTGCAAAGAATGCCCTGAGCTACTCTAGATGCTGCCAGATAATCACGTATGGCTCAGAATTTGAGCACTTTGGGATAACAAAGCAATCAATCCCCTTCGCTGCTGGAAGATCCAGAATTCCTGAGTCAGGGCTGGTTACCCAATGGAAGATGCTTTCTACAACTATCCCCTCCCTAGTAGGAATATGACTACCATTAAGAAGATGCTACATCTGAAAGGACCAAGGAAACTCAAGCTAAGGTCAGCTAATCAGAAGATCAGGACTTTGAGAGTTTCTCAAATGATACAGATCCTGCTTTTTAAAAAAAATAGTTTTATTGATGTGTTTGATTTTATGTTATAAGCTTTCATAGATTACTCCTACTTTGTGAGAGGTTTCTTGTTACAAAGTAAAATAGTTAAGTAAAACTAACATTACAGTGAATTCATCTGAAAGTGGATGGAATATTTCAGGATTCTAGGACCATGCCCACATTTCTATTTTTTTTTAATTAATAGAAATCTATTTTCTCTCCCACCCCCACACCACTGTAAAATAAAAAAAAAAACCCACAAAAGTTTGCAACAAATTTGCATGGTGCGAATTTGCATTCCCTCAGTGACTATATAAGAAAATATTTATGTTTTATTCTGAACCCTAAATCTATCCCCCCTCTATAATAGAGAGTATGTTTCACCATAGGTGTTCTAGAATCATGAATGGCCATTGTTTTCATCATAGTTCCTACAGCTTTCAAAGTTAGTTTTTACAGCATTGTTGCTACTATATAACTTGTATATGCAATAACATGATATGCAACACATGTTTACATGTTGTAAAAATTGTTCTGGTTCTCCTCATTTCATTCTTCATCAGTTTATAAAAGTCCTTAAAATTTTTCATTTTTAGAATATTGATGTCATAGTATAAATTGTTCTTCTGGTTCTGCTCACGTCACTCTGTATCAGTTCACATAAATCATTCCATGTCTTTTAAAAAATCATCTATGTCTTCATTTCTTACAGAGCAATGGTATTCTACCACATTTATATAACATAACTCATTTAGCCACTCCTCAATTGATGGGCATCATCAATTTCCAGGTTTTTTGTTTGTTTTACCACAAAAAGATCTGCTATAAATATTTTTTGTACCGATAGGACCTTTTCTTCTTTCAATTTGATTCAATTCAATAAACATT
Source organism: Vombatus ursinus (assembly GCF_900497805.2). Classification (NCBI taxonomy): domain Eukaryota; kingdom Metazoa; phylum Chordata; class Mammalia; order Diprotodontia; family Vombatidae; genus Vombatus; species Vombatus ursinus. The sequence goes on from NW_020954591.1 coordinate 3,737,788, forward strand.
TATTAAGCACCTACTATGTGCCAATCACTGTGCTAAGCATTGGGGAAACAAATAAGAAAAAAGACAGTCCAGCTCTCAAGGGGCTTAAAATCTAATTTGGGAAGATAACACACAAAAAGAAGCTGGGCAGGAAGGAGGAACTGTGGAATAACAGGGGGTACTTGGTGTGGGGGGCATCATTTTCCTTGGAGTTCAAACCATGCAGAGCTGCAGATGGAAAGTGTCAATTTAGCTAGAGAATCCAGGTCCAGTCTTCTATAAAGGAAAGCTCTGGGAAGAGGTTGGGGCTCCAGCCCTCTGATGAGAGAAGAGAAGGGGCTGAGGGAGTTGGGAAGGTGTTCCCAAATCTGAGTTAAATAGCAAGATAATGAGATTTCAGGTAATCAGCTCATCCTGGGTGGAGTATCATGTTCCTTGCAGTTCAAACTAAGCAGAAATGCAAATCAAAAATGGAAAGTTTGCTTTCTTTGATTTCTTTTAAGTATAGACCTAGCAGTGGTATAAATGTGTCAAATGGAAAGTTTGCTTTCTTTGATTTCTTTTAAGTATAGACCTAGCAGTGGTATAGATGTATAGTAACTTTTTGTGTATAATTCCTCCTAGGATGGTTCTGCCCATTCATAGGTCTATCATCAGTGTGTCAATGTGCCCACTTCCCCACACCCCTTCCAACATTTATTATTTTCCTTATTTGTTATCTTTGCCACTCTGATGGGTGAGGTATAATTTCTGAATTGCTTTAATCCACATTTCTCTAATTAGTAGTGTTTTGGAGTATTTTTTCATATAGCTATAGATAACCTAAGTTTCTTCTCCTGAGAACAGCTTGTTCTTAGACCATTTATCAACTGAATAATAGTTCTTTTTCTTATAAATTTGAACCAGTTCCTCATATAACTTGGAAATGAATTATTAGAGAAACTTGCCTCAAAGATCTTTTCCAGTTCCCTCTTAGTTTTTTAGATTCCTCTGTACAAAAGCTTTTTTAATTTTATGTAATCAAAATTTTCTATTTTATCTTTTGAGATCCTCACTATTCCTTGTTTGGTCATGAACCTTTCTTCTACCCATAGATCTGATAGGTAACTTTTTCTTTTTTCTTTGTTTATGAAGTGTGACCTTTTATCTCTAGGCCATGTATCCATTTGGAACTTATCTGGTATAAGGTGTGATGTATTGGTCTAAATCTAATTTCTTCCATACTGATGTCTAACTTTCCCAGAACTTTCTCAGAAAGTGAAATGTGTCCCTTAGCCGGAGTCTTGTTGGTTGATATATTATTTTTCATTTATCATGTCCTAATATTTTGTTAATTTGTGCTTATGAATCTTTTATATTTTAAGTATTTCCTTGTCATAGAGAAAAAAATAAATAACTGCTATATACCTGATATTTATGACTTTGTCCAGAAAATACCTTTCAAAAAGGGATTCTATTAATGGTTTGGGAGGAGACCCTAAAAATGAGCTATCCTTTGTTTAAGATATATTCTCTGGAACTTTAGATTGGGGCCATAACAAATCAGAGAGTACAAGAAAAAGCCAGAACCCTCCTTTTTTTTTTTTCAGGCAACTGGGGTTAAGTGATGTACCCTGGGTCACACAGCTAGTAAGTGTCAAGCGTCTGAGGCTGGATTTGAACTCAGGTCGTCCTGACTTCAGGGCCTGTGCTCTATCCACTGCAACACCTAGCTGCCCCCAGAACCCCCTTCTTTATGGTCAAGCTCCCTCAGTACTAAACCCAGATCTATATGAGTCTGGAGCAAAAGCCCTTGTGAGTCGACAAAGGTTTATTTTAGGTATTCATTTCCCTTGTGGGAAATTTCTCCTCCCCTTCTCCATCTCCCCATCCTTGTCTCAGACCCTGAGTTCAAAGTCTACTAATGTGCCCAGCACTTTGCTAGGCACTGTGATAATTGCAAAGACACATGTGACATGACCCCTGCCTTGCTTGGGAGAAAGTCTTTCCAGTATTAAAACAAAATACAAAATAGTATTTAATCAAGTACTAATTTCACTCTAATCCAAGATCAAAATATGCCCTACTAGACAATGAGTGTCATGGACTCAGTACCAGGAGAGAAGGTTAGTGTTCTCTGGAACTATCACAGAAGCTCTTTTCAGAATAGCTAAGGCTTGAGATAGACCTTGATGGACTGGAAGGCAGAGAGGGCATTCTAATAGCATGGCACAAACTCCTGCTGTTCTGGGCCCTACCCAGAACTAGGGGAGGGCTAGCCATAAACTTGTAGGACTGGAGTATAGAGGGGCAACTGAGTCTCTTCCAGAGTCCAGCACTAATGGCAAGTTGAAGGGATGGGCAGAAAGAAAGACTTTCCTGTAGCAAAGAAGTCAGTAAACCCAGATCTGCTGATGTCATCTGTGTGCCCTCAGTAAGGCAAGTTATATAACCTCTCAAAGACTCCTTTCCTCCTCTGTAAACTGGAAATGTGATAGAACCAAAATCCTACCCTCTACCCCCTATCCCGGCTCTGCTCATTTTTCTTTTAAGGCATGGAGACATTCCTCTAGACCTGAAAGATTTAGGGGACTAAGGGTTCAGATGCAGCCATCACCACCTCATCTCTAGAGTACAAAGGATCCACGAGGAGCAGGAGGGCCTCTCAGCTGTTTGGCTGGTAGATTGAGATGGGAATGTGGCTCAGCTGATTCAATTCAAGGGCTTCTCAACGTCTACCCTCGTTGAATAATAGCCTCTCCTGCTATAGCCAATCAATCTTCTTTTGTTAACTGTTGAATAACTTACGAGTACATAATTTTGTTCAAATATAGAACCTAAGCTACCAATCAGGCCCAGTCCAGAATAAGGTAGTTGGAATCTCCAAACCAATTTTTCTATGAGGATCTGCTACAACAGTCATAAAGGATCAGAGGCAGAAGAACAAGTCTGTAACGTTGGAAGGTGCCTTAAAGGGTTATTCATGATGGAATATGAGGAAAAAAATCCAAGCAGTAAATCATCAGATCAAGCAAAAGAGAGAGACTCAAGACACTGGATGAAAGCAGTGATAGGGACACAAGTTCAGAGAGGAAGAGCAGAGACAGGTAAGAGATCCTTAAAGGCCACGATAAGGAGTTTGGACTTTATTTACTACACTGTGGGGAGCTTTTAAAGGTTTTGTAGCAGGATGGTGCTGTTTTAGGAACGCAACAGGCATTTATTAATTTTTAATTATTTATTCCTATGTGCTAGGCGTTGCTTGTGCTAAGCAATGGAGATAGTCTCTGCCTTCATGGAATTTACATTCTGATGGGGGAAAACAATACACAAAAGGAAACTGAAAAATGTGGAGAGGAAGGTGGGAGAGGTGATGAAGGAACAGAAAAGGGGTGTGGTGTTGAATTCTGGGAAGTCAGAAACACAGCTAAGAATGAAGGCTGTCTCTTCTGGGACTATACCAAATGAAGGCACTGGGGAGAACTCACCAATGGGAGAAAGGGGCCAGCATGTTGGAGGGAAGCTAGAAATATATTATATATCTGAGTTCAAATCCAGCCTGTGCCACTTAACATTCATGTGACCTAGAACAGATGATTTACCCTCTGTGGGCTTTGATTTTCTCCTCTGTTGAAAAAAAATGAAGAGTTTAGACTCCCTGAGTTCCCTTCTTGCTCTAAATTATATGGTGATACCTGTGTGTAGTGGGTTTGGAAGCAAAGAACCTAGCTGGCTCTGCCACTCCCTACCCATGTGACTTTAGGCAATTCACTCAAATTCTCTGGACTGCATGGATTTCTAAGGTCCCTGGCCTAGTCAAAATCTATGATCTGAAAAAAATAAAAGGGCTGTACTTGATCACTTCTAAAGACCCTCTAGCTCTAAGTTCCTTCTATCTCTTAACCTGTTTAACAAATAATTTACTGTTTTATGCATGCTTAAAAAAATCTATTTAGTGAGAGGAATTTGGAATCCATATCCCAGCTGCAGTTGTCCCTCATTTATACCAGGTACAGCTATAGTAAAACAGCTTTGCTCATGAAAGCTGGGTTGCAGCCTTATCACCTAGACCTGGGACTTCCTAGTCTCTGCAGCATCATTGCACTGCCTGGTGCATTAGCGTTAAAAATTATGGTGATAACATGATGTTCTTCAGAAAGAAAAAGACTCACAGCCAAAAAGCCTTCTTTCTCTTCCAGGAAACCCGAGGAGATGTAATTTAGACGCAGGGTATAGCCTGACACATGGATATATTGAATAAGAGCAATTCACACCAGCTGGGATTTCAATAGAGGAGAAAAGCACTTCTCTCACCTTCTGCATGAGCCAGTAGATAAAAATGATTTGACTGTTTTCGATAAATTCCATTTTAAGGGTATGTTTGGGGGGATGTGGAATGGGACCCACAGGAGAAAGGGCCAAGCACTGGAGCAGATTAAAAACTGGCTTTGAAAGGGAGAAACCTTTCAAAGAGCTGCAAAATCTGGGGAACGAAGGTGACTTTGCCTGCCTGTGGGAACTCAATGGATACAGGGTATTTAATGCCCCTGCAAGTGATAAAGATGTTTTATTAGACAGTAAGCTGGTTCAGTCTGTAGATGACTCCTTTTTTATTTTGTTGATGGGAAGAGGGAAGACTTCAAGAAGTATATTTCCACACACTTTGGGTCATTGGGAGGCAAAATAGCAGAGGGAATATAAGGTTTTGGTGGGGATGGAAAGAGAAGGAAGGAAAGGAGAGGAGCAGTTCATTTACTCTAAATGAGCATTTCAGCCCTCAGCAAGTCCACGATGAAGGTGTCTGTCTAGTTAAATGACTGCCCAGGTCCTCTGAATCAAAGGATTTAGAGCTGAAAAGGTCTTGGAAGGTCACTGACCCTCATTTTACAGATAAGTAAGCAGACACCCAAAAGGTGAAAAGTCATGTCCAAGGTCACAGAGAGAGTCAGTAGGAGAGCTACTAAAAATTGAACTCAGATCCTTTGATTCATGTTCTTCCTACTATACCACAGCAGCTGTACCTTGGGGAAATAGCTGCTACCATCTCCTTTCCCATCAGGGCATTCATCTGAAGTGACACCAATCCTGTGCCACTCCTTGTCTCTGATGTAATGGCCATTCAAATTCATACAAACTATGGATTCACACGGCTAGTAAGTGGCAGCATCAGGTTCTTGTCCTTAGATTCTTACCCAGAGCTATTGCCAAGGGACATTGTGACTAAGAAGAAAGAGTAACTGAATTTAAATCACAGCTTTATAAGAGCGATGGTGAGGCATGCCTCCCTCTTCTCAACAAATGGGTGGTGGAAGCATATAAGTGGCTAGGCTGCCCAGAAGACAGACCGCTGAACCTGATGTCAGTTACCCTTGAGTGCAAACTAAGCTTCAGAAACTTGCTAGTTCTGTGTGATCCTAGGCAATTCCTTAGAGGTCTGCCTTGGTTTCCTCACCTATGAGATGAGTTATTGTGAGAATCAAATGAGGAAATATTTGTAAAGTGCTTTTTGAATCTTAAAATGCTATGTAAATGCTAGCTATTATTATTATTAGCACTAAGGTCTCATTGTATCATGAAATATTTTTTAAAATATTATTTTCACAGTATTATGGTTTGAAGACCTTGATCTCACCTGAATGAAAATCCTTATCAGGCTTCTTTGAATAGAAGATTTAATCAATGCCAAGAAGATAGTGTCCTACTCAGGAGTCCCTGGTTTCATTGGAATCAAACACCTAGTCAATCTGGTTCAAACAGGAAGAGAACTTGATTCCCTGAATCTAAGAGAGAGAGAGAGAGACTGAGAGAGAGACTGTCTTATTTGTGGTGACCAAATGTCAGTCAACAAGCATTTATTAATCAATTATTATGTGCCAAGCACTGTGCTAAGTGATGGTGATACAAAGAAACAGACCCTGCTTTCAAGGAGCTCACATTCTCATATGAGACAGCACGTAACTAACTAGGCACACACAAGATATATAGTAATACAAAGCAGATGGAAGGTCATGTCAAAGGAAAAAGCTCTAGCAGCCTGGGGATCAGGGAAGGCTTCCTAAACAAGGTGGGACTTGAGCTGAGTCTTGGAAGCCTGGGAAGCTAAGAGGTAAAGGTGAGGAGGCAGAACTTTCTGGGTGTAGGGGAAAGCCAATCAAAGGTACAATCAGGAGATGGAGGGTCAAGTTTGATGAAAAGCAAATAGGCCAGTATAGTAGGATCACAGAGTTTGTGGAAGGAAGAAAAATATTAAAAAACTGGGAAGGGAGGAATGGGCTAGGTTAAGAAGCTAAATATCATTGTATTTTACTTAATTTAACTGAGATGAGAATCTCTTTGAACATACTTCACCAGATGAAAAAAAGAATAGTTTGGTTTCAGAAAAATATTTCTCCAAGAGTACCCCCAACATTAGTGTTACTATTGTTCTGTTTAAGCTAATCAAAACCTAAACCTAAGCTATGCCTTTTTGTTTCATAATTATTTTAGTTTTTTTATTTTTTCAATTTTTCAATTTATTTTAAACATTCTTATCTTTTAAAATTTTGAGTTCCAAATTCTCTCTCCCTTCTACCCCTCTCCAACTCATCAAGAAGGCAAGTAAAATGATATTAATTATGCATGCAAAATCATGAAAAATATTTCTATATTAGCCACAGTAGAAAAAAGCAAAAAGGAAAGAAAGCAAGAGAATTATACTACAATTTGCACTGAGAGTTCATCAGTTCTCTCTCTGGAAGTGTATAGCATTTTTTTTCATCATGAGTCTTTTGGACCTGTTTTGGATCATTGCATTCCTCAAAGTAACCAAGTCTGTCACAGTTGATCATTATAAAGTTGCTATTACTTTGCATGTTGATCATTGATCTCTCAGTTCTTCTCACTTCACTTTGCAGCAGTTCATATAAGTCTTGCCATGTTTTTTTTTTCTGAAACTAACCCCCTTTTCCTTTCTTATAAGCACAATACTGCTCCATTGCAATCATATGCCACAGCTTGTTCTTCTATTCCCCAGCTGATGAGCATCCTCTCCAGTTTTGAATCCTTTGCCACCACAAAAAGAAATGCTATAAATATTTTTGTCCATTTTTCTTTTTTTTGATCTCTTTGGAGTACAGACCTAGTAGTGGTATTGCTGTGTCAAAGGATGTGCACAGTTTTATAGCACTTACAACATAGTTCCAAATTGTTCTCAGAATGGTTGGACCAGTTCATAACCAACAGTTTATAAGTATCTTTTTTTTTTATCATTTCCACCAGTATTTGTCATTTCTGATAGGTGTGAGGTGGTACCTATGAGTTTTCATTTGTTTTTCTCTAATCAGTAGAGATTTATAGTATTTTTTCATGTGACTATAGAAAGTTTTGATTTCTTCTTAAAATTGATTATTCATATCCTTAGACCATTTATCAATTGGAGAATGGCTCTTATTTTTTATAAATTTATTCTGTTCCCTGTATATTTGAGAAATGAAGTCTCTATCAAAGAAATTTGCTGTAAAAAACGATACTAATCTTCGTTATCTATGGTACCTTTTAGCAAAATGTAGTTTCCCTGAGTATCTCCTTTAATTGGGTGTATTTATACTTCAGCTTTGTCTGAGATCATGATTGCTATCCCTGCCTTTCTTACATTAGCTGAAGCATAATAGATTCTGCCCCAGGCCATTATTTTTACTCTGTTGTGTGTCTCTGTTTCAAGGGTATCTCTTGTAAACAACATGTTGTTGGATTCTAGTTTCTAATCCACTCTATCTGCTTCCATTTTATGGTGAGCTCATTCCAATCACATTCACAGTTATGATTACTAACCCTGTATTTCCCTCCAACCCATTTTCTTCTGTTTATTCTTGTCTCTCTCTTTTTATCCTGTCTCTCCTCAAGAGTCGATTTGGCTTCTGACCACTGCCTCCCTTAATCCACCCTCCTTTTTATCATTCCCCCTGCCATTTCTCTTATTTACCCTCTTATTTCCCTATTAAGTAAGATAGATTTCTATATCCAAGTAAGAGTGTGTGTGTATACACACTCACAAAGATATACATATACACATATGTGTGTATATATATATGTGTGCATATATATAGAAATACATATACACTTCCCTCTTTGAACCAATTCCAATGAGTGAGGTTCAAGCATTGCCCACCCCCATCTTCCCCTCCATTGTAAGAACTCTTTTGTACCCCTTTTATGTGAAAAAAATTTCCTCATTCTACCTCTCCCTTCCCTCTTCTCCCAAATGCATCCCTCTTTTTCACCCCTTCAGTTTTTCTTTTGGAAATCATCCCAACATAATCAACTCACACCCATGCCTTCTATGTAAACTCCTTTTAACTGCCATAATAAAGTTCTTAGGAGTTGCATATATCTTCCTGTATATGAATGTAAACAGTTTAACTTTGAGTCTCTTATGATTACTTTTTCATGTTTACCTTTTTATTCTTCTCTTGAGTCTTGTTTTTGAATATCAAATTTTCTATTCAGCTCATGTCTTTTCATTAAGAATACTTGCAAATCATCTATTTCACTAAATATCCATTCCCCTTGCCCCCAAGGATTATACAGACAGTTTTTGATTTACATAAGTGTGCCATTCTGCAGACCACTACATAAAACAATTTTTACATAATTCGAATTTGCCTGCGGGTGTGGGGAAGGAAGGGAGGGAAGGAGGCAAGAATGGGAGGACACACCCACGGAGAGGGAGCCTGTGCATAGTTCAAGGACACGTGGGAGCTAGAAATAGAGAAGTGATAGAAGGAAGAAGGACATGTGAGGGGCTGGCCAGAAGTCAAAGGAAGAACATATGGGGGGCAGACATGTGGGGGCTGGTCATGGACACTGACAGGAGAGGACAGGAGACACATGGGGGCCAGGGACAGACACATGGTGCCAGATGGATGGAAAACAGACACACAGGGGCCAGACACATGGGCAGGTAGTTGGAATGGGGGAAATATCTCCTCTCTTAGCACTGGTCTCAAGCCAAGTCCCCATCTGGTGGTGGTGGTCTCTCCACTCGTCTTCTTCTGCTTTCACTTGGAAGGTTTTTTAAAAGGTATCTTTTTGGTGGGGGTGGGGATGGGAGGCCATGGAGCACTGAGCCAAAGAGCAGGAGCAGAGAGAGAGAGCACACAGTACTATGAAGTAAAGTTAACATAGGTGCTTTTTTAAAATGTGGATTTCTTTCAGAATTCTTTAAAGTAGAATTTGTATGGTGCAAATTTACATAAAGTGAAAAGTATACTCAGTTTTTCTGGGTAGGTTATTCTTGGTTGAAATCCTAGCTCCTTTGCCTTCCAGAATAGCATATTCCAAACCTTCTGCTTCTTTAACATAGAAGCTGCTAAATCTTGTGTGATCCTGACTTTGGTTCCAAGATATTTGGATGGTTTCCTTCTGGCTATTTGCAATATTTCTCCTTGATCTGGGAGCTCTGGAATTTGGCTATAATATTCCTGGGAGTTTTCATTTTGGGATCTCTTTCAGGGAGGTGATAGATGGATTCTTTCAATTTCTATGTTATCCTGTGTATCTAAGATGTTTGGGCAGTTTTTCTTTATGGTTTGTTGAGATATGACATCAAGTCTCATTTTTTTTTTAAATCATAGCTTTCAAATAGTTCAATAATTCTTAAATTATGTTTCCTGGATCTATTTTCCAGGTCAGTTGTTTTTCCAGTGAGATATTTAATATTTTCCTCTATTTTTCCTCATTCTTTTGTTTTTGTTTTATTGTTTCTTGATGTCTCATGGAGCCATTGGCTTCCATTTGTCCAATTCTAATTTTTAAGGAATTATTTTCTTCTTTGAGCTTCCATACCTCTTTTTTCCATTTGGCCAATTCTGTTTTTAAGGAATTATTTTCTTCAGTATTTTTGTGCCTCTTTTACCAAGCTGTTAATCCTCTTTTCATTACTTTCCGGTATTGCTTTCATCTCTTTTCCCAATTTTTACTCGTCACTCTTATCTCTTTCTTGAACTCTTCCAGGCATTCTTGTTGGGCTTGGGTCCAATTAGCATTTTCTTTAAGGCTTTACTTGTAGCTGTTTTCACATTGTTGACTTCTTTTGAGTTGGTCTTCCCTGCCACCATTGTAGCTTTTTATGTTCAAGTTCTTTTGCTCATTTCCAGCCTACATCTTGAATTTGAACTTTATGTTCAAGTTGGGCTCTGGACTATTGGGAAAGTTCAGCTGGGTGGATACCTGTACTCAGCCGTCTTGACTCTGCCCCATTTTGTAGTTATTATAAAATGTAAATGGACATTGCTTATATGAAAAAGAATTTATTAGCAGGGAAAACTTTTCCCATTGGACCTCTCTCTACAAGTAGTAATGTCCTTTATCCCTTTCCCTGTTCAAAGCCACCCACCTGCTCCAACTGGAAATGCCTTAAAGCTTGCAGCCTGGGGCCTTTCCTAGGCTTTGTATGGCCTTCTGCAGGAGCTTAACCTCTAGAGCTAGTTTTCTCAATTGTACAATGGAGAATATGGCACTTGTTCTGTCTACCTTGCAGAATTGTTGCAAGGATTCTAGGAAAGAGAAATTAGAGGTCATTTACGCTAACCCCCTCATTTTACAGATGAGATAACTGATTCAATCATACACATCACACAGCTAGTATGTGTCAGAAGAGGAGTTTGAACCTGGGTCTTCCTTACCCAGAATTAACTCACTGCTCATTTCATCTCACTACCTGTGTATGTGGAAACACTTGGAAAACCCTAACATTATAAAATGTACCAGTCATTCAACAGGCATTTTTAAAGTTTCTACTATGTGTTAGGTACTATTCTAGGTGCTAAGAATATAAATGCAAGAAAGTATCTGAAAGTAGATAACATTGTACGAGAAGGGTGTACCAAGTTCTACTGGTAAGTAAATATAGGAGAAATCCACTCTTCCACATCATCCCCTTCTCCAATACACCCTGATTTGAGAGAGTGGTATTAATACCTCCAGGAGTCAAGAAAGATGTCAGAGGTGATTAATCTAAAGCTAATCCTTTAAAGAAGCTAGAGATTCCAAGAGGGGAAGGTGAGGAGAAACCAAAATCAGGCATGGCAGACAGCCTATAAGGTACTGAGGGGGGGATGTGGAATGTTTTGGGTGACAGGGAGTGATGTATAATCAACCTGGAAAGGCAGGCAAGAGCTAGATTAAGAAGAGCTTTAAATTGTCCAACAGAGGCATTTGTACCCAAAGGCAACATGATCCCAGAGAGGCTTCTTGAAGAGAGGAGTGACAGTCAAGCCTGTACTTTGGGCAGCCAGGGAGAGGTGGATTGGAGAAGGGAAATGCCTGAGGAAGATCACTTAGGCTACTAAAGTCATCCAGGTGAGAGGCAATGAGGCCTCAACCAGGGTGATTGTGGTATGAGAAGAAAGACAGAGGTAGACAGATAGACACAAGAGACATGGAGTAGGGAGAATGGACAAGACTCACGAACTGACTGAATGGGGTGGGCAAGCAGTAAGTGATAGTACCACAGTGGCATGTCAAAAGCCTGAATTCAGAACCAGAGGTTCAAGGCAATCTACCTCTCGTGCTTTGAGCTGCCCTACACATTTTAGTTTCTTTCCCCAGCAATCAGCTTTCCCCTGCCCCTGACTCTTCCGTAAAGATAAGGCAGCCCATGAGTGGGGCTTCAGGTCCCTCTGATTGTGTCCCTATAATCTAAGACCTAGGGTCCTATCTGATTGGGGCAGATGGACAGGGGTCCAGTGTCTACAGTCACTAAGGATGGAGCTGCTACTTGGTACTTGTTCCTGGGTGTTGTTGAAATAAGCTTGGATTTACTTTATAATTGCAAGTCATAGGTGCCATAGGTAGCATAGCTTTAGACCTGGGAAGGACCTGAAGGTCATCTAGTCCAACCTTTTTTATCTTACAGTTGAAAAAACTGAGGCCTAAGGAGGTTAGGTGACTTGCCCAAAGTTATACAGGTAGTGAGTGGCACAGAGCCAGCATTCAAAATCCAGATTCACAGACTTCAAATTTAGTGTTTCTGCTTGTTACCTCTCAATATAATCACTTTGTGTAACTTAATTCAATCCTCATCACTAATAGGTTACTCTGTCAGGCTAAAACAGCACACACCACAATGGCAGTGTTCCTTCTAGGCTGTGTATATCAGCTGTAGGGGACAACACCTAGTCTCATTAACTCTTTCTTCAGGGCTGGGCCCCACTCTAGAGGTCCCCTTGTAGTTTAAGTTCTATATTGTAATAAAATGAGACATTCATAGCTTATTCCACAGTTAACAAAAGGAAATTTATTTGACCATAATAGCAGAAGGATATTTAACAATAATTGAATCGAGGACACCTCAAGTTGATTTAGCTCCCTTGCCTGAATTAGCCATAATTTTCAATTAGCTAAGAATCAGAGAGCACCTAAAGCTCCTTATCACTTTGTACTTAAGTGACCAGGATGATACCAACAGCATGAGCCTTTAATCCCTTGACAAAATCAATTCTTTGAGGAGAATCTTAATACATTTTAAGAAAAAATGAACTTAGCTCACATGGAGGCAGCAGTTAGGACATCCAACTGACCATAGGCAAATATGTGTAGAGTATGTGTATTTGTGTCTATGTCTATGTATGTATATTGGAACTTTGCAGTCTTCTTTTTCTTCCCCCTCTTCCCTTCCCCAAGCAGCTACCTCAATCCTGGTTTTCCAACTTCTCCCTACTATCGAAACTAATATAATTTACATTTGATTGATTTAGGGTGAATTTTAATGTGTTGCCTCAAAGAGAATGTTAGGGGGAAGAGAGTGTCATGGAAAGAATTTAAGCCTCAGTTCTTTCATCTGCAAAATTCCTACTTCATAAGGTTGTTGTGAGAATAAGTAAAATAATGTATGTGAATTGATTTGCTAACTTTAAAGGGCTATATAAATGTAAGTTAGGATTGGCATTTGGACACAGAAGCACTGAGTTTGAATCCTAACTCTTCTCCTTATTATATGTTACCTTGTCATCTTGCTGGGCCTCAATTTACTCATCTATAAAATTATGGGGTTGAAATAAATTATCTCTAAGGAACCTTGTGGCATTAAATTGATGCAAGAAGGCCCTTTTAATAGTAAAAGACTTTGTTCCTTCTTGAAGGAATTTCAGGAATCAACCAGCAGATGGGGAGAAATTTCATTTTACATGACTAGCTGAGAAGCACAGTTAATCAGTGAATGTGAAGATTCATTCCTTCCTGTAGTCATTTCTTCAAAAAAGATTTAAGTGCCTACTATGTGCTAAGAAGTGAGGAAGACAGAAGGTTGAGATAAAATAAGATCATTGCCTACTTGGATATTATAGGAAGATAATCCATAAACATATAATAAAAATATCACATGGTAAATGCATAATAAAAGTTCAAAACAAAGTGCTATGTGAATTTTAAGAGCAAGGTTATTACTTCAGAGGATTTGGGGGAGGAAGGGAATCTGTACAAGCTTTAAGATGCTATGTGAATACAAATTTAAATAAATAAAAATTTTAGATAAAAAAGTATAAATACAAATTATTATTATTTTAGAACTACCTTTATTCCTTTCTGAGCTATAACCCTTACTCTTCAGATTTCTTTCTCCACCATGATCCAACAGAAGATCTTTCTGGAAGATCTCTTTACTCCTCTGGCCCTTTCTTTTGGTCAGTTCCTCCCAGAACCTGTATTAAGGAAAGTGTCTAAGCTGATCATGTTCATGCCTTCATTCCTCTCTGGGTTCCATTCAATTTTCCCGACTTTTTTCATTTGTCCCTCTTTCGGTACCTTCTCTCTGCTCCCCTTTTCACCTTCCTTTCATGTGTTGTCTTCTCCCACTGGAATGCAGACTCCATGAGAGCAGGGAATATTTTTCTTTTTGCTTATATTTGTGTTCCTAGCACTTGGTATATTATCTGGCAAATAGTAAGTGCTTATCGAATGCTTATTGACTTATTGATGACCATTTGTACAACATTTCTATTCCAAAACTTCCTCAAAATGTGGAGGTGACCTAAGGTTTTTTAAGTCTATGCTCCGGTGGTAGGACTTCTGGCAGATTCTATCAGGCTGGAAAGGCTTGACAGACTGGGTCTGTTGCCTGAATGCCAGCCTAGTGAAGCAGGGAACCAACCCACAAACAAAGAATGACCAACAGGTTGGCTGTTAGGGAATGAAATTTGGCCATCAGAACCCATGAAACAAATAAACATATTGAATGGCCCTTGATTCTATGTAGTCACCTTCTGTGTCTTCACTGATGGATGCAAAATAATATGAAAGGGAACAGAAGGTGCTAAGCATCTCAGTTTTTAGTCTATCAACAAACATTCAGTTAGCTCTAAGTTAATTAGAAAGAACTTTGGCTCGAGTCAGATGTTCAAATGCCATCTCTAATGCTTCTACCTAGGTGACCTTAGGTATGTTACAACCTCCTACAACCTCAGTTGTGACTAATATAAAAGATAAGGGTTTTAGACTAGATGCCCTGAGGCCCCTTCCAACTCTCAATTTATGACATTATGATCCTGTCTCAGATACTTACCAGCCTTTCCCTTGCTGAAGAAGAATGGCTATTTTGGTAAAAGAATGGAAAACTGCTTCAGAGAGAAAACAAAGAAGAAAATAATTCTGAAGAGGTAAAGGCCAACTTAATTTGTGTCTAGGGATTGAAAGGTGGAAGAATGAGAAACAGAGAAGGAAGGGGGGAAAGGAATCACTGAATTCTTAGAGTTATGTAATGAGTCAAGGAGACTCTTCCTATAGAAGGTTTGTTGTCATTGTTGAGTCGTTTCAGTCACGTCCTACTTTTCATAACCCTATTTTTGGGCTTTCTTTGGAAAGATATTGGAATGGTTTGCCATTTCCTTCTCCAGCTCATTTCACAGATGAAGAACTGAGGCAAACAGGATTAAGTGATTTGCCCGAGGTCACGCGGCTAGTAAGTGTCTGAGGCCAGAATTAAACTCATGAAGATGAGTCTTCCTGATTCGTAGGCCAGTGCTCTATCCATTGTGACACCTAGCTGCCCCCTGCAGAAGGTAGAGGTGGGTTAACAAGAAAGCAATTCCTAGTGGTCTTAGGAATAATGATGTTGCTTCTCAAAATGCTGTCAAAGTGTCATCTAAGAATAGTCTGAAGAAGACGAGGTGAATAGTGCTGCTGTCTGGTGAATCTTTGCTAAGGGAGACTAAGGCAGTTCTTTGCTGACTTGACATAAATAACAACCCTGTCTCTGGTCTTCTTGGTACACATATCTTTGACACAAGAAAGGCACAAAGACCTATTACTTATTACAAAGACCTGATTACTTTTATCCCCTTTTTATGATTCATGCATTGCCAGAAGGAATCTAGAAAGCGGGTTTAAAAAAGTATCCAAGTATAGGACAATATCCACCATTATTAAAGGGATGAAAACAATTATAAAGGGAAATGGTGATCACAAAAAACCATAATGATTTCATTAAGACCACGTCATGCCTTGTATGAAATGATGCAGACTGAAGTAAACAGAACCAGGAAACAAATATACACAATGACTATAACAATATAAATAAACTAACAATAAAATGAAACTGAATGGTATGTAATTATAATAACTAAGCTTGGCTCCAGATAAGAGATGAGAATATATAATTTCTTTCATTGAAGTAATAGGGGATTCAGAGTGTGCAATGTCACATATACCAAATACGGTTGATATGCTGGTTGGTTTGGCTTAACTCATTTCCCCCCTTCATTAGAAGTTTCAATTGTTACATGAGGGAGAATTATACACCTAGAAATGACTGTGATATAAAGATAAAATACATTCATAAAACTTTTTTTTTAAAAAAAGAAAACATTCTAGACCAATTTCCCTTTTGTTAGGGTTACTAAACTGGTATACCATGGGAAGACATTGTCTACCTAGATTTTAGCTAAATATTTGGGCAATTATCTCATACTCTCCTCATGAAGAAAATGAGCTAGATGATAGTTAAGTGCATTTGGGACTAGGTGAAAAATTGGGACCAAAGACTAGTAATTAATGGTGTCAAGGTTAACCCAGAGGAAGAATAGTAATGGAGTGTCCCAGGAATCCATTCTCAGATTGGTCCTCTTACACATTTTTTGTTATTGACTTGGATAAAGGGCTAGAGGGCCATTTATTAGACCAGAAGAGGACAAGAAGCTAGGATGGATAGCTAACACCTAATATGACAGAGTCTAGATCTAAAAAAAGAAAATCTCATCAGGCTAAAGCAGGGGACTAAATTTAATGTGCACTCAAATTTATTATATCTAATAATAATCAATCATCCATTTGTATGGCACTTTAAAATTGCAAAACATTTTCCTTATAGGGATAAATATAATATCCATTGGGGAAAAAAGCTATACAAGTGTAAGATGAAGATGATGATGATGATAGCTAAAATGGACATAGTGCTTTAGGGTTTGCAAAGTGCTTTATAAATATTATCTCATTTGATCATCATAACCTGGGAGGTTGGTGCCAATCTTATCTCCATTTTACAGATGAGGAAACCAAGGTAGACAGAGTTAAGTGAGTTGCCTAGGGTCACACAGATGGTGTAAAGCTACATTTGAACTCAGATCTTCCTGAAGTCTGCTTTGCCACCTAGATAGCATTACACGTGAAGGAAAAAAAATCTCCAAATTCAAATGAGTCAACAGTGTGGCATGGCAATAAAAAAAAAAAATCATTTGTTCTTAGTCTCTAATAGAGGCAGAATGTCCGTAACAAAGCAAGTGGCGGTCATGCCAAATTCTGCCCAGCTCATACCACTTCAGGAGTACTTATTCAGTTCAGGGAGGCCTATTTTAGGCAGGATATCCACAAGCTGGAGAACATCCAGAAGAAGGAAACCCAGATGGTTGGGGGAACAGAATCAATGCCATATGAGGATTGGCTGAAGGAACTGGGATGTTCAGTCTGGAGAAGAGATTCAGCCGGCGGCTATGATAGCTGTCTTCTAGCATTTGAAGGGCTGTCATGTAAAAGAGGGATCAGACTAGTTCTGCTCAGCCCCACAGGGCAGAACGAGGAACAATAGTTAGAAGTTACAGAGAGGCAGATTTTGGCTGATGTAAGGGAAAGCTTCCTAACAATTAGAGCTGTACAGAAGTGGAAGGAACTGCCACAGGATTAGTGGATTCTTTAAATAGAGCCTTGGTGACTTCTTTTTGGAGATAGTGTTAGAAAGGGGTCTCTATTTCATTATAGGTTAGTCTAGATGGTCTCTGGGGTCTTAACTGAGGTCTCCTTAGTTCTAAAAAAAGAATTCCCTTACCCCTTCTCTTACCCCTTCTAATTACTGTTCCATACCTCTGCTACCTTGCTTCTTATGTAACCTACCTTCGGTAGGTCCACCAAAAGGCTTGGAATGGAAAAAGAGATGGATGGAGATCTCTGTTGGCAGACTTAAGATCCTCTAGCCTAGGAAGGGTTTGGTCAGATTTGATCTGATGGCAAACTACCTAGAATGCAATTGACTTTGGCCTTAAATGCCAAGCTGGCTCACCCACCTCTGGAGGGGGAAAGGATTTATGGATAAAAGGGGAAATGGGAGACTCTGATGCTGGCAGAGGTTGGAACCAAACCCAGCAATCCCAGCTGGATTATATAAATATGTTCAACTTTGCTATCATGGTTTGAGCCAAGTGACTCCATTATCCTTAATGATGAAAAGAGTTTGTTATAAAAAATCTTTTAAGATCTTTTCTATCTTTTGTCTCTTTGTTGCCCTCCTCGTAGTTTCATCCTTAAGTATTTTTGGAACTAACTCTGCTTAATTGGGTCTCTTGACAAACTTTCTTTAAACTTGTTTTTCTTCCTTATGTTTCTTAGGTTTATGAGGTGATACTCTTACTAACTCCTGCATTAAACTGGAATCACTACAGAACCCCAGAACTAGAGGCTGATTCTCTGTGCCCCTCATTAAACTTGTTTTTTCCCATGTTATTCCCAGCATAAGGTTTCCTTCCAGAATAAAGATAACCTCTAGTGTTTTAGTTCTGACCTTGCACCTGCCCTAGCCCCACCCCACCCAGTGGCCTGCCCCTAGTTCTTTTTCACTGGATGAGCTCAGAAGGCAGAAACCCTTAGATCGAACAGCAATGAGCACACATTCTTGCTCTTAGTGGTGTCAGCTTCTTCATTGCTTTCAGTTTGCTACATGTGGCTCATGTCCTATTTCTTCTTTGAGGGCAGTGGTTGTCTCCTGAGAAACCAGGACTGCAAATGAGGGAGGGGGAGAATATCCTTCAATAGTCCGTACATATCAATAGTATGCCCTTACCTCCCTACCCTCAACATCATAAGGTTAGAGTCTAGCCACACAGGCAAGTTCAGAGAATTTTTCTGGTCAAGGTTTGGGGAAAACTGATTCATTCATTTTTCATAAATATTTATTAAGAACCTACAGTATCCAGAGAACAGTGGGAGGTACATTTGGAGGAGATGCTAATTTAAGATAAGGTGCTTACATTTCTTTCAAGAAGCTTTTTGTCTAGTTGGGAGATAAGACAAAAACTTAGATAATCATGTAAAGACCTTTACCACAGGCAGAATTTTAAACAACTAGGGATTTTATATTAAGGTATGTAATAATAATAATTTTTTAAAAAATAGAAATGTAGAAGGTATAGTCCTGCTGGCTTCACCTAACCCTTTTGTTCTTTCCCTTACATTCATTTGCATACCAAAGGGTATTATGGGAATTGAGAGGAGTCTCATTGCTTCCACACAACAAATTCGGGGTTTTCTTGGGGTTGGGAATGATATAGCACTTAGCACATAGTAAGTGCTATATAAAAGTTAGCTATTACTAATAACGATAATAATAGCTAACATTTATATAGTACTTTAAGGTAGATGAAGTGCTTTACAAATATGATTTCCTCTTACCCTCATAATCATGAAATGCAGATGGTATTATTTTCCCTATTTTATAGTCGTGGAAACTGAGTTAGGCACCTATTAAGTGACTTGCCTGAGGTTATACAACTAGTAAGTATCAGAGGCTGGATTTAAACTCAGGTGTTCCCAACTCCGTGTTCCCAACTCCATGTCCAGTGATGGCTGTAGTGAGGATAATGAAGGAGTCACCAGGAGGAAAAAGTCAAAAGAACAGACTTAATTTTAGTCTAGCTAATTGTGCCAGCTTTGCTGACTGCCTAGCTAAGTGTGGTGGTTCATAGCACTTGACTATTCAGTTAAGGAGCTTCTCTTGCTAGGGAGTTTATTACTAGTTTGCTAGAGAGTTTGCTACTAGTTTATATAATCCAGTAGATAGTGGCAGAAAACAGCAGCTGGCTCTAAAACAGAAATGTAGAAATGGTGACAGAGGGGTTCAGTGATGCTGAGACCAGTGGAAAAGCAATCCCAGCAACACATGCATCCTTGTCATGTGCATCTTAGTATGTATTCCTTCCTGTGTTCTGACTATACATGCTTGTGCTCTCCATGTAGGTCACCTGGTCATGTTTCTCTACATGTATAGACACTGGGTGCATTCCTTAGTTTCACATATACCCTGCTTCTATTACCTCTGCCACTGGTGATCTGTTGGAGACTGAATTCTATGAACATATGGGAATATCTTTTCTTATCATTTAATTTGATATGTTTTAATTAAATATCTTTTGTTTTTTACTAATATGTCCTCTGGTTTTATAAAAGCAACCACACTGATTGGGGCTCACATACTACAATTTTGAAAGTACCTCAAGCTTAACCTCAAAAATGCTAAGATCTTGGCAACTGATCCCACCACCTTCTGGCAAATAGAGGGAGAACAAATGGAAGCAGTGTCAGATTTTATATTCTTGGGCTCACAAATCACTGCAGATGGTGACTTAAGCCATGAAATTAAAGATGCTTGCCTCTTGGAAGGAAAGCTATGGCAAATCTGGACAGCATACTAAAAAACAGACATCACCTTGCTGACAAAGATCCATATAGTCAAAGCTATAGTTTTTCCAGTAGCAATGTATGGCTGTGACAAATTAATTAGGAAAACTGAGTGCCGCAGAATCAACATTTTCAAATTGTGGTGCTGGAGAAGACTTTTGAGAGTCGTTGGCTAGCAAGATCAAATCAGTCCATTCTTAAAGAAGTTAATTCATGCAATTCACTGGAAGGTCAAATATTGAAGCTTAAATACTTTGGAAACATGAGAAGATGGTACTCATTGGAAAAGACCTTGATGTTGGAAAAGATTGAAGGCAAAAGGAAAAGGGGACATCAGAGGATGAGATGGATAGATAGTGTCATGGAAACAATGAGTATGAGGTTGGATAGACTGAGACATAGTGGAGGCTAGAAGGGCCTGGCATGCTATGGTCCAAGGAGTATAAGGAGTCGGATATGAATGAAAGACTAAACAACAAGCTTGAAGTAGCTTTTTAGGAGACCATCCTCGGAAGGGCCCTAGGTGCTATAATTATTGTGTGATGAATGTTTTGGAGTGGTATAAAAAACAAAGCAGTGAAATCTGAGGATGATAATGGGTACCAAGCAAAGAAGGTTTGTTTTGGAGTTGGGTTTCAGAGGATGAGGGGGAATTCAAAAGTTAGAATGGGAAGAAAGGACATTCCATGTATAAGGAACACTGTGAACAAAGGCACAGAGATGGCAGGGCACAGGGAACATTCAGGTGACACAGTAGTCTAGTTTGACTAGAATGTAAATAAAGTCCATGAGAGTAATATTAGAAAAAAACTAAAAGGACAAAGTGGGACCAAATTGTGGAGGTTCTTGAATGCCAGGCAAAAGAAGAACTTTATGCAGTAAGCAAGAACTTCTGAAGATTTCTGGGCATAGGTGTGACATAATCAGATCTATACATAAGCATTCAAGATCAAACGATTTTGAGTAGAACAATTCTGTATAAAAGTCAAAGGCATAACTGTAGAGTATAGACCTAAAGATAAAAGACTGGAAGTGGGAGAGGACTTGGCCTAGGAAGAAAAAAAATACCAAGGCATTACCCCAAGGATAGGCCAGAAAGGAGTCAAGATGAAACAAAGGAGCAGCATGAGCCTCTTTAATGTTTTAACTTGCACCAGACTAAATGAATAAGTCTGTGACACTGTATATAGTTTATAGACCAAGATTCTTCTCTATAATAGTAAAAACAGATGCAATGTTTAATGTGGCTGAGACTATGCAATTTATTGTAGTGGCCAGAGTAGAAGGATTCCAAAGGAAACATGGAAAAAGGGAAGAAAAGCATGAATTCCAGGGGCCATAGAATCAAAAGTTTTCATAGAAGTTCCCAAAGTGAATGATACTGCTGCCCTGGTGGGGGGGGGGGAGTGCTGGAATGATCTAGGGGGGTGGTAGTAGCCTCTGGTGCAACTGGGGGGAGTTGAATAAAAATAGGGGGGCAGTGGAAGCATAAGGAAAGAAGAAAAGAAAATTTTGAGAAACTGTTCATACATATTTCTTCTGTTGTGTAACAGTTAAAGTTGTAGTGATTACATTATTTTCCAAATAAACACACCAAATGCAAGTTATAACTGATCAGTGGTCAAGTCAGCTGACAGGTCTTAACTAGCAAGTGTTGGCAGGCCAGTGTTTAGCACATTGTCTTGTTGGGAAGTCCAGTATGAATCAGCAGGAATGTGCATGTAATGACTTGTTCACAATATGATAACTATATGGTTACATGACACAATATTGTATCATCAAAATTTCAATGCAGGAAAAACTCACAAATTTACAATAAATTATTAAATTTAAGATGTCTTATTTCAAAAAAATTTATATTTTATATTTTTTTGAAATGACACAATTTTCAAAAAACCATTAAAGGGTTAAAGAAAGTAGATTTCCAGGGGGATGCTGAGGACTTTTCTTTTAAAGGGGGTTGTAGGACAAATAAGTTTGGGAACCTCTGGATTAGGAGGTCTCAAATTCTCTTCCAAATCTGGTATTGTTTTATTCTGTGATTTGAAGACGGAACATAGGTTTAAATCTCATCTTACTACTCACTAACTGTGTGAACATTGGTAAGTCAATTAATCCTTCAGGTCCTCCTCTATAAAATGGTAATACTAACTATAGTATCTTCCTGATAGGGTTGATGGTGAGGCTCAAATGAGATGATACCCAAGAGACGTCATGTAGCAAGGGAATATATATGAGAAGTACTTTTACCACCCCATTCACTCCATCACCCACAGGTATGTAATTGGTTTTCCCAGATCATGTCTAATTCTATCCACTGTGGTTTGGCTTAGGTTTGATCTTCGCTCAAGGTCTCTACTGTCCCTCCTCTCTCACCTAGTTATCTCTTAGAGATAATGAGATTAGTTCCTGAGGGTTTTAGTCTAGGACAAAGGTCCTAGTTCCAGGTGGCTTCCATTCACTGAAAAACTAGGAAGCTTTGAAAATACAGATTATAAATAAAATTCATTAAATGCTTTGATCCCACACACAATCTGTTGCTTGCCAAAGAGAGAGGGTGGTCTTTTAGCCAATTGAATTTGAGGTAATTAATTATACACAAATTTCCCTCCCCATTCATTGCACTCAATAGACCAAGCCAGGGCAAGCTTAAAACCATCTTTGTCTTTATCTAGCAAAATTTTTAAAATGCAAATAACCAATAAGTAAAAAATTTTAAAAATAACAGAGAGACATGTACTAATGAATCATGGTGCCCATTATATGTTTTAATAAAACAGAAAGGAATAGAATAAGTTCAACGTATTCTAACAATTTCTCCAAGTAGCCATGATTCAGACACTCCCTGCTGGATTTTCTTAAGTTGAGTGGTGAAGCAGGTGAAGGAAAAAGCTTCAGCCACTGTGAGGTTTAGAGGCAGTGTCCTGTAAAGCATCCTCCATCTGCTGCTGCTTCTGTTCCATTCTCTCTCCCCAGTCCTTCTCCAGAGAGATTTAAAAATCCCACCATAATAGAAACCCTGTTTCCCAATTCCAATTCCCCAGTAGCTGGGGAGAAATACAACTCCCGGGGTCTTTAGCAACCTAGGACCCCTCAAAAGGCAGGTAATTCAAGCCTTGCCAAAATGACTGTTACAGGAGGGAAATACTCAAAGTACTGCATAAGTATCTATTATTATTTTTTTTACTTATTTCATCCCCTTTATTTTATAGATGGGAAAACTGAGGCCCAGGAAAGTTGATACCTTGCCCAGGGTAAAGACAAATGATAAGCAGAGCTTAGATTTGAACTGTAGTCCTTTGACTCAGAATCACAAAATGTCAGAATTGGAAAGGGACTTAGAGGTCTAGTCCACATACCTGGACGAAAAGGAATCCCTTTTACAATATTGCTGATGAGTAGTCATCCAGTCACTGTTTGATCTGTGAAAAGAAACCTACTACCCCTGGAAGCAGCTCACTCTACTTTTGTACAGCTCCTTAGCAAGAGTTTCTTTACACTTAGCCAAAACTTAACTCTTTGTAACTTCTACCCATGCTCCCTTGCTCTGCCCTCTGAAGCCAAGAAGAACAACTCTAATAATTCTGCAGAACATGATACTTGAAGATCTCTCTTAAGTTCCACTCAGTTGTCTCTTTTCTGGTCTAAAAATTCCCTTTTCCTTTAAGAGATCCTAATATATTGTAGCCTTGAGCATTCTTTTTATTCTTGCTGCTTTACTTTAGATGAGCTCCAACTGTCAATGTCCTTCCTAAAATATGGCACCAAGAATTGAATACAACACTCCAGACATATGATTGACTGTGTCAGAGTCCTAAATACATCTATCACTTTCACTATGGACATAATGTTCTTCCCACAAAACCATATGGTCTTTGGAATAGAATGGATTCAACATGAGGGCTAGAACATCTCTGAGACACAGCTCAGAATTTTATTCCCTTCTTTTCACAGGAATGAGTGAATAAAGAAGGAATCAACTTTTGCGAAGTCCCCTTGGTGCCCAATCTTTTTTTTTTTTTTTTGCTACAAAGAAATATATTCTCCTATATACTGTCCACAGACAGTTAACTCAAGAATAATGGAGGTAAGACCTGGCTAGAGAACCTCCTTTTCAGTTATTGTTGGTATTGGTTTCATTGGAATTCAATTCAGTTCAACAAGCATTTTTTAATGCCTGTGATTTTGCAGGGTACTTTTGCTGCTGCAGCTGGTAAGAATACAAAAACAAGGTAAAAAAAATCTGTAAGAACTTATAGTCTGACTTTGCTACCTTGGTAGAAAAGTAATTTGTCTAAATATAAGAATGATTCCCTATTGACAGAAAGGTTCTGCATTTGTTTCTGTTTGCAGCTAACATTTTGCTGATTAAATTTAACCTTGGAAAGACTAAAAAGCCCCACTCAAAAGAGATCGTCTATGGCTGCTATCCACATAGGAAAACAAAGTAGATGAAGAATGCATGTTGCCTAGATTATAAATGCAGTTGAACAGTTAACAGTACAGGTGCTGTAGAGAAGCAATGAGCTGAGCTCTGGATTTAAAAGGAAAAAGACTCCTTTGGAGCCTTCTAGCCTGGGCATCTCTGTGCCACCTTGGGAGCGCTGGTAAAAAAGGAAGGTGGGTGATGCTTCTGTTTTAGTTGAGGGTACTTAGGAAGGGGAGGGAGAATTAATGCATCTTAAAGGGACTTTCCTTGTGCCCTGATTAAAACTTGGCTATTTTTCTTGTTCTAGGATTTATTACAAATAAAGGTATTTGGTTTGTTTAAAAAAAAAAGGAGAAAGATTAGATGGAATCATATTTCAGTGATCTCAAACTGCTCATTGCCCCCAAAGCCTGTATCTTCTTAATACCATTATTCTACTGGAATTCTACAGGCCCTGGGATGGGCTCTATATAGCATCATAAAATTATCAATCTGGAACTAGAAGGGGACTTCAGAGGTCTAGTACAAACTCTTCATTTTTCTGAGGAAACTGAGTCACAGGGTAAGTTGGAGAGGCTTATTACCAATTTGGTCACAGTGTGATGAATTTTTCAGCCATTGGAACTCTCAAAGTTTGCCCACTAAAGGATGGTGGGAGGAACCACACAGAGTAAACCAGGGATCATTAAAGTACTGAAGTAGTCTCCTTGTGAGGATAACAAGCTGGTTAGGTAAATGAATGATAGGTAGGTAGGTAGGTAAATAGATAACGGCTAGATAGATTGATCGATCTTGATCTTAAGTCACAACTCCCCTGGACTTCATTTTCCTCATTTGTAAAATAAGGGATGAAACGTCCTCTGATATCCCTTTGTGGTTCTGGTTCTGTGTGATCCAAATTCTAGTGTCATCATCCTCTTTCCTCTTGAAATTACTCTATTCTGTATTTATTTCTTATTTGGATAATTATTTACTTGCTTGCATAGGTACATCCCTCAGTAGAATGTAAACTCTTGACCACAGGGATTTCGATTATTTATTTTTTGGTCTTTTTACCCACAAAGACTAGCAGCACCTTGCGGACGTCAGGTGCTTAATATGGAAGCTACTTGATGGCAAGGATTTTCACTTGTCTTTGTTTCCCCAGTGCCTAGCACATAATGGGTGCTTAATAAATGCTTTTTGATGGATAGATATTTGTTGAATTGACTGTTGAATAAAAACCAAAGAGAAAGTCTTGGAAACGATTCCAGCATAACAGCAACATCTTTGGAGAATGTCCTCAGGTTTTCAGGTGCCCTAGTAGGCTTATACCAAAAGGGTGAACCCAAGAGAGAAAGGTGTTCTTGAAGACGTCCTCTTTAAGCTCAAATCATTTGCAAAGGGCAATTCAGATGTATAAATCTAGCTCCGTAAGAATAAAGGAATCTGTATCACCACCGATTGCTTCTGGAAAGCATGTGTCAATTAAGGTACCAGTTTCAGTGAACTCCCAAACCACAACACCCTTCCCAGGTCATCATTGCCTCACATCCTAGTCTGCAGTTACTTGCATATAAGCTGCGATCGTCTTGCTTTTGTTATCTCTAGGGCTTAGCATGATACTCGACACATAGCATAATAAATGTTTTTTATTCATTCAATTTGGAGTTGTGGTCCTGGTTGGTTTTATTCTCTTTCTTTTGGGAAACCGAGGCCCTCAGTAGAAAAAAATAAATGCACTCTCCTCCCTCTACACTTAAACTAGGGGCATTCCCCCTCCCCCCCTTAGGCAATGACCTGGTCTTTTAAAAATATTATAAAATAGACAATCTGCTCCACGCTTATTTAACAAAACAAGCCACAAACAATCTCATCTTCCTTTTCTGGGCTTGCTTTATATGCTGCCTACTCATTAGAGAAGCTCTCACTTTCCTAGATTTCGAGTCCTCGCTCTGTTCTTGCCTGTTTATTTTTCTCTTGCGTTTTAAAGGCTTCCCTGAGCGGTTTTGTTTCCAATTGTCCTTTCACTTTCTTCTATTTCTTTGTTCTCCTCCCTTGATTCCAACTTCTACTGCCCTTTGTGTATATGTGTATGTGCGTGAGCGCGCGCGCCCAGTAGGCGTTATTCCTCCTTTTGATAGGAATGAGCGGCTTGCTCTCTAGATCTCTGGAGCAGCGCTTCTGAAATTACTTTCTGCAAGCAGTGCACCGCGTATCCGTTGGCTGGCATACAAAATTCTTATTCCCTTCTTATTCTGTAGATTTACTTAGGGAAGGGGCCTATGGGCTGATCCCGAGATGTATTCTAGCCCCCAAATGGAGGGTAGTAGCCCCGACAGCCCAAAAGCACTCATTCACCTAGATGCTTCAGCATTACCGAGATACATTAAGACTGTCTTCAGAAAAGAAAACGATCCTTCCCCCGTCAGGTGATACAAAGACGGGGCGGGGCTTTTTATGAGTCCGTACGAACCTACGTTCTATGTGCAGCTCAGACCGAAAATATTCGATTTAATTTGTGTGGGTGCCCGCGCTGGCGCGGAAATCCGTGGGGTCCAGCTGTAGGTGAAAGCAGATTGACACACCGAAATCAAAAGGAAGTCGCAGGAAAATCCTTTGCTATGTTCCACTACAATAAATGGTCACACGATGGAGGGTGGCCAACTAGAATCCCTGAAACCCTTTGATTCTTTCCCAGAAAGTACTTAGAGTTTGGAAAGAAAATTGGTTTCCAAGATACTATCGCCTCTCTCCTCTCTCTCACCCGTCTTCCCTCTCTGCATCTGTAAAATATAGATTTTCATTTTTAGGGAGGGGAGGAGGCCCCATGTAAACAAAGGCCACATAAACGAACAGGCGCCTTGTAATCCCGGAGGCGTATGCTTAGTGTCATACGGTTTTCCTTAAAATGGAGTGTAAGGACGTTTATGGGAATTCTTGTGAGTGTGTGTTTGAGTTCGGGGAGTCGACCTACCCTTCTGAAGTCTACGGTATACCTAACACTTACTTGGGGGGGGTTCTGGAGATAGGTGTTTTGGGTTGTTAAGGGGGAAAGGGGAATCTTTTCCCCCCAAAATGTGGGAGTATTGGGATAAGGCAACTGAAGTACAAATCCAACGTCTCAGGCAATGCAACACGAAAAACAACTATGCAAAATTAAAAGGGGCGGGGGGGAGAAAGACGCTGTGAAAAGTTTCCATGGAGCTGTATATTTGGAAATATAAAATATGCGTATATCTGCATACAATGTAATGTACAAAGTATGAATGTGTCACATTTTGGCTCCTTAAAGTAATGCATCAGGATTTGATTCATAAAAGCAGCTGCTAAACCAACCACTGACCCCATTTTCAGACGCAGGGAGAACGTCCTCAGAAGGAAAGATAATTCTAGATTTAAAAAGGAACGTTTTTTCCATATGAAACGGAATAGCTGGGATTTGGGTTTTTTTTTTTTCTATGTCTTGAAGAAAAAACAGCTTTCCTCTTGCAGTGGTGAATTCATCCTCTAAAAGTGAACGGGAATGGGTGTCCCAAAGAAGGGGGAGAGGGGAAGTGGCCTGTGAAAACATGTGTTCTTGTTTATGGAGGGGAGGTGCATGAGTGTGAAAAATCAAGAGTTAAAAATTGGGGAGGGAGGTCAAAATGGAGAGGGTTACTTATTTTTTCCATTTGTGTGTCTTTAGAAAAAGTACAAATGGTTTCATTATTGGGATTGTGGGGAATTTGAACAAATGTAATCTGATGCAAACTAAAGAAAAGCTTAGGCGGGTGGAATATTTTCTTTAGAAGAGGTCCTAAAAAGTCCCAGAGTAGAGACCATAGACTTCACTGATGAGAGACACAAGGACCTGCCTGATTGGCTGCATTCCCCAGCACTCGGGGAAACCCCAAAATCTGTTTAAAAGCTCCACCCTCCCTGCCAAAGTGTTTTTGAAGAGAAGTGAATGAGTCTGGATGATGGATCTTACTCCCTCCCCAAGTCAGATTAACAAATGTTCTGTAATTCTTAGCAAGTTGCCTAGGGCACTAAGAAGTTCAGCAATTTGCCCGAGGTTCCACAGTTGGCAGGTCAGCGGCCGAATTTGAACGTAGGTCTTGTTGTAAGGCCAGGTCTCGAGCCAGGGCACTTTGCTACTGCTCTCTCCCTGGGGCTGCAGGTGATTAAATTTAGAGACCTCAGGTAAATTAACCCCATTGTATCCACAGCATTTAGCACATTGCCTGCCAGGCTGTAGCAAATTTAATAAATGCTCGTAGACTGACTGACCCCCTCCCTCCTCCTCTCTTTGAATAGAGGAGATGATTTTCCCCTTTGTGTCTCCTTACAGATGGCTCTCCCTGGGTCCGTAATTGAGATGGTGGAGATGGGCTTGAGGTTATACTGTATAAATTTGCACTTGTGATCTGTTGCCCTGTCAGTCTGTGACAGACCTTTCAGAGCTCCTGCTGTGTAGAGACTATTGTAGTAGGAAGGGAGAAAGAAAGGCAAGAAGTAAAAGGTATGGGCTGTGGCGCTCCTCCCCTCCCCCCAAGGAACCATATAAATGTCCTTCAAACATTTGGAAGGGTCTCTGGTGGAGAGGAGGGTATGATCCTTTATTTCCCCCTCTCCCCCCACCTCGTCCCCCATAGAGGCAGGGAATTCTTCCCATTCTTTTAAAGTCTAACATCAGGTAGGGTGCTCTACAGTCAACAATAATTCATCGACCTCATAATCCTCATTATCATGGTCAGCAACATTTTCGACATTTATTCTATAACTGCAATGTGTGACAAGCCTTGGGGAGATAACCTAAAATTGATTAAATCCCATACCCTGCCTTTATGAAGCTTGCTTTTCTTGGCGGGGGGGGGGGGGGGGTGTAAACAATCAGGGACTTGTCCAGAGTCACACAGCTAGTAAGCGTCTGAGGCCCCATTTGAACTCGGGTGCTCCTGACTGCAAGGCTGTTGCTCTGTCCGCTTTGCCATCTAGCTGCCCCCAGTTTGCTTTCTAATGAAAAATATGGAATGCTTAAAGGATCTGTGATTGTCTTGGTGTTGGGTACTCCCTCTGCTACCAACAAAGATCAATTGTGTGTGATTTAGTAGATAAACTTCAGGGAGTAGCCTGAAGCGAATAAATATTAAGCGACTTGCCCAAGGTCACACAGCTCTAAGCGGCAGACGGGAAGCACTCCGTCCACAATTCCCAGTTTGCTTCCCGTTGAGAGGACTAGGGCACAATAATTATTGGCTGATTTTGTGATTCTGCATCTGTTACGTGATGTTTCATCTGAAACCCCTCTTTCGTGTAATACTAGTCTGCTGTGTATTAGACGTTTCCTTATCATTGTTGTTATAGGCGATATAGGGATAGACAAGACTCGTAATTTCATTGGTTCAGGAAACTTCCACAACAAATGCAGGTCAGTACCTTTTCCACAAACAGAGCCACCTAGCGTGCTGACAGGTTGGGTCTTGCTCAAGTCCTGTCAGAGGCAGGACTGGAACTCAGGTGCTCCTGGCTTTGAGGCAAGAGCTCTATCCAGACCATGTGACCTCTCAGATAACAGTACCTTGCATTTATATAGCATGTTAAGATTTTTAAAGTGCCTTCTTCTCAACAACCTTGTGAACATAGGTAGTAGAATGCTTTGCTCACAGTCCCATGGCTAGCAAGTGTTAAGGTCTGAATTTGAACCCATATCTCCTGATTCTAGGTCAACTGTTCCTTCTACTACACATCTCTTTGTGCTATGGAATCAATTGACTAGAATTTGTAAATGCCTGCTGTGCAAGGTGTTGTGCTAGGCTTGGGGAGGGGGATGATTAGGGGATGTGGAGATACAGAGATGTGGAAGAATTGGCGCTTCTGAAAGAACTGTTAGCTAGCCACAGAGGAGTGGTCATTGTAGGTAAGAGAAAAGTTAACAACAGGAGACACGGGTAATTTACATTTCCCTTGAAACCTAGAAGTTAATTGTCCTAACACTATCCTGAGGCCCAGAAATTAAAATGTCTCTATTATTTATCCAGAATTGCTCCAGTCACGTGGACTTTAAACTCCTTGAAGGCAGGCACAATTCTTCATTTTGTCCTTACATCTTCAGCACTAATGCTTTGTTTTACTTGGAGTAGGCATTTAAGAAATGTTTGTTGGCTTTGATGCTAACTCTCACTTGGCTTGATCAGTCCTTGGATAGGAAGAACATCTGTATAAATGAATAAAATAGAAGGGGGAGAGCTTGAGACCGAGAGGAATAATTGAAACGGTGTCACTCCCTAAGCCTCCCCAGCTGAAACCCTGCCCCTTTCCCACAACCTGTGAGCAAATGGAAGCAGAAGTGGAAAAGAGGGGAGATGTGTGCCCCAGTTATTTGCACCCCACTGTAAATTGGTGCCCAGTCCCAAGCCAATCTTCTCTGTGACTGCCTCACCACACACAGACATCCTGTAGCACTCAGTGACTGTTTTGTCCCACTCAGCTGGACTTTCACATGAGCTCCCTTTTATTTCACCCCCCCCACACACACACACACACGTACGTGTGCTGTTTTCTCAGCTAGACAGGGATGCACCTTGAGGACAGGCATAGTATTTTGTCTTGTTTTTCCCATGACACTTAAAACATTTTAGACGTGTTTGTTGTTGCTAGGGAAAATGAAGATGAAGAAAAACAAAGGGAAATAAAATCCCCCAAAGAAGAGCTGGAATACAGCCATCCCTATAGGACTGAGGTTCCTTCTCTTCTCCTCTATGTTCCAATCTAGGGTAATGGTCAGAGCAAGGCAGGAAGGGAAAACAGAGGGAGAGAATGGCAGGGATGAGGTTCAAACTGGCTTGTAAAATCCTTTAGAATAGGGACCATGTAGTTTCTTCATCTTTTCTATTCTTCAATCCTAACAGAGTACAGCACATAGCAGGTGTTCAATAAATGTTTATTAAATTTATAATCTTCGACTTAAATTCTATAGAGTCTCAAAGCTAGAAGGGCCCTTAAGATAATCTGGTAGCATCTCAAAGCTAGAAGGGCCCATAAGATCATCTGGTCCAACCTTCCTCTCCTACTGAAATTGAAAGTTCAGGTTCCTATGGCTAGTAAGTACAGAGTTAGGATATGAACACAGATCTTGTTCCCTTTCCACCTTTACCCTGGGAGCCTTCAGTGCTGTTCATTGATCTACGTATGTAATAGTTTATTCCAGCCTGACCTCATTTCCCCATAAAGGTGAGGTAAAAAAAAAAAAATTAGAGAGTGAGCTTCTGGCTGCTGTGGGCTCTTATTCTTTGAAGTGGGGTGGGTGGGAAGAAGAGGGTAGGGAGAGTTTGAGTGATTTAAACTTTATCCACTATCCAGGCTGACTCTTCCAGTACTAGATTACTCCTAATTATTTAGGATAGTATATGTGCAATGAAGCCAAATTCAAAGTGTGATTGTTATGTAGATAGGGTTATTCCTCACAGAGAAAAGTCTCTTTCTAAGAACCACAAATTATATTCCCAATTCCAGTCATTGTCCACCATTTCAAATGCATACAAGACAGCTTGATGGGAGAGGGTACAAATTTCACTGTGATTAGAAAATACAATCACTTGTCATGATGCCAGTGTATGATGAGGATAGCCTGTCAGTCAACAAGCATTTATTAAGTGCCAACTGTGTAACAGGTACTATGATAAGTGCTGGAGACATAAAGAAAGGTAAAAGACAGTTCTTACTCTCAAGAAGTTTGTAGTCTTAATGTTTAGAGTATGTCCTTAAAATGTAGTCGCATTACCTCCATCATAAAATTTTAGAACTAGAAAGATTTTCTGTTCCCAAACCTTCATTTTATAGCCTATGAACCTGAGGGCCATAGAGGTTAAATAATGTGCCTGGGACAAGTTGGAGCCAGGACTAAAACTCATTTCTCCTGGCTCTCAGGCCAGTGCCTGATTGGCAATAAAGTTTTTAAAGGCTTTGTACTCATATCGGAGATAAACTACAGAAACTTTGTAGAGCTAGGATCATGCCTTTTAATTATTGCATTTTTCTGAGCATGAAACCACTCCCTCAGTAACCCTTATCTGTGGGTGTATGTACCAGAGGACTTGACCTCAGTTGACCTTTATTTCCCCAGGTCCACAATGTTTCACAAGTTTGCATAGTTTACACCCAATGCAGAGTTTGGACCATTCTGCGGTCTTCTGTCGAGTATTAGAATGAGTATTAGAAGAGGGTGGATGCTAATACCTCAAATACTCCCCTCTTTCTAACTTTCTTCTAGTCATCCTCTAGTCTTACTCCTCACCCCACCCCTAATCCAATTGGTTACCAAATCCTGTGGTTTCGCCTTTGTAACTTCTCTTGTTTGCCTCCTTTTCTCTTTGGACGCTGCTGAGACCTTGGTCCAGGCCCTCATCGACTCATGGCTGGACTATTGCAGTGGCCTCATGGTTCATCTCCCTGCCTCAGGTCCCTTCCCACTCCAGTCCATCCTTCACTCAGCTGCCAAACTGATCTTAAGTATAGGTCTGGCCTTGTCATCTACCCCCACCCCCATTCAATCAATTCCAGTGGCTCCCTATGACCTCAAAGATAAAATATGATATCCTTTATCTCCACTCCAGAACAGGAACTGTTTGCTTTTTTCCATTTCTTTGTATCCCCAGCACTTAGCATAGTGGCTGTCACTTAGTAGATGCTAGTTGGCTGTCTGACTCTGCTTGACTTTTAAAATACTTCATAACCTGGACTTTTCCTATCTTTTCAGTCTTCTTACACCTTACTATCCTCCACATAGTATTTGATCTAGTGACATTTGTTTCTTTTCAGTACCTTAAAATAGATGCTCCATCTCCTGGCAGTTCCATTGACTATCCCCCATGCCTGAAACTCTCTCCCTCCTCTTCCCTGCCTCCTGGACTCCCTGGCTTCCTTCAAATCTCAGCTAAAGGCCCACCTTCCGGAAGAAGCCTTTTCCATTCCTCCTTCACCTTGTTGCCTTCTCTCTGATGACTATCTCTGATTTGTACTGTATTGATCTTGTTTGTAAATAACTATTTGCATGCTCTCTCCCCCATTAGATTTTCAGCTCTTTTATGCACAAATAGGTGTGTGTGTGTGTATGTATGTAAAATTATTCTATATATCCATTTATCAGTTCTTTCTCTGGATGCAGCTAGTGTCTTCATATGTCCTTTATAGTTAATTTGGGTATTTATAATAGTCAAAATGACTTATTCATTCAAAGTAGTTCTTAAAACAATATTGCTGTTACTGTATACAATGTTCTCTTGAGAGCAGGGACTGTTTTTGTTTTTCATTTCTTTGTATCCCCAGCACTTAGCACAGTACCTGGTTCACAACAGTCACTTAATATGTGCTTGTTGCTTTGGTTTGTTTTCCTTTCATAAGAATTTAAAAAAAAAACCACCACCTTAATTACATGGAAACATAAAGTGAAGCAAACTAGCAAACTCCCTTATGTAGATTTGTCTGGCCCCTTAAGAGATAGCATTGGTGGATTAATATTGGAATCACCTGTGTGGTTGTGACCCCCCTTTTTTTTTTTCAAAGCAAACTGCCAGGATGGAAGGACATGCCAAGTTATTAGAGGGAAATTTCTGGAAAGGGAAGTACTTCAGAAACTCACCTGAAAGTCCTAGCATTAATCTCAAATCTCAACTGGCATTTCCAGGTTGCATTTAAAGGTTGCTGGGAGCATTTCAACGTTCCTAATCCTGGGAACTATCAACATCAGAGCCCACAGAACAGAAAAAATTTCTTTCCGGTGTCTTTACTCCAGGAAAGAAAATAACCATTAGCTGATGTTATGAGAATAGTTTGGTTGAGTAGTTGCAAAGAAGTAATTTTTGTTGTTTGGGCATGTTAATTACCGAGGAACCGGCTCTTGGCTTTTTGCTGGTTTCTGAGAAAGAGCCATGACTAAGTAGGTCTTTACTGAAGAGGCTAAAAAGGTGCCCTTGATGAAGCCGTTGTTTAAGTATAGGCCAGAGAACCACAGAATTTGGGGTGGGATTGGGTTGGGCCTGAATGTACTTCTTGGCATCCCTTCCCTTCCTTTTCTCTTTGAAGTCTTGGGGAAAATCCCTTCCCACTCTTGTATGGCATTAGGGAACAACATGGTGGTACAGTCTTGAGGGTCCTGGCCTCTGTCCCCTTGTTAGGTAGGGCTCCTGCTAGCCGCTTGCAGAGGCATCTTGCAACCAAGTACAGATGACTTCTGTTTTGACTCTTCATTTTCTCACATTTTTATTCTCCTTTTAAAGGTTGCCTGTCTTCTATCTCTCTCTCTTATTTTTGTGTCTTTTCCCCCCATTCTGTTCCTCTTCAATCTAATTTTAAAGTGAAAACACATGGCTGCAACCCTGCCCCTCTCCATTTACTCAGCTGCACCTACTTATTCAATTTTAACTGGAGGACCAGTTTACAAACTTTCAAAAATAAATCTAGGGCCAGTGCAGAGAACTATATAAACAAAGGTCTAATTTCATTTTTACTTGTTTCATAAAGTTTGGGTTTTCCTTCCCCCACCCTCTTTCACAAATGACCTTCCTAGTATTTAAAAGACCTGTCCTTTCCCCTCCTCCCCTTCTCTAGAAGTTTCCCCTGGACTTCTAAGACAGTGACAAAATTAATAGGCCTTAGGAAGAAATGGAGAGTTTAAAATTGATGGCTTCTGGCAAACTGTCAACTGATATTAGTGATATCATTCAACAGAGTGTCAATTTGAGAAGCTTCAGCACAGGGCATTAGAATGTTAGAAACCTGATTAAGGGATTAAATGAATTCTACTTTATCTCTTAGCAAAGGACTTGTAAAACTAGTCCGCTTGACTGGCTAATCCTTGCTAACTTTTGGAAGGAACAGGAAGGGGGCCTTTAGAAAAAGAAACTGAAGTCATTTCTGGCTAGTTGAGCTACCCACATTTCAGTGCAAGAGAACCAGGAGAGGAAAATTAACCTCTCGTGTATCATAAAGGAAATGATCAAATGAAAACTTTTGGAAATAAGACAGCTGTCCTATCCTAAAATGATAAGGATCATCAAGATTCCTGCCTTTCTTTTCTCCTTTAGGAATGGGACTTAGACCTGTGATTTTTATTTCTGTAAAAAAAAAAAAAACAACAAACCTACCAATGTAGATCTGCATGTTGGGGGCACCGAGAGGTTAAGTGACTGCCAGTGTCAAAGGGGGAACTTGGACCCAAGTCTTCTCAATCGCCAAGGTGGGTCCTTTGTTCATTATACCATACAGCCTTTCTTTTGGCCCTGACAAATAAGGCCATTTTGATTAAATAGCAAGCATTTTCCTGGATTATATCTCCAGAATAGGAGCTCTGAGAGAGAGAGAATCTTCCTTAACATGGACAAATAGTCTGCCTTTGATTTATTTGATGATGATGATAGTAGTAGCTAGAATTTATGTAGAACTTTAAGGTTTACAAAGCATGTTGCAAATATCTCATTTTATCCTCACAAAAACCCTGGAAGGTAGGTGTTATTGTTATTCTCATTTTACCAGATGAGGGAACTGAGGCAAACAGATTATGTGACTTGCTTAAGGTCATATAGCTATTAAGTGTCTGAGTGAAAACTTGAACTGGGATCTTCCTGATTCCAGGTCCAGGACTCTATTCAATGTATAACTTAGCTGCCTGATAGGATATTTGCGAATACACTGAAGGTAGCAATCCTACTGTTTGTGATTGTACGTCCAACTGTTTTGTAAGTATGGACAAATAATTGTGAGTTTTTGCTTAACTTTTGAGTGTATTCCTTTTTTTCACCCAATAGATTTGACCTTCCCAGGCAAAGGAAAAAAGCAATATTATTTTCAATCTTTCTTCCTCCTCCTGTCCCTCTCCCTTTTGAATTGTTTGTGAATCTTCATTTAATTGTGCTTTTTTTTCTTTTTTAATAATCATATTCCCGACCCCCCAAAGTTTTCACAGTAGTCCATTGCGTATAGGATAAATTCTAAACTCCCTAGATGTAGGGAGTTTACAAGTATAAGGAGGTGAAAAAATCTAAGGACAACAAAAGATTTTTTGTTTTTATCATTGTTTTAAACTCTGTTAAAGAAAAGAGATTAAAAGAGGAATAAAAATCAAGAAACATCAGTGGTGGCAGGGAAATTAAGGAAAAGTAGTACTTCTCAACTCAGACTTTGCTTTTGTTTTCTTTGTCTATAGAATGTTCTTTATACTGGAGTATTGAGATAGTAAGAGGAAACCTATCTGCCTTTAATGAGTTCAAATCACCAAGTCCAGGTGACTGATACCTCAGTTTACTGTAATAACTTGTGGACCTGATTGTTGAACCATAGTGATCTTTGGAAAATTTTGGAAAATAGGATAGCAAATATTCTGAAGAGAGACATTTAATCTTTAGGCTATAAGCCTGTGAGTTTTACTTTGGTACTTGGCCAATTCTGGAATGTATTATTGAAAGGATGGTTACTGAACAATTAGAAAAAGAATCAGGAAACATAAAACTAGCATGGTTTCAAGAAGAATAGGTCATATCAGACTTATGTTACTTCCTGTTCTCAGTGAGGAAACTAGGTGGTACGGTGGATAGAGTGCTGGTCCTGGAGTCAGGAAGAGCTGAATTCAAATCCAGTCATTAGTTATGTGACCCTGGAAAAGTCACTTAACCACCCTTTGCCTCAGTTTCCTCATCTGTAAAATGGGGACAACAATAGCTCCTATTTCCTAGGGTTGTTGTGAGGATCAAATAAGATGATATTTGTAAAGTGCTTCATAGTCCTTAAAGCACTATATAAATGCTATCTATTATTATTAATTATAGGATGATGAGATTGCCCATAAGGGAAATGTCATAGACATAGTTTAGCTGAATTTTTATCAAATAATTTTTTATTAATTTATTTTGATTTATCAACAATCACTTCCATATGCTTTCGAGTTTAAAATTTTT
This sequence comes from Vombatus ursinus, assembly GCF_900497805.2. Lineage (NCBI taxonomy): Eukaryota > Metazoa > Chordata > Mammalia > Diprotodontia > Vombatidae > Vombatus > Vombatus ursinus. The sequence continues at coordinate 3,774,997 of NW_020954591.1, forward strand.
CTCCCCCTTCCTCCCCACCACCCTCCCCAAGACGGCCCACAATCTGATGATATAGGCTATACATACACATTCCTATTAAACATATTTTCATATTAGTGATGTTGTAAGTAAGAATTAGAGTCAATAGGAGGAACCACCAGAAAGAGGAAACAAAACTCAACAAAAGAGGAAAAAAAATAGCAAATAGTATGCTTCAATCTGCATTCAAATTCCATAGTTCTTTCTTTGTCTGTGGATAGCATTTTCCATCACGAGGCCTTTGGAGATGTCTTAGATCCTTGTATTGCCAGGAAGGGTTAAGTTTATCAATATTAGTCATCACACAATGTGGCTGCTGTTGTGTACAATGTTCTCTTGGTTCTGCTCACTTCACTCAGCATCAGACCATGCAAGTCTTTCCAGGTTTTTCTGAAATCAGCCTGTTCATCATTTCTTATAGCACAATAGTATTCCATCACATTCATATACCACAACTTGCTCAGCCATTCCCCAATTGATGGGCATTCTCTCAATTTCCAATTCTTTGCCACAAATAATTTTTTAATAGCCCTTTTCTGCCTTTCTTTCAGACAAGAAGGAAAGATTCAGTTGACTTGATAATAGTACAGTTGAATAGCTTCAGATTTGGCGGAATGATTTTTCCTGGAGTACCTATGAATAGTTTGGTATCAACCTGGAAAATAAAACATTTATTAAGTACTTATTTACGTTTACAGTCCTAATCTCTGGGAATCCAAATATAAGCAAGCAAGATAGTCCCTGCCCTGAAGGAGCTTGCATTTTATTGGGGGAACATAACAATGGAGAGGTAGAAATATGGGGTAGTGGGAGGTACACAAGAGTTGGCAAGACTGGAGATACCATGAAAGTATGGTGGAGACTTGGAATAAGCAAAAGAAGGCCAAAACAAGATAAAGACAAAGTTAACCTCTCAGCTTTAGGGGTAGAGTGCATTCTCTGGTGGAGAGGAAATGATGGCCCTAAAGAAATGGGGTATGCTGTTATTATTGTCCTCCTTGGTTATCTAAGAGGACCATCGACATCATGATGGTGATGTGCATTCTCAGTAGTCCCCTAGAACGTTTGGGATGGAGATGTCTCTGGATTTGTTGCTAGGTATTTTTTTCTTTTTTTGGCTAGGCAATGCGGTTAAGTGACTAGCCCAGGGTCACACAGCTAGTAAGTGTTATGTGTCTGAGGCTGGATTTGAACTCGGGTCCTCCTGACTCCAGGGCCAGTGCTCTATCTGCTATGCCATCTAGCTGCCCAAGTCTCTGGATTTGTGCAGCTCATGTGTCCTTTGTGTTACTGTAATTCTGCTTTGTTCATAGAACACAGTGCCTTCTTTGATGTGGGTTCACCATGTTGGGTGGTCCTCTGCATGCATCTCCCATGTCTCACAATCTGTACTAAAATTCTTCAGAGAAACCTCGAGTGTCCTTCTGATCTCTATGTGAGCCTTTGCCTTACGTGAGTTCTCTGTAAAACAGTCCTAGGTAAGCTTGTGTTTGGCATTCTGGTGATGTGGCCAGCCCACTGGCATTCAGCTATAGAGAGGACCTCAGTGTCTGGTACCTTATCTTGCCAGGTGATCTTCAAAATCTTTCTAAGACAATTCACATGGAAGTGGCGCTGATAGACTGTCCAGGTTTCACAGGCATACAATACTGTAGGCAGCACAAAAGCTCTGTAGCCCTTCAGTTTGGTAGGCAGCCTAATACCTCTTTTCTCCCACACTTTCTTTCAGAGCCTCCCAAAGACTGAGCTGGCTCTGGCAATTTGTGCATCAGTCCCATGATATATGGACATCCCTAGAAAGTATACTACTGAGATAAGTGAACTTATCCACAGCATTCAAAATTTCTCTATTTCTGTAACCAATGGTTCCATGTATGGAAGCTAGTGGAGAACCTCTATTTTCTTGGTGTTGATTTGTCAGGACAAAATTAGTGCAAGTGGCAGAGAATCAATTCATACTTTGCTACATCTCGGCCTCAGAGGCTGTACTGAATGCATAATCTTCTGCGAACAAAAAGTCGACCAACTCTCCCTCCACTTTGGTCTCGCTTGTAGAGACCATCCTGGGCCGTCACCAATAGTCTTGATTTTTGTCTTGCTACAAAACTAAGGTGACTGTGGAAGAGAGAATGAGGCTGACAACTTTGCTCAACTCTGCCTTACTTAAATCTAATTCACAGGTTATTATTTTACTATTTAGCCATCTTACTACTTTCCCTGCCTTTGAAGTATTATGGTGATGGGCAAGTAATGAGGTAGCAGGTGTGGATACATGTAACTGGCCACAACCCTGCATAGGTATCCCCGGCCACTGCTCACCTCCTTCTAGGAGGAAGAAGATAAAAATTGTCTGCTTCACCCAACCCTGGCCTGCTTATTGCACCATGCAGGGATTTGACACTGTGGTTGAAACACAAAAAAAGTACAAAAATATTTTTGAAGATGATTCCACTCACCATTGACATGTGGCATGTGCACATGCTTATGGACAGTAAGAAATCCAGTAGACCTGAGACAAACAGTTCCTGTTGAGAGAGAATTCAGCAGGGAAATAGAGTATAGTACAGACGGGATGGCTGGAATATCCAGGAAATGTGGATGGAGATCTTTTTTTGGTGTATTTGGTTTTTCTATACAACATTTTCATCAATGCTTTGGATAAAGGGATGTAGTGGAGTCAGCTGTGATGCCAGCGCTTTCTTTGTTAAGGTTTGATTTTGGTAGAAAATGAGGAATTAGCAAATCAGGAGGCTTACCTTGCACTTACATAGCAAGGATATGCAATAGGGATACAGTGGAACTTAGGTTCTTGGGTCTCATCTAAGGTGACCTAATGAAGGATCTAAGGAAGGAGTGGCCTCAGGCACCCACCAAGTCTCAGAGCCCCAGACTTCACATAACCAGGACTTTCAATGCCTTGTGGTGACCAGGAAGCTGTGTCAGAGAAACAGAAGTCAATCAGCCCTGTGGATTGTCAGTTTTTAGAGAACATGAATCCCTGTTGGAGGAGGGGCCTGAGCCTGCCTCATGGGGGTGGAGTTGACCAAGAGAAGCCTGGGGCAATTAGATCCGGGGGCAGCTTTGTATCCTTTTATCGGAAGCTAATCTCTAAGGATTAAGAAAGGAGGAGGGGCCTGGGCTCCTCCTGTTGTGTGAAATTGCTGCCATCAAGGAAACACTGGGAAATATTAGTGCTGTCACTGTAGGGAAGGCATGCTACCGCATATGTAGGGGCCACAAAATTAGGAGGGAAAGCTAATACGCTGAGTGATAAAGCTAGGAACCCAGAGCATCTTGACAGGATAGGGTACTGGGCTGATGAGAAGCGGATTTTTTTTTTTAACCAAACCTGTAATTTCATTGCTTTAGGGACCTTCTGGGAAGAAAGTGCAGATCTGCCATAGCTAGGGAATTTGTAGTCTTACAGAATTGCCTGGGGGCACCAGGAGGTTAAATGGCTTGGCCAGGGTCACTCTGCCAGGATATATAGGAGGCAGGAGGCTCCTCCTCCTCTCTCTCTCACCTCTCTTTTCTTTGACTTCCACTAATACACTGATTATCTATGCCATTCACTTTGGCATTTTACATCAGGCAAGGGAGCAGGAAGGTCAAAGATCCATTGGGTTTTATATATATACATACACACACACACATATATATATACACACATACACATATATACACATATATACATACATATATACACGTGTGTATGTGTGTGTGTTATATGTGTATATATACATGTACATATACATAGACATGTGTGCATATATGCACAAATATATATGTATATATGTATGTATTTAGGACCTTAGGAAGGACCTTAAAGGCCATTTACTTCAACTTCTACATTTTAAAGATGAGGAAACTGAGGTGCAGAGACTTTAAATGTCATGCCTAAGGTGACAAGAGGCAAGCGACAGAGGCAGGATGTGAAGTCTGGTTTTCTGATACCAAATTCAAGGTGACTCGAAGGATGGTAGTGTCAAATAGAAACAGGCAAGTTAGAGAATTCAGTTTTTTCTGTGGTTTTGTTTTGAGGGAACAATGAAATACATTTAAATGGGGTAATTTCCTCACAACAATTTTTTAGGGTTAGGTAGCATAAATTTTATCTTCATTTTATAGATGAGAGAGGTAAGGCTCAAAGAATTTAAATGTTATGTCACACAGAAGATTATTTCAGAATGGAGATGTTGAATTTGAAGGATGATTATGAGTACTATCATCTCATAAAATGAGAAACAGTGGAAGAAAACATAAGTTTAAAGAAAGTTTAAACATCAAAAACACATTTAAAAAGAAAAAAAAAGTTGGCTAGAAATCCAGCTAAAGCAAAAATCATCCCAAAGGTATTTAAGGATGACACCAGGAAGAGCTGGGCTCAGAATTGAATAGGAAGAGGGGGGTGGGTGAGATAGCAAATCAGAGCTTGCATAACACTTTCATCCAACTCCAGTTGCTCCCTGAAACAAAATCCATCCTGTAATATCAGTATTACACTTTACAAGTAGTGCCTTGAACCCAATAGATCCTTAATAACTTATTGAACAGAATTAAATGTTACCAATGACTTCAGCTTTAGTAGACACTACCAAGGAGATGTGTTGGACTGGAAAGGAAGACAGGCTGTTCATAGGGGAAGATTGAAAGGTAGTGGGTAGAAAACTTGAGTATTGCATTGGTCTCCATGGAGACTTTTATGAAAGATTTAAGAAACAACATGAACCAGAATGAATCACAATAACAAAGTATAAAGGGGCACAAGGCCAGTAAGTAGATGGGATACTCTCAGGGATGTACCCATGGTCTCTGTGGATAGATTTCAGGGGGTTCATGAACTTGGATGGGAAAAAAATTACATCTTTATTTCAGTATAATTAGTTTCCTTTGTGATCCTCTGTTTTACTTCATGCATTTTAAAACACTTGAGTAAGGGTCCATAGATATTGTCAGACTGCCAAAGGGGATGCTAAAAATGGTGACTAATTTCTGCCCCATGGGGACTCTCATTTTCTCTGTTGTGACTATGTTTTCCTTCCCTTCTCCTCTAAGCTAACCAGTCATTCTTTTTTCATTCACCCTTTCTAACAACACGGCAGATTTTCTTCTTTAGCCTCACATTCCACACTTAATGCCTTAACCACTTTTGAGTTTCTTGTTGAAATTTTGATGGTGGCAACTGTTACCAGGATATCTCTCTTTGCCAAGACAGGTCGCTAGGTGGTGCCATAGTGCACAGAGCCCTGGGTCTGGAGTCAGGAAGACCTGAGTTCAAATGTGGCCTCAGACACTTACTAGCTCTGTGGCCCTGGGAAAGTCATGTAACCTCTGAATAACTCAGTTTTGTCTACTTTAAAATGAGGATAATAATAATAACTATCTGCCTCACAAGACTGTTGCGGGGATCAAATGAGATAATGTTTGTAACATGCATAGCACAGTGCCAGGCACATAATGGACATCACTTACCCTCTTCTTAGTCTTAGAACCTTAGTATCTGCGAAGGCAAGTCCTTTTAAACAAGTCAAATGAAGAATTATTACTTAAATACTTTTCAAGTTAAAAAGCAATTTTTCATCTAATAGGAATTAGAATGAGATAACCTTAAAGTTCATGTAGTCCAAGTTCCCTCATGTAATTTCATAATTCTTTAATTCATACTTAAACTTTAGCCCCTCTGATCTTTTCTGTTCCTCAGTAGTCCTTTTTTTCTTTCTCCCCATAAATAAACTTTCTAAATTAAAAATTAAAGAAAAACAATAACTTCTGAAGATATGATTATTGATATCATTACTTATTTCTTGATAATCTTATTTTTTACCTTTCTTGGTTTGTTTGTTTTTCAGAGGGGGTTGCAGAGTTTTGCACGTACCATCCCTCATTCTGTAGTTGTCTTTCCCTAGCACCTGTGCAATGAGCTACTTTGGGCTGGAAAACAAGAAAATGGGCATCAGATGTGACGTGATGCAGCCAAGACCGTGATGGCCGAAGGACACCAGGATATGACAATGTCAGGATTCTCCTTGCTGGAGCAGACTGCTGGGGCCATTCCCCCTGCACCATGGGGATGAGCTAGTCAAGATGTGAAGCATTTGGAGGCCCCTAGTCATGACAGGACAGATGGGAATGAGAAAGTTGTTGATTCTGGGACCATCTTTCTTCACCTACATAAGTTTATACCCCATACCAGAGAAGGAGCTAAGAGTTCCTGGTTTTTTTTATTTTTGGCCCTACAAGGAGCATAGGTTGAGCACTGAGTTTGAACCGTGTTTACCATCCCCGATACTTTTCCTTCTTACTGGAAAATACCTGTGGAGAAAAATAAACTCTAACTCTACACATCTTAGAGCTCCTGGGTTTGAAGTGACTTTCTATATATGACTTCAGCCTTCTGGGGCCTGGGAGAGTTCGTGAGCACACAGCTGGCAGTAGAAGTTTGATTATACATTATTCTATTGCTGTTATGTATTACTCTATTGTTCTACTTGATTCTAGGCCAAGACTTAATACTTTCATGCAGTTAAGCATGTTGGCTTCTGTGGGGAATTAATTCAGGCCACACACTGCAATGATTTTAATGAGGGCTATTTTGAGGAGGTTTAAATAAGGAGACTTGATCATTTCCCCCCATCCATTTCTGTTCCTATATTTGGTGACAAGGGCCTCTGTAAATGAACGATGGTGTTGTAAACTAGCATCTGCACTAGAGAAGGGAAAAGGAGAAAACACATGCCCAAGACTTACATGTCCAAATAAAACTTATTGAAAGAGATTCTATATAGCTGTTGGGAGACATGAGGGAGACTGAAGTCTTCCAGTTCAGCATCCAGATGGGTGGAAAAACAGTTCCAAAGATGGCTTCCCAGCATTCCCCTTTTGTTTAGAAGTCCCCTCTTGCTTGTATTAGGGATGCTCCCTCATTTTTCAGGAGCTCCAAGGTGGTGATTGATGGGGAACAAGATGTTGCCTGCTACCTCTGTTTCCAGATCTGTGCTTTGGAATTTTTGAGTATTGTAGTAAGTTGTGAAGCAGAAGATTTGAATGCTGTTTCCATCTCCATTCCCCAATCTACTTGAGGTCTGCTAGCAAGTGATAATGTGAATAATTTCCTATATGAACCCCAGGTGTGAGGGGTTGTTTGCGTCTGGATGGATACCTCTCTATGAAGTTATAATTGAGTAGATGGGGAGATCTTGGCTAGTTTTAAGGATAAAAGCAAAAGAAAGCAAGAAGAAATCAAGAGTATGTAAGTATATATGATAATAACCAATTAATATGGGCATAAGTCTTCCCAGAGAGTTGTTTTTAAATTGCTTTATCATTAATAGGAAGAAAGTCTTAGGCTGAACTTCTGAAAAATCCTCCCATATACAGGTGGTCATTAGCTCAAACAAAAAACAAAGACATAATTTTTTTCATGGCCTGAATTTCTGATTTTATTCTCCTGAGCTAGTCTCTAGGTCATGCTATAGATACAGTGAACAAGTTAACATTCATTCTGGGCTGATAGTTCAGCATTTCACATACTGAGGTTTCTTGCACCTTTGAAATGGGCCAGCAGGTAATTACCTGGATCTATAATAAACCATGAAACAGAAAATTCCTTCATGCCAATGTTACATGACTTATGCTCACTCAATATATCTAGATTTGGGAGGAGGAGAGACTTGTGGGTAAGTGGCTACTCAGAGCTGTTTTAATTTTATATTTTATATATAATATATATTATATATTATATATATATTATATATTATATATATATTATATATATATACGCACACACATACACACACACACACATCCATAAATCTGTACACTTTTCTTTCTATAATGGTGTCCTGGTGATGTCCTGAAGAGAGGCAGAGCTGAGGAATAGAGGAGCCCTAGGGAGCTCAGCACTTACTTGGCATTTTTACTAAGTGAGCTGGAATCACAAACCATCAATGATACTGGAAGGCCAGGATCAGCATCTTTTCTCTTAAACGAATAGTGGTTAGCAACACCACTTGGTGGTTAAATACAGATGAAAAAACTGAATCATAGACAGGTTAAGTGACTTGCTCATGACCACGTAACATCGGAGCCAGGATTCAAACCCAGATCTTCTAACTCCAAGTCTCCCCACACTACCTAGTGCCAATAAAATGACTACTAAATTGATCAGGGAAAGGTCCTGCAGTGACCAGGTCACCCTCCCCCCCCTGCCCTATGGAGGACTTGTTTGTGCATTGATGTCTGTGGGAACTTTCACAGAATTATAGAAGCCCAGAGTTAGAAGTAGAGAGGACATGAACGGAAAGGATCTGAACAACTCCAAAAGGACTTGAGCAGTTTCTGCTTCTCCAAGTTGCAGGATGGAATGAATCTGGAGGCTCAAGCCTAGTGGGAAAAGAAAGACAACTTTGAAAAAAAATTTTTTTTAAATCTATTTATTTTTGCTTAGGCAGTTGGGGTTAAGTGACTTGCCCAGGGTCACACAGCTAATAGGTGTCAAGTGTTTGGTCTGAGGTCAGATTTGAACTCAAGTCCTCCTGACCTCAGGGCCGGTGCTCTATCCACTGCGCCACCTAGCTGCCCCTTAAATTTATTTTTGATTTGAAATGCTTTCCCTCTAGTGCATCCTCCACCGATTGAAAAGGCAAGAAAGATAGCTTCTAAGTAGAGGAATAATGAAATAGGTGGATCCAGAAGGGGCAAGTGACCATGCTATTACTTGCCCATGCTGAATATACAACAGGGGATTTTACATTTGATTCAAAGGTAATGGGGAGCCACTCAGTTTATTCAATAGGGAGATGACATGGTTAGACCTGTGCTTTAGGAAGATAATTTTGATCGCTGAGAAGAGGGACTAGAGTGAGGAGAGAACTTAGTTGGGGACCAACTGTAAGGCTATTGCAATGGTCCAAGCATGAAGTGATAAAATCCTGCACCAGGGCGGTGGCTACATCAGAGGAGAGAATAGTACATATATGAAAGAGGAGGAGAAGGTAGAAACGACAGGATTTGGCAACAGATTGGACACGGGGCAGGGGTGGGGGAGAGGGAGAGTGTGAATGAGGTGTTGAGTATGACACCTAGATTGGGAACCTGGGTCTTTGGTAGGATGGTAATGCTGTTGACAGTAATAAGTAAGTTAGAAAGTGGGAAGGATTTAGGAGATGGAAGATAAGGAGTTCTGTTTTGAGATTTTGAGTTTAAGATATCTATGGGACATCCAGTTCAAGATGTCCAATAGGCAGTTGGACACGTAAGACTGGGGGTCAAGAGAGAGAGATTAGCAGGAGAACATCGTACACAGCAAAAGCAACATTGTTCGATGACCGACATTGATAGATTTAGCTCTTCTGAGCAATGCAGTGATCTAAGTCAGCTCCAAGACTCATGATGGAAAATGCTATCTATATCAGAGAAAGAACTATGGAGTCTGAATGCAGATTGAAGCATACTATTTTCTCTTTTTTGGTTGTTTTTTAATTTTTTCTTTCTTGTAATTTTTCCCTTTTGTTCTGATTCTTCTTTCATAATATGATTAATATGGAAATGTTTAATATGATTGTATATGTATAGCTTATATCAGATTGCATGCCGTCTTGGGGGGGGAAATTTAGAACTTAAAATCTTATAAAAGTCAATGTTGAAAACTAAAAATAAATTTTTTTTTAAAAAGAGAAATTAGGACTAAAAAGATCTGAGAATCCTCTACACTGAGACAATATTTGAATCCATGGAAGTCGATGAGATTGCCAAGGGAAATTATATAGAGGGAAAAAGAAAGGTCCTGGGATAGAGCTTTGGTGGTTAGGTGGAGGAATGGGTACCCATAGATACTAGCATGCTTGGATAAAGAGGAGACTGAAAATGAGTGGTCAGCCAGGTAGGAGGAGAACCAGGAGAGAGAAGTGTTGGAAAAATGTAGAGAGAAAAGAGTACCCTAGATCTATAATGCCAAAGGAGGCTAAGAGGTCCAATAAGATGAGGATTTTAAAAAGGCCATTAGATTTGGAAAATAAGAGATCATTGGTAACTTTGGAGAGAGTAGTTTCAGTTGAATGAGGTTGGAAGCCAGACTGCAGAATTAGGAAGAGAATGAGAAGGAGGTGGAGGCCCTGATTGTAGACACCTTTCTCAAAGGTTTTAAGCTGTGAAAAGTAGGAGACAATAAAGAGTAATAGAATAATTTTTGGGGGGATGGGAGGGACATGCTCTGTAATTGGTTTGATGCTCCAAACAGGGCTTCTGTGCCTCCAAACCCATCTGGGAGGTAATTGTTATACCAAACCCTGCACCGCTCCCTCCCAATTTCAACATATCCCATGTGAAAGAGACAAAGGGGAGGGCACCCGCTCTTCTCCCTAGGATGCCTTCTACTAGGTTGGTGTGGGAGGGCACGCTCCTAGAAACTGCTCCTGGTGGCAGATTTTGGCTGCATCTCCCCTTAGTAGGGATACTCCCCTTAGCTGGTAGGGATAGCTCAGCATAAATGCTATTGAACTCCAACAAGAGTCGTGGTGGAACAGAGCTCTTTGAAGGAGGTAGTGCAAAAAACCTTACTCTGAAGGAAGGCAGTAAGCACACGCAGTCCTGCCTTTGACACATACTGGTTGTATGAATAATGAGCAGCCTCACTCACCTGTTTAAGACGATAAATTGAATAGCAGAGGGTGGCCTACATTGGTATAGAGAGTTTCCTCACCAGGAAGTTCCCTATACCAGTGATATCACAGGTTGTCTATAACAGTTGAAATATGCTGAACTGGTGAGAAGGCAGGTGTCAGTCTTACTCTCCTCTCTTATCTCCTTCTACCTTTTTATGATTAAAGTATTTTCTTCCTTGAGTGTGACTTTTTCTCTACCTACTTCCTTGGCCAATTCCTTCTGGAGAGTGGCTTTCCCTTCAAAAGAAGCCCATAAAAAATGGCAGAAGCCTTACTTTATGCCAGCCTAACCAGTTGCTATCCCAGTCATGGCTATTGACTTATTTGTCCTAAGACGCCATGGTAACTTTGCCCAAGAAAGTCGTAAAAAGGAATTAATAGCTCCTCTTCCCCTTCCCCCCTTCCCCTTCTCTCTTTCTCCTTCCCCCTCCCCCCTTTTCCTTTCCCTTTCTTTGCACAAGGGCCATGCTAATCTTCTCTTTATCATTCCAGTTTCAGTAGATGTGCTGCCAAAGGTAGCACTCAATGGCTTTCTTTTTTAGCTGTGAGATCCCATGCAAAGACTGTGTTCTGGCAAAATACCATGGTTTCAAAGTTTTCTCTCTCCCCTTCTTGCCAAAGCCTCTCAATGGTACTGTAACAACACACACGGAGATGATCAATGTGTGTACTTAACAGCTTTATCAGGGTTGCCTTCTTAAGAGGCAAAGTGAACATTTATGCAAAAGAGTACATAAACTTTAGGAAAACAAGGCTGAACCTCCTAAGGTGGTCCTGAGACAGGACCCCACTGAGTCAGGGGGCAGCAGACTGGGTTGGAGTGGTTTCATTCGATGCCCGACTCCAGATCTGTCCAACCCTTTCCCTGTATCCCCTTTTTGTGGGGTTTGTGAACTAACTTCTTTTCATCTTTTATCTCCCTTATTCCTTTGATCTTTTGACCCTCGCTGAGAACAGGCTCCCTCTTGATTTCATGACTTTCCTTAACATCTTTCCCAGTAGTAGTTACTCTTTCTCTCATACTATTCCACACCAACTCACTGGTCACAATAGGAATCAGAATACTCTTTGCTCTCCAGTGCCATTTCCAGACTCTCCATCTACCACCTTCACTAAGCAGCCTCTCCTCCTTTAAGGTTCATGCTATCCAAATTTATCACTTAATCAAAATCCTGGTGGCCATTATCTATTGACCCCCCAGTTCATTCTTATTCCTTCCTCAATAAATACAGTGTCTGACTCACAGACTTTCTTTCCTCTGTCTCCTGCCCTCATACGAGAGAACTTCAGCATTAATACTGATGTTCCCTCAGATACTTCTGAATTTCTTAATCTACTCAGTTCCCATGACCTGCTCCATTTTATCTCAACATTAATCTTGCCATCACCCACAAGTATTCTACTTTCTTGTTAATGAGCTCAGCATTTTTTATTTGATCATACTCTTTTATCAATTCATCTTTCCCTCTGCCTTTTGACCCCTTACCTTTTGTCTTCACTGTGACCTCCATTTTCTCTACCCCTCTGTTCTTTTCCAGGGCATCATCCCTGAAGTGGTTATATTGTCTTCTGACCTCTATCTCAGCCTCTTGGTTAACTAACTCAACTCTACACTGGTTTCCACTCCAGAATTCCTTGCTCACCTTAGATGCTTTAGTAAGCTCCAACCTAGATCAGATCCAGAGTTTATTTACTAGTCCCCTATTCATGTGCTGTTGAATGAAGCTATAGGAAATCATAAAACATGCTGATTGAGTCTACTACAACAAATGATTTAATCTCACCTGGGCACTCATTGGGGTAAAGCAAACATTGTATTTCTCCCTAATCAATTAACTCACTCACCACAGTGGCTGTTCCAAACCTTCTCATCTTTCCTCAAGCCTCCTACAGTACCGCCAATTCTACACTTTTAACTACACTTAATCCTGACGTCAAACAAAAAATTTAGGTCATTCACTGAAGGCTCTCCTTTCTCCCCTTCTATTCATTTCACATTATTCAGATAGTTTCCCCCATTAGCATTTTGTATTTATTTTCCAATTAAAATTTTGTTTTCTTTATCTCCTGCCCCCGTTTAAAAAGAAAAACAAAATCTTTGTGACAAATAGCCATAGGCAGGCAAAACTAGTTCTTGCATTGGCTATACCCCCAAAATATATGCCTCAATCTGCACCTTGAGACCATCACTTCCCTGTCAGGAATAGCACTTTCAAATGAGTCTTTTGGATTCATGGTTGATCACAGTGTTGATCAAAGTTCTTAAGTCTTTCAAAGTTGTTTGTCTTTACAAAGTTGATGTTATTGTATAAATAATTTTTCTTGGTTCTGTTCACTTTACTCTGCATCACTTCACACGTTTCTCCAGATTTCTCTACATTGTCCTTTTCATCATTTTTCATAGTATAATAATATCCCAGTACATTAATATATGATGATTTGTTCAGCCACTCCCCAATTGATAGGGAAGTTACTATTTCTTTGCCCTCACAAAAAAAAAAGCTTCTGTGAATTTTTTGTACATGAGTCCTTTTTCTCTTTCTTTGATCCCTTTGGGCTGTAGACCTAGTTAGTGATATCATTGTATTAAAGGGCACGCACAGTTCAGTTGATGTTTGAGCACAGTTCCATATTGCTTTACAGAATTGCCTGTACCAATTCACAATTCCACTAATAGTGCATTAATATACCTGTTTTCCCACAGTCCCTTCAACATTTGTTGTAATTTTAAATTTTCTTCTTTCATCAACTTCGTTATTTTGGTGCATGTGGAGTCTAACCACAGAGTTTCTTAAATTGCACTTCTCTAATTATTAGTGATTTGGAACATTTTTTTTTTCATATGGCTATTGACTGCCCAAATCTCTTCTTCTGAAAACTGCTTATCCTTTGACCATTTATCAGTTGGGAATTGGCTCTTAGTCTTATAAATCTGAGCCATTTCCTTTGCATATCATGAAAAGGAGACCTTTATCAGAGAAACTTGCTGCAAAAATCTCCTCTTTTTGTCCTTTCCAATTACCCTTTCTCCTTCCTAGGTGTACTGGTTGTTTATGCAAAAACTTTTAAATTGCATATAATCAAAATTGTCCATTTTATCTTCTGTTTGGCCACGAACTCTCCTCTTGTCCATAATCTGAAAGGTGATTTCTTCTTATTCCTCTATTTTTTTTTATGGCAATCAGAGTTAAGTGACTTGCCTAGGGTCACAAAGCTAGTAAGTGTCTGAGGCAAGAGTTGAACTCAGGTCGTCTTGACTGCAGGGCTGGTGCTCTCTCTGCTGCACCACTTACCTGGCTCCCTAAGTGGTTTTTTATTTCATTGTGTATGTCTAATTCATGTACTTATTTGGAGTTTATCTTGGCATATGGTGTACTGTTTATGTAAAAACTTAACTTTATACAATCAAACCATACATTTTACCTCCTGGGATCCCACATTATCTTCTTTACGCTAGTCTCGGGAGAAGATGTGGGCTTTCTTGCCCAAACCAATACCTCTCTTTATATGTAACCTTGATTCCATCTCTTTGCTGCTTCTTCAGCAGTTTGCCCTTGATACCCAATTCATTCTCTCTCATCTCCAATCTCTCTTAAATGTAACCAAATCTTTAGTTGCACAGATAACATCAAACAACAGATAATCCAAAAATCATTTATATTTAACTCCAAAACACAATCTAGTCCCATATTCTGTGTTCGCTCCAATTTATCCCTCAGGATTCCCTCCTAACTTGATTTTGTAGTGTCAGGGGAGCAGTGTTCTATACTAGAAAGACTCCTTCATTTGGAGACAGAAGACCTACCTTCAAGTCTCATCTCTGCTGTATACCATCTGTATGATCTTGGCAAGTCACTTGTTGTCTCTAGGCCTCATATCTTCCTCATATTTATAATGAAAGGGCTGAATTAGGTGACCCTCCAAGGTGTTTTCTGTTTTAAATCTAAGATTTTATGATCCTATGAGTGCTTAATTATATATGACATTGGGATAAGCTTTGTATATGTTGAGTTTACTTGTTATGGCTAGGTAAATGTTGGTCTCTGTCAGTTAAGAGTATTTTAGTTATTAATAATTAGCAGAATATTTTAATAATTCATGCTATTTTTGACAATAATAGCTGATTCTTTCAGAATTCACAACAAGCTTTGTGAACATCTCATTTGGTTTTCACAATCCTGTGAAGTAGTGCTGATATTAGTTCCATTGGCTTAGAAAGGTTCAAGGGCTTGCACAGCTAGTCTGAGCAAGTCTAGCATGTCGAAGTCAAGATTTGAACTCAGCTTTCCTGATTCCAAGTCTATTATGCTATCTAATACACATAATGTATCCAACCAGACATTTTTATTCTGCATCTTTAAGGGAAAGAGAGGTCAGGAACTGTCCAATATATGATTGGAGGGATGGAACATCAGAGATATCTGTAAGCATGCTAATGGATGGGCTGATAGAGGAAGGTTCCACCTTTTATTTTCCAGAATCCCCACCATCTCTGTTTGCCAACGAGATAAAAAACAAAAAGGAAAAAGACCTATGTGTACAAAAATATAACTAGTCTTTTAGTGGTGACAAAGAATTGGAAATTGAGGGGATGTCCATCAGTTGGGGAATGACTGAAGAAGTTGTTGTATGTGATTGTGATAGAAAACTATTGTGCTATAAGAAATGATGAGCGGGATGTTCCTAGAAAAACCTGGAAAGACTTACATGAAGTGTTGTAAAGTGAAATGAGCAGAACCAGGAGGACAATGTACACAGTGACAGCAATTGGGAATGACTTAGCTATTCTCAGCAATACACTGATTCAGGACAATTCTTAAAGACATGGTGAAAAATGATATCCATCTCCAGAGAAAGAACTGATGGATCTGAATGCAGATTAAAGCATATTTTTTCTTTGTTTTTTTTGGGTTGTTTTTTTGGGTTTCTTTTCTTTCACAATATGACTAACGTGGAAATATATTTTGCATGACTGCCGATGTATAACCTATATAAAATTGCTTGCCTTCTCAAGTGGAGGAGGGGAAGGAGGGAGAGAGAATTTGGAACTCAAAAGTTTTAAAATGCAATGTTAAAAATTGTTTTTACACATAACTGGTGAAAAAATATTAAAACAAAAACAATTCCCACCATCTTTAAGGAGGACAGAGAGAATTAAGAAAGAACTTGCAAAAACAAAGCCTGTAAATGGGACATCCAATGGGACACTGGATTCTAGAGTAAGGGGAAAAGAATAAGAAAGAGAATGAACTAAATGAACTTTTTATGTTTGAAAGGAGAGCTACAAATGAATGTTATTTGAACTCAGAGAGTGGATGAGGGAGTAGCGGCAGTGGGGAAAGAGGATCCTATACCACAAAAGAACGGAAAGATAACTCCCAAAATGGAAACAAAGCCCAATAATGACGAAGTTGTCTCTCCTACCTCCATTCTGTCCACAAGGATGCCTCAGGGTGGGAGGTTGAAGAAAGCGTACTCAGCAATGGAAATACAATGCATGAGGTCTGTAGAGAGGGTCATTGGACTGAACTGGGTGGCTAGGGAAGTACTGTTTTAGAGGCATTTATTAAGGGCATCCTATATGCAAGGTATTGTGCTAGCTGCTGGAGATAGAAAGATGAAAAAAAAAAAGGCTCTGCTTCCAGAAGCCTACATTCTGCTGGAATATTCCCCTCACCCTGCAACTCAACATAGTACACACCCACCCACCCACACACAGGACCCACGAATACACACGAACGTGATCTCATCTACCTTGTCAGTCTAAGTGTTCAGTGTCCTACCTAACTCAAATGTTATCTGAAGAGATCTTAATTTGGTGATTTGCATTGTGTAAAGTTGGGATAGAATGGGGGACTTCCCCCCCCCCACTACTCTATGAAGTAACGAATCCACTAAGTGTCAGCAACAGAAGGACAGAACAAACCCGAGTTTTCTCTTCCAAGCTGCCAATGATGATTTTCTGTGGTAGAATTATTGGAATTCTGTGTTCACCTTCAAGCAGAGGGCTTAGCATTCTGGATAATTGAAGGTGTAAGGGGTAGCATGTTGTACTGGAGCACTGGACCTAGTGGTCAGGGGATCTGGATACTATTTCTAACTTAACTGTGTGACCGTGACCAAATCTCTAGTCAAAATGGTTAGAGAAATTGAGTTGGAATCCTAGCTCCTGCTACTTACTATGTGATTTTGAGTAAGTTACATCATTGATTCTGTTTCATCATCTTCAGAATGAGAAGATTGGACTATGTGACATCTAGGGAACCCTTCTACCTCTAACTCTGTGAAATTGCTTCACTTTTCTGAGTCAAAATTTCTCTGGGAAATGAGGGGGTATAAAATGTTTTGGAAATTTGAAAGCAATATATGTTGGCTATTATTTTTATTGGACTCAGTGACTTAAGGTCCTTTCCAACTTTCTCTAGCACCTATTCTGGCTGTTTGACAGGGTTGCTGTCTTAGTCCAAACAAGGGAAGTATGGAAAAATGCCTCTCATATTTTAAAAGAGGTGTGCAAATGAGGGGCAGGGATTAATATGAGATTTCTCCCCTCATTCCCTCCTATGAACCTTTAGTGTGTCAATCACTTCTGATTGATTGATATTGCCTTACTTTCCCTGATGCAGAAGGAAAATCCCCTCAGTGCTCTCAAAACTGAGTTTACATTTTAGATCTGGGCAGTGTCAGATTTATCCCAGACAGTGGGGGAATGTTTGCTGAAAAGTTCTTACTCTCTTGTCAGTGAGGCCCAAACTGTATTCCATAAACAGCCAAGTCTGGAACAATAGTTCCTACGTAGATTATAAGAGAAGCCCCCTTAGCTCAAGAAAATGGTTGCATTAGACTTTTCCCAGGTCATTTGATAAGGTTATTTTCCATCCTGGCATGGAGTTTGCTTCTTAAAATTGACATTGGATTTGCATTCTACCTTTACAAATTATTGCCTTTATTTCTTGGGACCTAATCTATAAAATGAGATGCCATCCAGTTCTAAACCAAAGAACGAGCCTTATGGTAAGGGAAGGGATTTGACACCTCTCCACCCCCAATCAACACTTATGGTATGCTTTTAAAATGTGTAAACAAGATTGTCTACATGCTCTGATCTCTTTACAAGGTCCTCTTTAATTGGATCAAGAAGGGAATGTGGTTAGGGCTAACCAAATAAAGGAGCTATTAAATAGCAGGGTAAAAAATTTTAATAGTAGTTTTCAAGTGGCAGCCCCGCTGGGAGGACCCCAGCTTCAGAGGGAATCATTCTTGGGAGTTGGGGGTGTTTCTCTACCTTTCCCTCTTCCTCCCCTCCCATCTCTCCTTTTCACAACCCCCTCCATGTCTGCTACTAAGGACCAACAGGAACACAGATACAGAAAGTCACTCAAGGGAGAAAGCAGCTTGAAGGAACATGTCCCATTGGGGTAGAGAGAAATACCAGTTTTATATGCCCCAGGCACTCAGAACCAGAAGATGTGTTAGTTACTACCTGTGTTTCTGACCATAAGCCTCACTGTCTAAGGGACTTCATGTTTGAGACTACAGTTATCCCTTTTACATCACAACTTTCCCCTTCACGGGTCAGCATAAGAAATCAAACAGGAATTTTTTGGGAGTTTTGCGGAAGCCACAGATGACACAAGAAGGCCAGCAGGGGACACAGAAAAAGTTTAGAAACTCAGAAATGCATAAAATATATGTATAGTATTGTAGAATATCAACATATTTTATCTTTTAATTCCATAATGATTCAGACTTATTCTCTGGTGTGAACAGAGGGCCAAGAATTTTATGCGGATTTTCCAGATTGCAGATGGTGCTGCACTCCTCATGATGTGGAAGGGATAACTGTAGTTTCCTCAAGGACCTTGCATGTGTACAAGGGAAAGTATATTCCTAATTTTGGGGGAAAATTATTATCATTATCATTATTTTTGTTTGTTTTATTTTGGCTATGCAATGGGGTTAAGTGACTTGCCCAGGGTCACACAGCTAGTTAGTGTTATGTATCTGAGGTCGGATTTGAACTCAGGTCCTCCACCTACCTGCCCCGAAAAATTATTTTAATAGTTACAGCTTTTGTTATGCTTTCTCAGTAAACTTTTTTTTTTTTTGCTAAAAGCTAATTAAGTAACTGACAGTTGTCAATGGACGAGCCTTAGTACTAGAACCCCAGCCTCTTAAGGAGTTATTTCCTGAACTCTGAAAACAGCAAATAGGAGTTAGGAAGACTCATCGTCCTGAGTTCAAATCAGCGTCAGATACTTATTAGCTGTGTGACCCTGGGCAAGTCACTTAACCCTATTTGCCTCTGTGTCCTCATCTGTAAAATGGGCTGGAGAAGGAAATGGCAAACCACTCCAGTATCTCTGCCAAGAAAACCCTAAATGGCGGTCATGGATAGTCAGACATGACTGAAATGAACAACAAAAAAGCCCCTTTCTGGAGAATCTAACCTGCCAGTCTAAGTTTGGGAGATTGGGTCTGAGGGAGGGGGAAGGGCGGTTTACACTGTCACTCAGGGTTTGGGTAGGGGTAACTCTCAGTCTACTACTTCATGGAGGGACTGCTAACATTTTGCCCCACTATTTAAAGTACCCAGTTGTGGTTCCTTATTTAAATAGTCAATCATGCTCTTCCCTCTGGACTCCATTAAAGAGGAGTTCACACATGATAAGGGGATCACAGTATGTTACACATTTAAAAAACCTAATTTTGTCTGATGATTCTGGTAGTGGTGTCTTATCCCTTCCCTTAAAATTGCTTAAGGAATTTAGTCAATGTTTTTTCCTAACTTGGGCTCTTTTAAGGGACTTGAGAAACTGGCTGACCCTGTGCAGTCACAAGGACACCATGGAGGAGCATTAAAGAATTGTAAAAGTTACTTGGCCACTTTGCCTGGAGAATCACCTCTGTGACAAAACTGGGTTGGGACTGAGTTGTAAGATGCTGATCCCTGGATTACTGCACATCCCAGGAGTTCTTTTCACTGAGTAAAAAAGTAAAGTCTTCCTTTAATAGACTGAACTGATGCACTTTGTTTTGCTGCTTTGCTGTCTTCAGCAGTCCAGTGCCCTGGTGCTGAACAGGACTCTTCTGTACTTGTCCCTTGTGCCCCTTTATGGGGAAAGTCTGTCCCATAGCTGGGAAACTGTGCTGAAGCTGCTTGAGTGGATCCTGATCAGTGTTCCTGTCCACTGGGCTCCAGACTGCTTATTGCTCAACTACTCTATAAGCTACAAATAGAATGATTTCAAACCAATATTAATACCTAGTGATGATACTCAGCATGTAGGAGCTATATATCTTTCACTATTAGTCAAATTATTCTCATATATAAATGGAGAGAGAGAGAAATAGAGCAAGCAAACATTGGGAGAGAATTACTCTGGCCACTGCTGGTTCAAATCTCTGTCACGTGGCCCAGGAGAATAGTTTATATTTCAGTGAATTGTTAAATCTTGTTAGGATTTTGGTTTGTGTTTTAGATACTGTAGACCTTGCATAGAAGGGGGTATTCAATTTCTTAAGGCTGTATGACATTATCAATGCATGTCAGTGAAATATGAAACGATTAGTGAATTCTTTGCATATTTTATTTTTCTTTTTTGATTTCCAACTCACACACATCTGGCATATTTTACATCTTTGCAATAAAACATGGTTACAATAGCTTAAGGAATTTATATATCCAAAATATTTCACCATGGTCTCAAGATGAAATGGACTTGTCTTCCAGATGTTCAGTATTCTCCCAGTTCTAAGCTACAAAACTCAAATATTGCTTACAGACTGGTGATG
This sequence comes from Vombatus ursinus, assembly GCF_900497805.2. Classification (NCBI taxonomy): domain Eukaryota; kingdom Metazoa; phylum Chordata; class Mammalia; order Diprotodontia; family Vombatidae; genus Vombatus; species Vombatus ursinus. The sequence goes on from NW_020954591.1 coordinate 3,795,471, forward strand.
AATAACTTAATTATTACTTTGATTCCCCATGATTTCAGAATCTCATAAATACAAACAACAGTGAAGAAGGAATTCAGTGCTAAAACTTACTAATACAAGGTGGGGAACAAATAAGTAATCACAGCAATAAATAATGATATGTTTCTGGTGCAAAGTGCCAATACAAAGAATCCATTATCTTGTTTTTATCTTTTAAATAAATGACTGCAAGTGAGTGTAAATTCTGAGAAAATTACATTCCTGTTACATGCCTCATAGCCCTACCGACACAATATGTACATCTATGACAATACAGTCACCAAATATACAAAGAAGAAACATGAAGTAAGGTGTATGTACCCCTGGGTGTATAACTTGATCAGTACAATGTATGGAAAATAATTTGATAGCCATTGTTTAATATCATAAAAGATGAAATGCCTTAGGCTGAAGAATGTGGATTTAGAGGAAAATTTCTCAAGAACTTAAAAAAAATTCAATCATTACAATGAAGTCCAACTTGTTTTTTAAAGAAACCAAGATATCTAAAGAAATAAAGAGAAAAATGTGAATATCTGATCCCCAAACTAAGCCAATGGGTTGACTCCAGAAGTATAGCACTCTTGACGCATTATGAGGGGGAGTCATATAAGTACTAGGGAACTGAACAAGCATGACTCCTGCTTATACAATGAAAACCAGAACCATATCCCTAAGCCCCCGTTTTGCTTGGTCTTCAAATTAAGAAGGAAAGGATTTAATTTTCATTGTATAAAATGGCAAATAATGAATCAATATCCAAATGCTTTATGAGCAAAACTTCACTTAGAAGGGATGAATTTAGATTTAAAAGTGTGAACCATGTTTTTGTGAGAATGTCAAAAATTACTGATTGAGTCCAAATTCAACCCTTTAACACAAGCTGTGCCCTCGGACAAATCTCCAGTTTAATTTGTGTGAACGCACCTGTTTCATCAAGACATTGGGTTTAAAGAACATGCAAGTTGTAACTCCACAATAAAATTAAGAAACGTTTTGTTCTTTATACAAGGTTTTACTTTTACAAAAGTATCCCTTTAAAGTTAAGATGCATCTGATGTACAAAGTATCAAACGTATTTTTTTTCTCAGCTTGAAAAAAGGCTGGAAATGGGATGTAGATTAGGTTCCTAGCATAAGCATTGTAACAACTGGACACAAGGTTCCTCAGAATTTTCGAAAGTCTCTTGTGACGGTCCTACAACCTTTTCTCAATAAACAACAATATATGAAATAATTACCAAAACATCTCCTAATTCATATAATTTACATGATACAAGCTTGCTTGGTAGCAGCTGGTGTTCGGTTGTGAAAAAACACACAAAGTAAAATGGTTGCTTACTACAATGTACAGCTATTGCTGGGTGTAATGGAATGCACAATGGAGGCCAATGGAGACGTGTTTTTCCACCAGAGATAACGTCCTTCATTGTAGCACTTGTGCTCTCAGCTTTCACTTAGATTTCAGTTCTCCAGCCATCTTCAGTATCTGTTTTGATGCTCATAATGCCATCGATTAAAATCTATATTAAAAGCTACAATGCTACCAGAAGCCATGCCAGTTATCAGTGTCCTGGAAAAGCAGAGATATTTTGTTAAGTATTTGTTTGCACCAATATTCAGACACAGTAGGGATTTGCCACTTTATACAGCAAAACTTATTCATTCAGGATCCCCTTAACTTGAAATATGCAACAATTAAGAAGAGGTTAAAAATGTATTCTATGATGAAGAAAAGGAATGACAAGTCCAGATTTAAAAAAAAAATCCAATGAGGTATTTAAGTTGAGGAAATCAGGGAATACTAGAACACAGAATTAGAAGAATCATTGTGCTGTAGCTAGAATTGACCTAAGAGATCATTCTAGTCTAGCTTCCTTGATGAGGATGCAGCCCACCCAGTGAGGTCAGATGACCTGTCCAAAGTTATACCACTAGCTTGGACCTTTGTTGTCTCTCCCATTAGACAGTGATGTCCTTGAGAGCAGGGACTTTTTTTTTTCTAAGTGCTTAGCACATAGTAGGCACTTAATAAATGCTTATTGACTGACTAAAAAAGATCTTTAACCTCTCTAATTAGACATAGCACTTCTCTGTCCTCAGGGACAGGAAACTGTCTTCAGGAGGAGGGGCTGAAATCAGACCAAAATGCAGGAGAATGAAGGAATGGAGAAATCCCTCTCCCCTCAATCCTGGGCTGCAACCACACACACCAAAATACTTAATCCCATGGAAACCTCCCTTCTCCCCCATACATAGAACACATATATGCACTCACACCATGACCTCTTAACCTAGGAGATGCTCATCATTCTTCCTCTCCCTCACTCAATTAATCATTTTATTTCAGCAATTGCAATATTATATAAACATAATTTTATCTAGAAGTACAATAATTAGTGCGGAATTACATGCCACATTAAGCCTGTTAGAGTTTGTTTTATTTCTTAGAAAAAGCACTGAATTTGGAGTAAGGACCCAGCTGAGAATCCTTTACTCTGCTCTTGTGTTCTCTGAGGGCCTCCATTTTCTCATGTTTAAAATGAGGTGGCTGGACTGGATGATCTCTAGGGTTCTTTCTTAATCTCAATCTATGACCCAATCAACCTCCAAGTCATGAAATCTAGATGCATATTTTGCATCTCTAATATTCTATGCATTTTGTGACAAATACAAGGCACTAGATTTTTCCAAGTAGAATAATCTAACTGCTGATTGAGTAGTAATCACAAATAACTTGAAGAAAAGATTATATCAAATAACAAATGAAATCCAAGTATCCATGAAGTCTCTGATGGTAATTTGATTGCAGAGCCTCGTCATTTTATTCACGATTTTCCTGGGCACACCAGTTGGCTGGGCACCATGCCAGAGGCTAAAACTAATATCTGTTTTACTGTAAATTCATCTTTTACTTAACATAAAATACTGGGTAATGCTCATTTGAATCACTGAATTTAAGAAGCCAGATTAAATTCTATGTGGTTACATAAAAAAATTATTATAAACTTAATTAACTTTGTACAACCAAACTTACTAAATATTACATTAAAAACAATTTACAATAAAACATATCTAAACACATCCATGTCAGCAACAACTTATCTATTGTACTTTAAATGTGAACAATAGGAAAAATGGGAAACAAGGGTAAGAGTGATTCTGTTAGTCCTGGGGCTCAGCCCTCCAAACTGTCCAGAGTCCACATGTTTCTTTTTGACCCCACTGCTTTCACTTTTCTTGCTTTTTTTTTTTTCAGTACAGTTTCTATGGTCATTTTCTCACCACTTAATTTCTCTTATTAAAGTAGATCTACATTCTCTTTGGATCTGGATTCTTCCTCAGGGAATAAATTGCACAAAAACATACTAACAATAGCATTATGGAACTTACATTTGACTGGTTCATATGGGAAGGATCCCTTGCTACAATTCTTAATAAATAGGTTTCTTCTTTGCCGCAACTCACCTTTGATCATGGGACAAATCCATTGCCCTAATGCCAGCATCACATCCAGGATAAATATAAAGCTGTTTGAAGTCACAAGCCTGCCATACTTCCACAACTCCATTGTCTCCTCCAGTGACCAGGTTCTGTCCATCGCTGCTCAGAAGGATGGCCTTCAGAAAGCACAGAAAATCAAACAACTTTTTCCTCAATAAAAAACAATATGTCTAATTACTGATGATCTGACAAATGGGCAAAACTTATCGCTATGAAATTTTACTTTTTCCTTACATGCAATAATATCTTATGTGTATGAAGCACTCTTACATTTTCCAAAGTGCTTTCATAAGCATTTATCTTGTGTGAAGTTAGGTGGACAATATTATTTTCATTTCAGATGAAATTAATATTAAGCGACTTTCCCAAGTCTAGTGAAATCTGACTCTAAGGATTCTTACATGATGTTCATTAAAGTTCCCTTTAATTTATAGTTTATTAAAAACAATTGTTTTATTGTATTTTAATAGTAATTTAGTTCCTAATGAATATATTTTCTGCTGAAGTTCTACTGTACAATTTTGAGGTTTACCCTGGTTGAATCATTGATCTCCATTTGAGCTAAAAGTTTCCCGTTAATGCTGAAATTACTGAACCGTCCGCGTTCATAGTATATGATACAGTGGCCTTCACTGGACACAGAAATCAATCTAGGAAATAAGCAGTTTTCTGGTCCCTCCAGTGCTCTCAGCAAATCTCCCGTGATTGTATGTACAAGGCAAGGGCCTTCTGAAAGGGAAAACAACAGCAACGTTCAGATAATCAATGGTGAGAACAAACTACATACAAAATCTACATACTATACCTGTGTTCTAATTTATTATTATGAAAGCATAAAAAAGAACAGTGATATATTAACTAAAACTAACTACTAAAGTTACAAAAGTATTTCACGATAGTTTGAAATGTTTTCATATTTCAAAACTTTTTTGGAATCCGAGTTCCTTTCTTTATATCCCCAACACTCAGCACAGCGCTTGGGTACATAGTAAGTGCTTAATAAATGCTTGTTGATGATGTTGCAAAATGGGGAAGGGAGAACCAAGAAATCACATATACTTCTGAACATTCAAAGATAAATGCAAGCCTGATTCCAGCCACTCAACACTAATGATTGATACAGTGGGGTGAAACTGTTTTTTTTCTTTTCTTTTCTTTTCTTTTTTTTTTTTGGTGAGGCAATCAAGGTTAAGTGACTTGCCCAGGGTCACACAGCTGGTAAGTGTCAAGTGTTAGGCTGGATCTGAACTTGGGTCCTCCGGACTCCAAGGCCAGAGCTCTACCACTGTGCCACCTAGCTGCCCCTAAAATATGTTTTGATAATCAAAAAATACCACACAGAATTTACTAATATACTTTTTATACTGGCTATTAGTTTAAATGTTAGAAATAAGCAGCTACAGGATTGATAGTAATTATAATTGATTATTGGGAGTATACAATTGAATGGAAAAATACTCACCAAAAGAAAATTCGACATTTTAAAAGATTTAAAATAACTTCTAACCTTTAGCACCACTGATAACAAGTCCCAGTTCTGCACAGACTGACACACAGACAACTTCATGGTCATGACCTGTAAGGACAGCTCGAGGAGCAGGATAGTCACCTATAAAAACCAGAAACCATCTGTCAATATCAACCAATGCTCAGAAATAAACCTGTGACATTTGGAAAAGTACAAAATTTAAGTCTCCAATACTAAGGTGAAATGCAGAATTCAGATAATTAACCAGATTATTCATGTGAGATAGGATGTTGTTTTAAACTGACAATGGATAGCAACTTTTTTCTTTATTATTGTAAATCTTGTGTAGAACTCTAACTCAATTTATCATTATATTAACATTGGGAAATAATGAAGCATCATCACTGACAAACATTACCAAGCACTTTAATGAATGACTGTTACTATGCTAAATGTCGGGGTGCAAAGAAGTAATTAAAAAACAAAGAGAATGAGACATTTGGAATGTGTCCTGCTGAGGTTTATACTCAAAGACAACAATGAATTGAACAAGTCTGGAAAAAAAATTACACAATGTGCAGCAGAGATCAACTGATTGTTTAACAGTACACTATATGATTTTATATTTTATATTATACTTGTTTGTAAACTATATGAATGGGAAAATAAACGTGAGCTCAACAGGTTGCTGAATGGAATCAAAGTGTAAGTGTCAGAAGGACACTGAGGAGATGTGGGGTGCGCAGGGAGAATTACTGAACTCGTGATCTGGTCTGAGGTGGCTGAGTGAGAAAAACAGTGTCAGCCAATGAAGGGCTTTGGTGAAAAAGATTGACTTTTGAAAGCAGGGCTGAAAGGAGAGATCAGAAAGAAGTTTTGAAAAGTCCAGGAATGTAATTTGAACCTAGACCTAGGAAGAACCTAGCTATGTGGGCAAGAAGGTAGATACAAACATTAATGTATAACCTCAAATTCTTTATGAAAGCAGGTGAGATCGCCACATAGACTGGTGCACAACCACATAGCACCATCACCAGGTTTGGATGAATGATCAGATGTGGGGATAAGGAAAATTAGAGGAGGTTTTAAAGTCCTAAATGATAAACTAGATGGTATATTGTTCATGGTAATTAAGAATCTGTACATATGTAAGAACGTTTGAAGAGAAAATAATGGATGTCCACACTAAGTGTGGCACCAACATGGCAAAGCTCCTGGGAGGCCGCTAGGCTTTCTGAGGTGGGTGGGGGCGGGACGGCTCAGGTCAGAAATGCAACAGTGTGTTCATCAGTATTGGGACCCGGCCCATGAGTTGCCATTTTGTACTTCCAGCCTGGGTCAGATGGGGAGACCTAGTCTCAGAATGAGGAGGAGAGGAGAGGGAAAGGGAAGCTGGGGCGGGGGGCAGCCAGAGGAAGGTGGGAGGGGGGAGAGAGTGAGAGAGAGAAATTTTTCAATTTTAGTATTTGCTCAGATATAGCTCAAAATCTGTATAATGTGATCTAACTTGCTCTAAACACTCATCTTTTCCTAAAACAAAAAGACATGTCTGGATTTTCCCATATTTTTAGATTTTCCTGAAGCACATACATATATTTAAAACTACACATAGTTCAGAAAAACTCTGAATGCCTCAGTAAAGTGCTATAATTTAAATACAATTGTACAAAGTTTATGACCAAATGTTAATTAAAGCGACATTTTAGAGGAAAAATCTTTTAATTAGTTAATTGTCTCAGTATAAGCTTATATAAAATCAAGGGACAGAGCATCAGAAAAATTTTCATCCATATGTTCCCTCTCACATGTTATTAAAAAAAAAACCCAAATAATTCTATTGCTTGTTACTCTGGAAAAAGAAGCAAACCTAACAACAAAGATCTCTGTTAAAATGGTCAAAATTATCTCATATGGAAAAAGTAAATAAGACTATTACCCATGATATAAAACTAATACTAATCACCCCGCTTATTTTATTTGTATGAAAAGTAAAAATTTCCTGATGATGTCTGCTTGATTTAGGAAATCTGAAATGCTTTTTTTCATTATAATCTCCATCTTTTGGATAAATTGTGGAAGCTGATAATTTGAATAGTTGTTTCATGGCTTCTGTGAAAACACTTTTTCCTTCAGGCTCAATATAAGAGGAGATACACACATATACATGTAGGCATGTATATATGTATGTAATGTTATTCAGGGTTATTAGAGTTAGTAAACCAGCAGCACTGGGAAGGAACCTTTCCTGTATATCATTTCACTGACAGAGATAGATGTCACACACCCCAGCAATCATTTCAAATCTTAAAAAGTATCCCATCACAACTGATAGAGGTAAAAGGAGGTGAAAGGTTACACACAGAGGCAGCTGCAGGTGAGGTCACCCTATGAAGAACAGAAACACCATCATTTTCACTCCTGAATCACTTCCCTCAGGCGAAGATCTTCATCTGTGATGGAATTATGAGGGAAGGGCGCTAACATGTCCAAATCTGACATCCCTTGTATTTTAGCAGTTGGGGTAGGAAGTGATGTTAACATTGCATATATACTATCTTATTATCATTATCCAAAATAATAATAACATTTAATTTTTTAAGAGTACTTACAAAAATGTGAAAGAATTAAATACTGCTATACAAAAAACAAGCCTTTTTGGTAAAAACTGATGCTGAAATTTCTAAAGAGTTATTCATAGTTCCTAATATAGTAATCTCAGCTAGTGGGACTAGAAATTATATCAGAAGAAATTTTTAGTCCTTTCATATTGAAAGAGAACAATGGAAAGTGTTATGCCAAACCCTGTTTGGTTGCTGGCGCTGTTGTCCTGTAACAAGGAGACTGCCCCCCTGGATGATCCTCAGTGTTATGGCTGCACTCATGACCTCTGTGTAGAGTGAAGAAAAATAGCACACCCCATCTCAAATGATCACATTTCTATTTGCTCTTATATTTACATAAAATGGGCCTAAAGTTTGCTGCGAGCTGTTAGGTATCAGTCTGAGACTCAAAGTACTCTATTTCTTCTTTTTTTCCAGGGTTCCACTTAAACACACCATAATGGAAGGTTCCCAGCACATTCTGAGGATACAACTTGGTATTATTAGGCACGAATCAGCATGTTAGTAAGCCACATCAATATAAGTGTAATCATGACCTGATAAAGGATAGCTTCAGAACTATCACAGACAGTAATGATAAATGGGCCCAGAATTATTCATGTAGCACAACTTTAAGCAAAAATTTACTCAGGTGGGAAAAAAAATAAAAATATGTATTTGTTGTCATTTCATATTTATTGCACAACTATAAACTGAACTCTCCAAATCTCTAATGCTTTTCTGTTTGACTTCTCCTATTCATTCTGTACGTTCATTGAGTGTAGGTTAAGCACCTCACAAGACACTTTGTACAGTAAGCATCTAATACATATTATTTGAAATAAACTGAATAGATGACATAAGGGAGATGGGAATAAATCTATAGTGTCAGACAAGTTGGAAAATAAGAAAAACTTGTTTCTTTTCTTAAGGTGCATTTATAAGTACCACCTTTTCCTCTGAGTTTCTCTTTTGCCAACACAATCCCATATATTTAAAGAATTAACCACGGGTCTGAAGTCACAGCATTCTCCTGGGCCCATCCCATTTGTAACATTCTCAAATTAAGTCATACACAGAAGGAGGGTGCCATATAGCATAACAGTGACCTTCACCTTGACATCTATATTGTCCCATATGCTTAAGGATCCCTGGAGAGGTAATCTCCAAGTGGCACCAACTTTTGTATTATATATCTTGGCCCTCTCTCTGCCCCTTTATTAGAACCTCAACTCCATTCCCAGGCTTAGCTATATGGGAGGAGAGAAAGAGCAGAGTCAAATGGTGAGAAGCTGTACCTCAATCACTATTGTCTGATGGGTGTGTAGTGAGGCAAGATATTCCCCCCAAACCAGAATTTGAGTGTAGAAAGAACCCAGGGAAGATTAAGATATAATCTTTAGAGAGAAAGGAAAAGAAACATATATATTTATGCTGAGAAGATGGGGGAATCGTATTCCCAGAAGCAGAAGGAAAGAACATCAGTTAGTAAATAACAAATGTTTATTAAGTGCTTACTTTGTGCTAGGCACAGTGCTAAGTGTTGGGGATACAAAGAAAGGGAAAGTTCTAGTAGCATCCGTGTTCTTTGTATATCAGTGACTTTGGGACTCAATCATTGGCATCAAGATTATCACTACAATATAAACAAAAATACTTTTTGTGTGAAAATATCACTTGACGTGATTAAGCCCCTACAAAGCCAATAGAAGTTAGAATATACATGGTATTGTAAATGACCCTTCTCTGAGAAGCTTCAGTACTCTAGGAAAAACCAGATTTGCATACCACTTTTTGTGCATTTTAAAAATATTCCTTGGTCAGTTGAGAAAGTGGGCTTGGGCATTAATTAGGACAAGCTTCATTGGAGAAGGTAAGATGGAAAGAAAAGGAGAAACAAGGCTTTGTAAATGTTTAGTAGTGGGTAATAGGTTTGAGGGGCAGTGGTTAGTATTGAAAAGTAAACAATGGGAGTTAAGAAAAAGTATGGACTAAAGTTTTCTGATTTTCATGTAGGCTTCGAATTTTATAGTTTGAAAAGCACAGGAATGAAAGTACTTCCTTGAATAAGAATAGGAAAAGGAAAACACCAAGTAGATTATAGATACTCAAATGTTCACTCTTCTCCATTTGACAAGGACAATAAATTTCCTTCCCTCAAAATCTGTTGCTATGATTTAAAAATCATTTATATTATGAATATCATCTTCAGTTTATTTTAAGTAAATAAAACCCTTCCGACTTTAAAAGTTTATTATACTTCAGGATGTCAATGCAGATTGAGTTTTGATTTTCAATTCTAGTGTTTTTTTTAAGTGTCCAACCAAGAAGAAGCAATGTTAACCTGCATCTTTTGTGACTATCCTCTTGGAAGCTACAGTATATAATGAGAAATGTCAAGTCCCAAGATCAATAAGATTTCAGACTCTAGGGATACAACAGAAATAGCATTGATCCTTTTTAAAAAACACCAGTCAGAGGTAGAATGTAATATATTGCAAAGAGAGGCTCAAGAGGATAAACGGCCAAGTCCAACATACCTACCTGACAAAAAATTCAATCAGCTTTTCATACGAGCTGCCTGCTCTCCTTTCCTTTCTTTCATGCAGGAGACGGTTTCCAATTAAAGTGTGCAAATTAATTTTTATCACTTCCAAATTAGTTTCTGAATTCGTGTAAAAGTCTGTTTCAGATGAAAGCATCTGTCCCTCACTTTTCTTCAATTCTATCATCTAGTCAGGTATGTATTCTAAGCCTTCAAGATAATTTTCTGTGCTTAAAATCACAAATTTTAAAGAGTGACACTCAATAAAGAGATCATAAAATATATAAATAAAACAGTCACAATCAAAGTGTAATGTATTTGAGGTAATCTTTGGCTGTTACTTTTATGATCTGAAACTATTCTATCTGCATTACTTTGTTTATAAATTATCCTGATGAGTCAATATGGTAAGTTCTTAAAAATCATTTAAAGAAAGATTAGCAGAGCTGGTAATGGCAATTTAAAAGCCTCTGAGTTGAGAAGCCTGAATTATTCACCAGAGGATTTAAGATACGATGGCAGACTGTTTCTCCACCTACAAGATAGATGTACAAAAATGATGTTTTTTTCCCCCAGGACATAAAAAGAATTATCAATTTTTAAAAAAATATAAAGAATAAAAGAATGCAAACCTAAAACCAACCTTGCTTACTTTTTAGAAATCTCATGGTTTGTGCACAGGGTTAAGGAATTAAAAATATTATTTCACAATGCCAATGATAAAGGATACTATGAAGGGGAATAAGCATTTATATAGAGCCTATTACATACCAAGCTCTGTGCTAAGTGCTTTACAAATATTATTTAATTTGATTTTCACAACAACCTTGTGAGCTAGGTACTGCTATTATCCCTATTTTACAGTTGAGGAAACCAAGGCAGAGAGAAGTTAAGTGACTTGCTTAGGGTTACACAGCTAATAAGTGTCTGACGCTGGATTTGAAGGTCTTTCTGACTCCAGGCCCAGTGCCCTAGCCATTATACCACCTAGCTGCCTAAGTGTTTGCCTATTTGGCACATGATGAAATATTTAATCTCCATACTAAGGCCTCAAATTATGCTAGCTAATGGAAATCTAGGGTAGCCTGACAGATCCTGTTAAAACAAAAGCTATTAAGGTAGAGATAGCTAGGTTTTTCCCGCCTTCTTTCATAATACTTGTTATGCCCAAATCTCTGACTTGCAGTTTGGCAAATAGGTCATCTATCCTAAATCTACATAGAAATCCTCCAAGTTCAGGGGAAAAGTGAATTTGTCCAGAGTTTTGCCCTAATGGAGTTATTAATAAAGGGAAAAAACATCACATTAAAAAAAAAACAACTTAAATTGTAAGCTTTTTGTGTTCAGTGACTATGTTTACGCCAACACATCTGACTAGATCACTGTGAAGGCAGTCAATTTATTCGATCTAATAGAACTTTTTTTTTTTTTTAAACTTTGCTTGATGTTTTACTGATATAGAGATTGTATATTGTTGATCTGGTCTTACGTGTATTTGAATCAACAATCACAGAATCTTAGAATTCTAGATCTTGTACTAGAAGGCATCTCAGGGGCCATCCAGTTGATCCTTCCCCCTTGCCCCTTTTCCTGTTTTATAGTTAGTAAACTGAAGCCCTGGAGAATTAATGACTACTTGCCTATGACTACACAAGTAGTAATTCTCAGAGGTGAGATTTGAAGCAATGTCTTCTGATTCTACAAATCAGGGATTTTCCATTGTACTACACAGCTTTCCAAGGAGATTATCCAGTATCTCCTTTTCTCCCCTTGACCTTTCCTTCTGGGCACAGGGAAAGTTATTTACATTTCTTTGTTTTAAACATTTACTTTGTCTGTATAAACACCACAGGACTTTGCTAGTCCAGGTGGAAATGCAGTTCAGAGGAGGCAATGGGGATGGGAGGTGGAGGGAAAATCTTCAGAGAAGAGGGAGAGATAGATTTAACACTGAGATGCTTGCTAGAATGCTATCTCTGCCTGAGGATTCATACCTTGAAAAAGACAGAATTACAAATCTCTTGATACAACTTTTCATAGCAGAGAAGCATTTATACCAGAAAACCCATCTAAACAATGAGTTGGTAGGATGAGAAAGGCAAATTCAAGAGTTAAAACGCTTGAACAAACCAATATCTTAATTTAATCCATATTTTAGTTTGATTTGATTGTCCTAATGGCTAAAATGGTTGTTTGTGAAAATACAAATTTTAAAAAAATCTTCAATATGGATCTGATGCATGGCTATATATGTTGTGTAAGTTCTTTAAATATTTGTTGACTATCAGATGTTAGATGGCAACAATTTATGATTCAGGCAATATATATTCAAATGAATAGATAATTTGCCTCCCAGCAGGAAAAGCAGTTTTCTAAGTGGCTATTTTTCCTTAAATTATAAATTTGCTTGTTCAATCCTGGTTATTCTGTGAAATGGTTTTCTTACATTATAGACCATAAAATAAAATCATAAGTTAAACATGATGATAACATTAAAGTTCAGGAGAGATTTCTGTTTGAGTGAAATGAGACAGACTTAGGTATGTGATACAGATCCATAAACAGTTGCAGAATTTAAATAGGAAAAATAAATTCTTAGAAACTACAGTCTATGATATACAGATATAAAAGGTATCTGGATGATCTGCCATAATGATAGATATCTATATGTAATATACCATTATAAGAGTAACTTATTTAAAACAGTTGCACTTTTAGTAAATATCTTTAATGCTTTAAACTACATTTTCAGATATTTACATGTATGTATTAAAATAACTTAATGGCATTTACATATCTTCTGATGGGGATTTGAAGGTCTTTATGAACATTACTAATTTTAATGGAATAAGTATCTCTTAAAACTTTTCTTGCTAATTGGCTGCACAGAAGCTAAAGTCAATAATTAACTATCTTTTGGTTAAAAGATCATTATAAAATAAAACATCTAACCTAGATAATTACTATAATCTGACATTTTTTCTTTGAATTCTTCACCTTCTTGAAGTCTATTATACACAATATCTTATCTCTGCTACCAGATGACAACTTTTAAGAAGCTAATCCTTTTCTGAAATATCATTTGTATCATTTTTTAGCTTAATTCCGAGGATACTACCTAATTGGATTTAACCTACTTTCCATATGTTTTTTGCTTTTTAAAAACTAATAAATTCTAGTTGTTAGCTATGTCTATAACACACATAAAAACACATACACAAATATAGTTATATTCTATAGTTTTATATATATATATATACACATACACAGATATATGATGCAACATAGAGAAATACTGCTTAATAGAACTTTTTTCAAGATTTAATACTAATATGAAGCAAACTTCTGAAAATGTATAGAGATAATTTGGGGTTATGAACCTGTCTGCTTGAGAATGACATCTGTCACATGTAATAACATGTTGTCAAATCTAGAAGTCTCCCTAAATGAAGGGTTAAAATTTCTTTTTAGAAAGCTCTTGTTTAACAACAAGATTAAAAAAAATTACATACAAAGGTGTTAAGATGTTAGGTTTTGTGATCTTCATACTACTACTATACATAGTCCAAATCAATAGTAACATTGTAATTCACAATTCTAGGTAGGGAATCAATACATTATACACTCCTTTCTCTCTCATTTCTCTGCACACACACTCCTCACATCTCATTTTTACTTTAGCTAGAGTTCACATATGCATAACTGTTTCTTTTTCTTTATGTCTGTAGGTCTCTACACACATACACACGCAGGCATATCGGTTGTCCCAAAACTGCACTAAAACGTGTGTGTGTGTGTGTGTGTACTGTATATACATATAAAATCATAGTTTTCACAAATTTTATTTAGATAAGAACCTCAGAAATTATATAACCTCCAACATATTTGACAGATAACCATTCACTTATAGGGCTGGGTATGTGTGTGATTTTCAGAATCAATAGTGGTAAATCTTGAAACATTTTTATTTAGCAGTATTTTTATGTTGCATCTTCCCCAAATATCTCTCTGTCTCTTTCTTTGGCTATCTCTCTCCCATATTTTCTTCTTTTCTTGCTTCACTATCACTGCTAAAAGGCCTATCCTCTCTGCTTTTCATAAATGAAGGGAGCTCTTGAAGGATTATGAGGGTGTATCTCATCTACTTTCTTTTTTTTTTCTTTCTCTCATCTACTTTCAAAGTCTGATATAGGCCAACTGAGCTGGTGGCAGGGGAGCAGCTGTGGTTAATCAAGCAATCCCATAAGGCCTTGCACATGGTGCTCCTCCTCCGCCCAGACACAGATCACTTTATGCCCATATTTTGGCTGGCAGCTGGGCAGGAGGTACACATCTGTATTCCTTTAGGATTCACTCTTTTGTGTCACAAATATTCAAATAAATTGGTGTTCGGTAGTTAAGTTGGGACTTGGAAAACAACATCTTTGAAGCTGTGTACCCGCAACCCTTGGAGGGCAAAAGTCAAATGTTCTTTACTATTTATACGGTTTTTACATGTTAAAATGTTTAAAAACTTGTTTTTAGGTTCAGATTCTTAAAATCTAGCCAATAGCTCACTAATGTTCAGACTTCTTAAGAGTCTGCCCAATATGACAGATGTTCTAATAAACCTTGTCTTTGGCGGAAAGAAGGCTTGGGTCAAATTCTTTTGGGCAGGACCCGCGTATTGTGATTTTGGGGTCCCAGTACCCCTAAACCTCAAAATTTTGGTGGTCCAAATTGCCTGACCCCAAGCTCTTCTCTAGCCGAGACTGGAAGGTACATAAGCCTCCCCCACCTCCTTTCTTGCTCAGCAGTTGGGGTTGCTCTCCAAGCACCAAGGTTTGGAGGTACTTTTTGGGCAGTATCTTGGTCCACTGGGTGGGTTTGAGGCCATGGACCTGGGTACGCCTTTCGCAGCATAGAGGACAAGGACGGACGCCCTATCTGGAAGTGTATGCCCAATTATGTCAATTCTCTCAGCACTAGGGAATTAGGGAAAACTGCTTTTTGATTCCCTGAGGCTTCCTTACTCCCTTCCCTCTACACTCCTGAATCCACCTTCATGGAAGTTACAGGGAAAAGTTAGAACAGCTGAAAATATCTTGGCAGATTCTGGAAGTTTTGTGATTGATCATTAAGGAGTTTTGAAACACCTCCTTACAACCCTGGTCACTCCCTTCCCTTGAGTCAAGAGGGTACCTGTTAACCCCTGTCATAGGAGAAGAGAGTTTCACCCTTTCCCCCTCATCTTTGATTTCACCCTTCCCCACCTGGGGAAAGGAAGGAGGGGGGAGGGGCACTAGCTACAGCGCCCCCCCCCCCGGCAATGGCCTTAGGCCCTAGGGCAATGTTTGCCAGGAAGCATTACCCAGGTTCAGCACATCCTTCTCAAGGTAATGAAGCTAGCCTCCAAATGTGGGTAAGCATGGTTTTTTAAAGTTGTAGTTTTTAACTGTTAATGATGAGATGTTGATTCTCTGTGTAAAGTAATTTGGAAATGAATTTAACAAAACTGAAGTCACCTGATTGGTAATGGGTTTGTTTCAAGTTTCAAATGGGTGAACTTTTTGTATCAGTTATGTCAGGCAACTTTTCACAATTTGGTTATTGTTGGTTATTGATTTAATGTGTAAACTAGCCAAAAACTTGTTTGGGTTATGTATGGCTTGCTGAGAATTTGCAAGTGATTAGAAATCTCTAATGAATGGCTTTTTACACCAGAACAAATTTAAGTTTGAGATGTAAATCCTGGAAAAGTTTTTCCTAAGCTGTGATTAGTGAAACTTGCTGTGTGAGGTAAAAGCTCATAGGATTTTGAGTTATCTGATGGATCATAATAATCCATTGATAATCAATAATCCACCATCTAAGAGAAATGCCACAAGCTACTCAGAGACAATGTGATACTGGTGGGAAGTCAGCATCGGGAACAGCTAAGAGGACAATTTTAGCCCCAGTCTCAGATGGGATCCTCTTGGCTCGGTTTCCCCATTATGTTCCTTTGAAAAGGAATGTTACCCACCTGGCTTATTCCTGAGTTGGCTAAGAGGTGAATTTGATACTGCATGGTTGGAAAACGGAATTATCTGAATCCAAACAGAGCTAAGGATGTTTTACCCTGTCATATCTGGACCCTGCAGTCTTTTCTGTCAGATTTGTGTCTTCCAGACTACAATCCATTCACCTACAGTTGCTAGCAAACAGTGGATACTAGCCAATATCCCTACATTGTTCCCTGGATGCAGCCTGTGTTCTGTTCTAGTCAAAATCCTCTTTGGGACCCCCTCGAGGCAGGGACAGCTCTAGGCCCCTTGCCAGCAGGAAGCAGTTTCAGAAGCCAAGACCTTCACCCCTTACCCCAGAAGAACTTGGGTCCCCTTTGTTTGAGGGGGGAATGATGGGGTTGGGATCTGGACCCCAGAAAGGAAAACCCCCAAACTTTCCCACATAGCCAAATCTCTGGAGTTTGCCTGAGGCTAAAATTCCATCAAACGGGTGGCCAGCCCTTCACTGTCTTACCTCCTATGGCCCCCAGCCATTTCCCACACTTAATCGTAGCTAGGCTCCATTCTCCCTTGGCCATGTGGTCCTGGTCCCAGAAGTTCTGTTCACCCCAGTTTACTGGCCACTCCCATCCAGATCCTCCGTAGACCCCTCCTCCAGTTACCCCAAACTACTTGGCCTCTCCTTGATCCCTCTCACAGTCTTTCAGTATATACAGTCCATCTTGTCTCCATTAAGGTGCTCAGATTCTTAAAATCTAGCTAATAGCTCACTAATGTTCAGACTTCTTAAGAATCGACCCAACATGATGGATGGTCTAATAAACCTTGCCTTTGGCTGAAAAAAAAATTTGTTTTCAAAAATTTTGAGTTCAAATTCTTTACCTGCTTTCCCCTCATCCCTCACCGAGAAGGCAAACAATCTAATATAGGTTATACTCTTTATTATTTATATTAACTACTATGTGCATATTTTAGCTCTGACTTGCCTGAGTTGAAAGGTACCCTTGATAAAAATAGTAGCTTGATAATAAAATCATTAACTGCTTTAAATTAATTGTACCAGTTGGTTGTTTATTTAAAAAGAAATACTTAGAAATTCATTAGATTCAGCTAGGAGTAATTTTCAAAATAATGTAAACATTATTAAAATGAATAGGATAGCTAGCTGGAATATCAGGGGGCAGGATATGTGAAAGCTAATTCTCTAATAAGACAATTTATATACAAGTACTTACTGCTATTAGGGTTATCTCCTATGATATGATGTCTTCCACTCCAGTACCAGAGTAGGAGGGTAGCATCTCGAGATCCAGATACAATGTAGCAATCTCCTCCTATGTAGGATTCAGATCTGGCCAGACAAGTGACTACATCCCAATGGCCAAATACAATCTGAGTTAACTTCCCTGTAATCAAAACATAACAAGTTCATTTGTATTTGCTACTTTTAAAAAATAAAATCATGCATATTTTGATTGTATTATAAAGAAGGACTAATGGAAAGAAGACTAGAGATCAATAAATATACATATCAGCCCAGTTCTAGATAGGGATGTGTGCTTATTTCTGAAAAGTCATAGTCAACTCCTGGATTTCAGGAAATAGCATGTTTAAATAATATAATAATATAAGTACTTTTCTTTCTGGAGTTTGGGACTGGCTAGCCTCAGGGAGTTCTGTGGTTCATTAAGTCCATCTGGACAAGATGGAGTAGGACTCAGTACAATGGATTTTGAATTCCTTAATCGGTGCTCAGAACAGGGTTCGTAATGGGGAAGATGACATAATTAGTCATTCAATTTTATCTTTTCTAAAATAAATTATATATTTTCCTCAATTAGGAAAAATCTGCCCCCAAACCCAAAAGGAAAACAAAACCTTTGTTATAAGCATGTATGATCAAGCAAAGCAAATTTCTGCACTGGGTAGTGTCCAAAAAAAAAAAAAGGTTTCATTCTGTACTTTGAGTCCTTCACCTCTCTGTCAGAAAGGAGGTAGCATGTTTCATTATTAATCCTCTGGAATAGTGGTTTATCAGTGCATTGATCATAGTGCATTGATCAGTTTCTCATTCTTTCAAAGTTATTGGTCTTTACCATATTGTTGTCATTGTATAAATTATTCTCCTAGTTCTGTTCACTTTACTTTGCATCAGTTCATAAAAGTCTTCCCGGATTTCTCTGAAACCATCCCCTTCATAATTTCTTACAAAACAATAGTATTCCATCACATTCATATGTTATAACTTGTTCAGCCATTCCTGAATTCGAGGTAATCTCCTCAGATTTTCATTCTTTGCCATTTTAAAAAGAATTACAAAGATTTTGGTACATCTTAATTTAGAATTTATTTTTCTTTGGACCAATCCCCTTCTCAATCTATTCTCCCTCTAGGTGGTACCATAGTACATCGAATACTGGGCCTGGAGTCAGGAAGACCCTAGTTCAAATATGACCTCAGACATGTACTAACTGTGTGACCTTGGTGAAGTCATGTAACTTCTGTCAGTTACCTCATCTGTAAAATGGGGATAAAAATAGCACCTACATCCTTGGATTATTGTGAGGATCAAATGAGGTAATATTTGTAAAGCATTTAGCACAGTGTCCAGTACATAATAGGTACTCAATAAATCCTTTCTTCTTTCTGTTCCCCTTTCCTTTTTTTCCTTTTTGAGTGAAATATATTGCTGTACCAACTCTGTCTCTGTGTATATGTATGTGTTCTTTTCTCCTCCGACCAGTTCAGATGATAGTGAGGTTCAAATGTTACCTGTTCCTCCCACTCCCTCCCTCCTTGTCTGTATAGATACTTACTTGTACACCCTAGATATGAGAGATAATTTTCCTTAACCTTTCCTCCCCCCCCCCCCCATTAGTGCATTCCTCTTTCTTCCATTCTTGTCCTAGGCCTTGTCTAATTAGACTCCTTCCTTCTTTGACTCTGATGATATTTGGGTTCAGAGGGGACACATGTATCAACCCTCTTATTAGAATGTAAGTTTAATCCTGTTTAGCCCCTTATGATTGTTCATTTGTATTTACTTTTTAATGTGTTTCTTCACTCCTGTGGTTGAATTTCAAAATTTTTATGCAGTTCTGGTCTTTTTATCATAAATGTTTGGAAGGCCTGTATTTCATGAAAAGCCCACTTATCCCCCTGTAGCATTATACTCAGTATTTCTGGCTAAGTTATTCTTGGCTCTAAGCCTATGTAGCTTTTGCCTCTTGGAATATCGTGTTCCAAGTTTTCTGCTTCTTTATAATGGTGGCTGTTAAATCATGTGCGAATCTGATTGTATCTCCGTGATACTTGAATTCTTTCTTTCTGGTTGCTTGCAGTACTTTTCTTTGACCTGGAATCTCTGGATTTTGACTATTATGTTCTTCGGGTTTTTTCACTTTGGGATTTCTTTCAGGAAGAGACCAGTGGATTCTTTCGATTTCCACTTTGCCCTCTGGTTCTAAGACAAGGGTTAACAAACTATGGTCCATGGGTCAAATCTGACCTGCTGCTTGTTTTTTGTGAGCTCATGAGCTAAGAGTAATTTTTACATTTTCAAATGGTTTTAAAAAATCTAAGGAGTTTTTTTGTGACGTGAAAATTACATGAAATTCAAATTTCAGCATCCATAAATAAAATTTTGTTAGAACATACTCATGTGCATTCATTTATTTATTGTCTATTGCTGCTGTTGCATAAGAACAGCCAACTTGACTGATTATGACAGAGATCATTGTGTGGTACTCTTCACACTGCTGCCTGACACACTACAAATTTCAGTGATGCAATTTTAACTTGACAGAGTTTCAAGTGTCATGTGATTTTTCTGTACCACAACACACACGCCATTCATTTATTACCAGGGTATACCCATTATTATGATTTTTTGAGCTCAGGCTGAAATTTTTCTGAATGAGAAGAACCTCACTCAAGCATTATTACTGAACAATGGATGACTCTGGACATTAGCTTTTGCTGCAGACTTGATAATGTTTCTTAATGAATTCAACCTAAAATCACAAGGCAAAATAGTGCTTATATGTGAAACTTATACTGCAGTAAAGTCAATTCAATGACAACTAATGTTGTTTCAATCACAAGTAATATCAACCTGATTTATACATACACTTTCCATGCTGCCATAAGTTAAAAACAAGAAGCAAGATCTCCATTCCCACACGTAGTTGTGACAGATAAATTTTCTAAGCTCAACCTACAGTTCCAGTAGTGTTTTTCAGACCTCAAGTACAAAAGAATTTCCCATATTTCAAAATCCATTTAACTGTGAAATTGAGGAGCTTCCACTTAACCCTCAGTTGGAAGAATTAATGTATAACATAATGACATATTAACAGGCAAATATCAAGAGAAGAGTCTAATAGAATTCTGAAAATGCCTTACAAATGATCAATATGCTCAATGAAAATCATAGACTCATGGACTGATATTAGTATTTGGCAATACTTATCTATGTAAAACATTTTTTTCAAAGATAAAATATGCAAAATCTTATAGGTCAGCAACATCTGCAATCAATTCTGAATAAAAAGAATCCTAAATTTGAACCCCAACTAAATAATATGTTACCCCAAGAATTCCATTCTTCTCATTAGCAGACCTGTATTACAAAAAACTGTATTCAATTATTATATTTTGAATTCTGTCAATAAAAAATTTGTGGAAATTTGTTCTCTCTTGTATATAGATGTTACACAGCTACAAGGACAAAAATGAAGCAATCTCTGCCCTAAAGGATTAGCTTATGTTCTGTTGATGGTACACAATATGTACACTGAAAAGCAAATGCAAAATACATAGAGAGTATATAATAAATTAATTTGGTGCAGGAGGGTACTAACTAATAGCTAGGGGATTAGGACAGGCCTTCCACAGGAGATGGCCCTTGAGCAGAGTTTTGAAGGAAGTTGGGAATTCTATGATATGGAATTGAAGGAGAGCCTGGGGTATGGGAAACAGCCTATGAAAGTAAACAGAAACAGAAGATGGCACGTCATGGATGGTGAACAGTAAATCGGTCAATTTGGCTGAAGACAATGTGAGGGAAGTAACGAGCAATAACCCTGGAAAGTTACCAACGATCTCTCAGTTGCCAAATCCAATGACCTTTTCTCAATCCTCATTCTTCCTGACCTCTCTGCAGCTCCTGATACTGTTGATCACTTATGATACCAGTCTCTCCTGGTTCTCCTCCTACCTATTTGATCACTCCTTCTCTCTCTCCTTGGTTGGCTCTTCCTCCATATCAGGCCCAATAACTGGGAAACTGCTGGTGTCCCTAGGGATTCTGTCCTGGACCCTCTATTCTACTTCACTTGGTGAGCTCATTAATCTCCATGGATTTAATTACTATCTCCATGCTGATAATTCTCTCTCTCTCTCTCCTTTTTTTTTTTGGTAGGCAATGGGGTTAAGTGACTTGTCCAAGGTCACACAGCTAGTTAAGTGTCAAGGGTCTGAGGCCAGATTTGGACTCAGGTCCTCCTGACTCCAGGGCCGGTGCTCTATCCACTGCATCACCTAGCTGCCCCCATGCTGATGATTCTCAAATCTACCTTTCCTGCCCCAATCTCTCTCCTGTTGCATTTCCAATTGCCTTTTGGATATCTTGAACTGGATGTGTAGAAGACACCTTAAACTCACTATGTCCAAAACAGAATGCATCATTTTTCCTCAAAATCCTCTTCTCTTTCGTAACACTGTAGAGGGCTATATCACCCTTCTAGTCTCTTCATAGACTCATCACTATCTCTCACTCCCCATATCCAAGCTGTTTCGAAGGCCTGTTGATTTCACCTTTGCAGCATCTCTTGAATATGCCCCCTTCTCTCCTCTGACACTGCCACCATTCTGTAGTGCAAGCCCTCATCACTTCACACCTGGACCACTGCAATAGCCTGCTGGTGGGTCTGCCTGCCTCAGGTCTCTCCTCACTCCAGTCCATCCTCCATTCAGCCACTAAAGTGATTTTCCTGAAACACAGGTTTATATCACGTCACCCCCCTATTCAATGAACTCCAGTGGCTCCCTATTGCCTCAAGGAGCAAATACAAAATGTTCTGTTTGGCATTCAAAGCTCTTCATAACCTAGGCCTCTCCTACATTTCCAGTCTTCTTGCAGCTGGTTCCCTGCCACATGCTCTTCAATCTAGTGACAATGGCCTTGTGGCTGTTTCACAAACAAGACACTTAATTTCTCAGCTCCAGGGCTTTTTTTTTTCCCCTGGCTGTCTCCCATGCTTGGAATGCTCTCCCTCCTCCACTCTGACTACAGACTGCTCTAACTTTCTTTAAAGTTCCAACTAAAATCCTTTCTTTTACTAGAAGCCTCCACCAATCCCTCTTTATTTCAGTGCCTTGCCTCAGTTAAATTATCTCCTGTTTATCCTGTATATAGCTTGCTTTGTATACATTTGTTTGTAAGTTGTCTCTCCCATTAGATTGTAAGCTCCTGGAGGACAGGACTGGTTTTTGGTTTTTTTTTTTTGCCTCCTTTTGTGTCCCCAGAGCTTAACACAGGGTGTGGCACATAATAGGTGCTCAATAAATGTTTATTCATTGATTGATTGAAAGGTAGGCCAGAGTCAGAGTGTGAAGGACTTTACCTGTTTCAGTAGAATAAACTCTAAAACTCTTATCCCAGAATCCACAAATAAGAATGTAGCGATTATCTGCTGTGACAACAAAACAATGAGCATTGATTTGTATACTCTGATCCACAAGGTCGGTGATCTGTCGTTTGTTCACACCAGAGTTATTTGCTGTAAATAAATGCAAACAAAGTTAGTAAGTAAATTACTCTTATAATTCCCCTATGAAATTATGGAAGAAAATGCCTATGTTTAAATTTTAATGAACTGTGAATTTGTTGCATATTTTAAAATATGAACACTTAAAAGTATTGATACTCTGTCAGAAACATAAGATCTTGAGGTTTCTCTTTAATGAAAATAAACTGTTTTCCTAGTGGTGGCAATTATTATAAAACTACTTCACATATCTTAAAACATACATCAGTAATTTAAGTACTCTTAAAAATATAAGAAATTAAGGAAAACATATTTAAAACACAATAAAAGTAAAAAGTTGAACACGTTTTATAGATATGTACAAGGTCAAAAAAATTCAGTAAAAAACAAAACAAAACCATTAAGAGGTAATTGTTAATAAGTAAATACTATATCTGGTCATATTTACATAATTAAAATATATTTAAATATCTCATATTTAATAAAATTTAATTTAATAAAAATATATTTAAATATTTTCTAACTGAATTTGATGTTTATATGAAATAGATATTTAGTAAAAAAAAAAATCTGTTTTCTGGGCACAGTCCCACAGGGAGTTTTAGGTCAGTAGCTTTTAAAACCTTGATTGTCAACCAACAGAAGGTCTTTCCAGAATGGGCTTGAGTGAGAAATGGAAAAAATAAAAAGGAATGGGGAAGAAGAATAGAGAATATCAGTGTACTGCACTGGCATTAAATCTGAATAAAGGAGCCCAGAGAAAGTATGACTTCCCTAGTGTCTGTCTTTTTGCTTGTCTGTCCCCTGTACTTCTCCACTCTTCAGGATATATAACTGTGTTGAATCCTTAAACAGAAAATAGAGCCTTCTGTATGCACATGTTTAAGATCTCCATTCTACCTTAGCACCCATTAAATCTAAATGCTTTTTTCAGATACTCTAACTTTAAAAATAGCTATTAAAATGGTGAATAGTGAAATAATCCAAGGATAGGCAACAGCAGAAAATAATTATTCCTTGAATAATTGGTATTTATTGGAAATTTTAATTTTTCTATCACACATTCTCCTGTGATTGTTTAACAGTTACAATGGCAATGACTTCTAGATCCCAAACTATGCCAGAGTACCCTAAAATATCCTTGGTCTTAACACTAAGGCTTTCTTCTGAGTATGATTTTGTGAAAAGTTGTCAAGTAACTACTGAAATGCTTACATACTATCTCATTTTTAGCCTTAAAGACCAGAGTAGATCTAATAATGAGACAATAATAATAATTTGCATTTAGTATGCTTCACAGTTTACATAAAGCATCTCATTTGATTTTCAATACCAACAGTCATTGAAGCAGGCCAGGGCAAATAATATTAGTATTACTACTAATTGTAGAGTAGTACAGTACCTCTACAGGTTGTAGAGAAATGGAGGCTCACTGAGATTAAATGACTTCCCTTCGGTCACACAGCTAGTTAAGTAGCAAAGATGAGCCTGTATTTTAGGCTTTTTGCCTCCTGTGCACTTTCTCTTTCAACCCCTTGGCCTCTAAGCAACATGAATATTGATACAAGTAGGTATTTTCTGGGTAGTGTTAAAAAAGAACAACCATACTTTGTGGGTCACTTAGGTCTTTATGTGGGTCAGTTAGGTCTGATTAATTCCATGACCATATACTGACCCCAGCACTGACTGATCATCTTATAAATACATGAGATTTGGGTCCAGTGAGAGAATGTTAACGCAAATCCATCATAACTACTAGAAAAACAATTCAAAGTGCATTCCTTATTAATGGTGGGCCAGGAGTGCCATTTTCTTATGTAAAGGCCTGAACTGATGCTTGCTAAGTGTACTACAAAAGCACTAGAGTATATATAATTCACATAATTTTCAGGTTGTTGATTTTTTTTTCAAATTGCCTTTACAATGCTTTACATGATGAGATCAACTGAAAGCTTGTTTTTATCACTATTAAAGTCTTCTGTTCAATTTCTAGGAGAGGAAGTGTGGAGTAGCGGATAGTAGTCAAGATGACTTAGGCTCATATCCTTCCTGGGGCTGACACATACATGATTGTTGTGATTCCAGGCAGTGCTTCAGGCACCTAAGACAAAAAGCTGTAGAGCTTCTGCTGATTGAGAGAGAACTTTTTCGTTGGAGACAGAGCTCTTTATATGGGTGAAATGCCAAAAAGAAACAACCTCCCCCCACAACTTTCTTTCCCACAAGCAATTACTCTTCCCCACAACTCAAATCAATTTATATTGTGAATAACCGAATATACTGAAGTTAGGGACATGGAAACCTTTGTTATTAAAATCTTTGTTTTAGCCCCACTGAGCATTTTCAAGGCAAGCTATCATCTTATATCTCTTCTGTTCAGTCAAACTTCTAAAATGTCCTTTAGATTCGCTGCCTCCAATTCCTCAACTTTCAATCACTTCTCAACTCACTGAAATAAGGCTTTATATCCTACCTCTTTAATGAAATTGCTCTCTTCAAAATTAGAAATGATTTCAATGACTATATTCCAAAGTCTTCTCTGGGCCTTATCTCTTTTGATCTCTCACCAGCTTTTTATTTTACTGACCACCCAGTACTGGACACTTTTTTATCTCCTGCCTTTCATGTCTTTTCCTACTTTTTCAAGTCTTTTCCTACTTCTTTGAAAACTCCTTAGTCTTCCTTTCTGGATCATCATCCATCTCCTTCTTCCTTAGTGTGGATGTTTGCCGAAGGCTCTGTCAGGGGCCTTCTCCTCTTTTTCTCCACATTTTTCTCTAGAGATTTCAAAAGCTCTCAAGGGTTCAAGTATGATCTCTGCCCTGATAACTTCTAAATCTCCATCTAACCTTAATTTCTCTCTTGAACTCAAGTTATATATTACCAGCTCATGCTGGTTCACCTCTCCTGGATGTCTCATAGACTTCTCAATCTCAAAATGTTAAGAAAGGAGCTCATTATCTCCAAATCTCTCCACTAAACCTTTCCTTCTTCCTAACCTCTCTATTTCTATTTAGGGCACAGTCTAATTTAGGGCACCTTCTAGTCACCCAGGTTCTCTCTAGATTTTAGAGTGAAGAATCACAGAGCACAGATTTAGAGCTAGAAGGGACTTTAGAAATAATTTCATCCCACCGCTCCATTTTATAGATGAGAAGAATGAGGCCCAGATGGATTTAATGCCTTATCATTTGTACAAATATATAGGAAGAGTTGTAATTTTTATTTTATTATAATAAAAATTACTATTTAGCTCTGTGTAAAATCTGACCATATAAAATTTGGAGATTTAATGTCCTTAGAAATGTTTTTAAACCTTTACCATACGTCCATCTTTTACATACCAATTAAAGGATCCATTTCAATGGGAAGATGATGGGCTTGATCCAAGGAGTATCCTGGGGCTCCCCTGAGGCCTAAAGATAAAAGAATAAATAAAATTATAAAATGATTTTTACCCATTAATAGTCTTTTAAGATTATGTACTACATGTACATAATATACACATACATATATTTACATACACACACATATATACCCTCTTCGGACAAAATTATTTTACTACCTCTAAGGATAAGACTAATAACATTTATGTAGTGCTTTCCAGAGTGTTTTATGTATGTTATATCATTAGAGTAGTAAACTATACTGTTTTTACAGATAGCCTTTGAGGGTTATCTGTAAAAAAAAAAAAAGTTACCTGTAAAAAAAGTTTAAAAAAATTTTCTAACACAAATGCTGAGAAAATAGTTATAATTTTCATACTTATGTAGTGAAAATACATGGTTCCATGCTTTAAAAAGTATGACTGCACATGTTAAATGACATGGAAAACTAAGATATTTATAATTTTGGCTCAAGTATAATTTAGCTGAAAGTGTTTTGGGTCTCAACCAGCCAGGGATTTGCCTTAAATTCTCTCTTTCATTTTGGATGTACAGATAGCTTCAATCCCCTCATTCTCCACATACTAAAAAAGTCCATTCTTTTGGTAGGGAGTTGCTCAAATTCCAAAAACTTGACAGTGAGAATTCAGAAGCATATTGATTTGAGGGTAGGAATAGTAAATGGACTTGTGATTTCATTGGTACTGGCAACTCTTGAATGAGGAAATTCTCTCTACCAATGCAGGTTGGTATCTTTTCTGCAACTTACAGTCTTAGATGTTCAGAGTACGGAGAGATGGAGTAATTTGGCTAGTCACACAGCCAGTATGTGTCAGAGGGGTAACTGAACCAAGGTCCTTCTAGTTCTAGTCTGAATTCTCCTGGAAGGCAGCAATGGAGTGAATAGGGATGGTGATTTAAACTCTTCTCCCATTTATTGAGTAAGACAGACTTTATCCATGAGAATCTGGAAGGAGTACATATACTGAACCTGAATTTAATGCCAAATAGCAACATGCCTTTTAAGAATGAAACCAGGGGCAGCTAGGTGGCACAGTGGATAGGGCACTGGCCCTGTAGTCAGGAGGACCTGAGTTCAAATCTGGCCTCAGACACATAACACTAACTAGCTGTGTGACTCTGGGCAAGTCACTTACCCCCAATTGCCTCATCAAAAAATAAATAAATGAAAATAAAAAAGAGTGAAACCAGACCTCCACAACCAGGGGCTGACAGTGCTTCCTGGACTGGGCTGCCCAAGAATTCCTACCCTCCTATGCTTAGGCATTTTAAGAGTATCTTTCATACTTTTGCCATTTCTCTCATGCTTCCAGTACCTATTAATAGTTTAAAGTTTTTATCATTTCCTTTGTAGTCGCCAATAGTCTCTTCATCGTGTAGACTGACAAACCAATGAATAGAAAATTAAAAATTACTAATTCCAAAGCACACACTGAGTCAATGACATATAGAGAGAGAATTTAATAACCAGTAGACCAAAACAATATGAAGAACTGGACATGACTGAAATGACTGAGCAACAATAACAATAGCAACAGCTGACAAATAGGACCCCAAGGTTTGCAAAGTTCCTGACATAAATTATCTCCAAGCTGTATAACTTTCCACTTTAATTTCTGTCTCTGTTCCTAAATGGGATAGATGGATATTTATCCCCTTGTTATCTGAATGCTTTCCCCCCTATTAAAGGTGAGCTCCTTCAGTGGAGGACTGTGTTTTTGCCTTTCTTTGTATCCCTGGTGCTTTGCATAGTGCCTAGCAAATAATAAGCACTTAATAAATTCTTGTTGACTGATTGTTCATTGACTCAATCCCAGGTGAAACCAGGTGAAAACATTCTTCTTGGTCTCATGGGAAAGGGGTGTGGTTCCTGAAATAGATCAGGTCTTAGCTTAGTGATAATCATAATTTGAAAGGGCTACTTTTTACTTTCTTTATAGTTTCCTGTGCGCTAATGTGAGGGGCACATAGTTAAAGACAGTCAAATGTTTTTGTGATATTTCTTGCTACATTATTTCAAAATGGATGAAGAGAGCTTTGACTCATTAAATATGATGATAGTAATCAACCAAAGAAACATTTTAAGGAATTTGCATGAGACAAGCTGAAAAAGATGGTTGTCTAGTTCTAAATTACAAGCTATGTATGTTAGAAAAATTCAGATAAATCAATTTAATGGGGCCTAATTCATTCCTGGCTGGAACTGATAGGGATTGTTTTAATAAACATTAGTGAATTTAGCTAATCAAATTGTTTGGCCATATCCAGTTCTGCCTTGGCTATATAAAGACCCAATGTATCATTCTTTATGCAGTGGCTGGAATTTAAAAAAAAAAAAGACTTCACAAAGAAAATTGCAAAGTCACCAAACAACTTACCCTACATCTACAAATACTAAAGTGAAGAGGAAAACTGAGACAATTATCCAGAGGATTCAGGTATAAAAACATATTTAAGAAACTCAATGTTTCTTAAATTAAGGCCAAAATGTTGGTAGGGATCTGAATTATTTTTAAAATTGCTTCAATTGTCTACTTCATTATATCTGTGCTGATGTGTACCTAACACTTTTGAGAGATTTCAGATAGTCTGGTCTTTTAGATAATTCACTTGAAGCGCATTTTTATCTTAACAATTATTACTACTCAAGAAATATTTACTCAATCTTTTATTTTTGAGCACATACCTACTGTGTTGTGCCATCTATTCACTGCAAAAAGTCTGCTGCAAGTCACAGTTACCACTGCAGGAATGGTAAGGTGTGGAAGAGTGTTGGCTGCGACATGTGTGACTGGAGAATTTGACGGAAATTTCAGCACCATTATAACATCCTGCTGCATCTGATCTTTAAACATGAGTGGACTCTGTGGAAGGAAACACTGTTGAATAGAAAGGAGAGGAAAGCAAAAGGAAACAGAAGGGATAACACAGTTAGTGAGGAGGTCCAGGAAAAATGAGGTTAAATAGAGTATGGGTACAAACAGGCAAAATGGAACAATCAGAAGTAGCAACATATGACAGAGGAGAGCTTTGACATAAGGACAAAGCCTGCAGATCCATATTCAGAAGGAATCATAAGCATCTACAGAGTCAATATCTTGGGTTACAAAATAAAATAATCAGTACAAATTCAAATGTAGCAGTCAAACAAATGAAAAGCCCAGGCTATAGCTTTCTCCTTTTTGATGTCTAATCAATTAGTAAATTCAGGTGATTTGGCTAAAAATCAGTTGTCCTGATGAAAAAAAAAATGAGTTAATAAGTTATTAGTATCACATAGGTCCCATCCCCCTATAAAACAAACAAACAAACATTCATTATCTGGCTTTTAAAAACTTTATAATGGTTGTTTTGGTGTCACATGAACAGTTTCTACACTGATATGAACAATAAGCAAACTATGTTAAGATAAACATTTAATATTTTGAAACATACCGATCAACCAATCAACAAATAACTGTTGAGTGACTATTATGTGTAAAGGATATGGAAAATACAACATTCAAAATAACTATTATTTGGTGCCCACAAAACTTTCTTGATACAGTGCTTTGTAATCACTTATGTTAGCTAATAATTCCCCATTACATGAACTCTGAAAGTTTAAATGTTCTAGCCTAGCTAAACAATTCCACACCAATTTGGGTTCTAATAATGTCCTGCAGGAAATCAATGATTGTGACTGGGCATTTTTCCAGGATAAGCATTTTTTAAATCTGAGAAGAGTAACCTGGGAATAAAACTCCTCTGCCAAACTTTTTCAAAAAATGAAGTGTTGGCTATGATTCCCTGAACAATTCACTGAAAATACTTTACACTGTATTCTGAAGTCCTTCAGTAATTTCTACACAATATTCAAATACTTTATGAGAAGGAATTAACTGGTATGTATCTGGAAGGAGCTTGTTAAGGGTGAAACCTGATTCATCTGAGGGAAAATTTCAGCAAAATGTTTAACTAAAAGTCAATGAAATCTGTCTCAGCAAAGGAAAATTCATCCAATGAATGGTTTATCATACAGCCATAATAATTTTGCCCATCTGACCTGATGACCCTTGCCTTTTCATTGTAAAGTATGATGAAAATTGAAACAGAAGGGAAAAAAACCCAAGATTTGGGTTGGATTGATTCTGTTATTAAGAGTATGATTAAATATGCATCTGTTGGTGCATGTATGGCCTTAATCACTAAATAAATAATTGAATAGAGGATAGCCTATATGTTATGGACCATAATCTGAAGTTTCTTCTTTTGAATAAGGCTCTCCTTGCTTTGAGGACCACAAATGGCCAGATATTTTGATACTATGTAAACACAGTTTTATTAGTTCACTGCTAACATAAAAACCACTGAAAATTATAATTGTTAAATATATTAAAGTTTTTCAGGAAATTTAAATCTGAAAGGGCACTGAAAATAAAGGCTTCACTACATGAATGTATATATCTAATGGCCCTTTTTCTCATAACTATTAATGAAAAAGATCAATATTTTGCTTTTGGGAATAAATTTTTTTTGCTTAAGACTAAAATCAGAGGAATGCCTCTACTGTTTTCCGTGAATAATGGAAAGAAGTTCATATAACTTGACCACTAATTCTTCACTTTCATCATGTATACATGATCACAAATCACTTTTTAATGTTTATTCCTTTTCTTGAAATGTAGTGTGGATGAGTGTGGGGATATACAACAAGAGCATAAGACAAAAAATGGAAGATAAATTGAAGGGAAAATGTTTCTGTGAATGCAAAAAAGGGCAATCCAATAAAGTATAAATAAATCCAACTTCTCTCTCTCAGGAGAATCAAGATGTAACTAGATGTACAGGTAAATGAATGAAGTAAAAAGCATTTTTAAAAGTGTTGCTTAAACAGGTATTTCATATGACCTATAAAAGGTACTCAGGTAAAAAGGAAATAAAAAGTTTCCTACAGGCTGATGTCTCACCAGGTGCATGGCAGAGCTCCGAGGTGGATGTGGCTCAATAAGCAACTGAGATGGCGTCTGTCCAAAGTTCTGTATCTGTGCCTCCATGGCCTGCAGGGAAAGAAGAGTGATTGTCATAATCAATATGCATCAAAGAGGCAGGTCAACACACTATCTGACAATGCAAGCATATCCCAAGTCAGCCATGAAAAAAGTCTAGAAGATTCACGTAGTGCCTTTCTCCCAGGGCGCAGACTTATCCAAGTGTTAGTATTTTGTCGACAAGCTTTGCTTCTCTTTTCAAGCATGCTGCAGTTACCCAGCTAACCATTCTTATTTCCAGTAGCTAAGGGTACATGTGAGAATGTTAACCTGTGAGGACATGCAGCTAAGGACTGGGGAGATTTCTTAACACCGACTGCAACACGTATACCTTGATAAAATCCTTCGTAAGAAGAAAAGTATGAGGATCTCTAATAAAATAAGCCTCTGGAATCTTAATAGGAAGAAATGGAAAAGTAAAGCTAATAAGTAACATAAAATGAAATCCAAAAGAATCACATTTCTCATCAACCATATCTGAGAATACCGAAGCAGAATATCAATGATCTTACTTGGGAAACCCTTATTTTTTTTTAAAGATATTATAATATTTTAGCTTATTGTAATATGTCTATTAGAATTTTGATCGCTATTTTTGAACATGCTATTTTATATCTGTCATTACAATTTTTAATCAAATCTGACTGAACTCCCCAAAGGGGAATAAGGGGGATATGTAAAACACTCTAAGTGACTGGCTATTTCTTAAAAGTCTGCATAAAGAGAAACAGTAAAAATATTTTATTACTTCCAGTGAAAAAATATTTTTAGACTTTTAACTTCAAATAAACATGCAGATTCTAAGCTTCACAATATATTCTATCATTCTTGTGTGGGTAAGACAATTTCCTAAAGGATTATTAAATGATATTTCTTCTATACTTTAAAATTTGAAGAGCTAAATACTTCAGTGTATTAGCTAGACTCACAGAGAAATATTTTTTCTTGAAATATAAGTATGTAATTTAAGTCAACAAGCAGAAACTTAGTATTTATTATGATCGTTATTGTGTTACCACACTTATTTTCTCCTGAAAATTGTGTGCAATTTGGTTGCTCATAAAAGTGAAATACGAAAACCACTGGTTAGGGCTTTAAAAAGTCAGGTAAGTTGGTACAGGTCTCTTATAATATAGTATTGCTACTAACTAACTGTATCAGCTTCTGCAATTCTCATTTATAAAGTGCTAAAATTTAACAATTTGTCTGCCTGGACTACATTTCAAAAAAATGTTTATCAATAAAAATGTGAATTGTTAAATTTATTAGCAATATTAAACATGAATGTATCATTAGCCACCATATTTTAATGGGTGCATAAATGGAACTTTGGTTCTTTTCCTTGTGTAGGCATTGAAGTGAATTATTATATCTCTAAATACTGTCCAATTTTAATGTACACATTTGTTTGCATAGTGTCCACTCATTAGCAAAGTCTAACTCAACTAAATTCTACTTATATAAATATCACTTGACTTTGCATCCTAGTGCAAAATTTATGATAATGAAAGGAATTGAGAGAGGAGAGTATATCTGTTTATTTGCATTACAAACATTTAAAGATTACTTAGAAAAAGGAAACAGTAATTTTATAGTTAGGAATGTCCCATAAAGCAAATGCTCATTACCTAGTTTAATGTATTGGTAGTAGCAAAATGCTCTCTAATAACAGATTGAAGTCTGTGTTTATATTCATTAAGAGTATGCAGCACCAGGAATATTTCACATTTTTCTAACTTGACTGGGCTTTAATTTTGTTCATGAAAAGCAAGAATGAAAATTATACTAGTAATTGCTATGGAAGTATGAACTTGAGGACAAGAACTGTGTCTTATTTCTTCTCCATCTAAATCTTAATGATTCCTCCTGTGCTCATGGCTCTAGGGGCTTTCGCCATGACTGCACGATGCCACGGTTCCATTTATGCAGTGACCAAGGTCAGCATGGGGAGCACCTAGCTTCTAATAAGGTCAGACTCCTTTGATCATATTCTTTGGCTCATTATAACTTTCACCCTTGTGCCCCTGGGATAATTATTCATAGGTGAGGTTTAGCTCATGTCTAGTATAGAAAGATATTCAATGTACAGTATGAATCAGGAACACTTTATTTCCTCTATACAAAAGAAATGTTAATACCCACAAGACCCCAAAGTGTGTATTGACAGAATGACTTAAAACAGGATATAGTAACATTAACATAACTACTGTTTGGATCTCCTCTGATAATATATGATTTCATCAATGATATCAGGTAACTTGTACCAAACACCCTCAGGTAGTCCTTCATTACATGTACTTTCAAGCAACCTAATTATGTTAAAGGCACATGGTAAAATGAATATTTGAAAGCATTAGGCATGTAATATTTTAAATCTTTCAATGATATTTTTCTCTGGAGCATCATCCTTATTATCACTATTAATAATAACAGCTAGCATTTATATAGTGCCTAAGTGCCAGGGACTGTGGTATCCCTTTATAAATGTTATCTCATTTGATCCTCACAAGAACCCTGGGAGATAGGTTGCTATTATTATCATCCCCATTTTATAGTTGAGGAAACTAAGGCAAACAGAGGTTAAGTGATTTGCCCAAGGTTATGTAGCTCATAAGCGTCTGAGAGGCTGGATTTGAACTCTCCTTGAAGGCATGAACTGTTTTGTTCTTGTCTCTGCACACTCAGTATTTGTGTAATACCTGACACAGAATAGGTGCTTAATAAATATCTGCTGAATGAATAAGTTGTTCACTGTATCAAATTAAGACAAACACAAATCAATTCTATAGCCAAAAAAGAAAAAGAAAAAACATTTTAAGCTGTTTGAAAATGCATTCAAAATTACTGGTTAAAATTTTTGAACATCTTTGTTATATTAATCCAAAACATTCTAGTTATTAAAGTGCAATTGTTAGATGAGAGATACATACATAGAATAGTGTTAATTTGATGTTTTCTCAAGTAACAATTTTGCTACTCTAGAAAAATTCATATATTTAGCATTTAAAGATGGATGGAACTGACCTCATTCATTCATTAAACAATTCAATAAATACTTATGTATTTTCAATTAAATTGGCAATGTAAAAGGATAAAGATCCCAACTTTCTAACACAGACTCTAGCAAATAACTGAAAAAGAAGCAAAAAGACCAGTGATCAAGAAAACTAAAGAGAGTCCTGTTAAGAGCAGCATTAGGGACAGATGTAGCACCCACAAATCACTATGTGAGGACAAAGGATGGAGCAATGCATACCTGGGAGCACTCAGAGCCTTAGCAAGAAAAAAATGTTAGAACTACATCAGGATATAGACGCAAGGGGAAAAAAAATAGACAAATACTCAGCACCTTTGGTGGATAGAAACGTGGAGATAGAAAGCAGGGATTACAGGAAGAGGGCAGGGTCTAATCTCAGCCGCCCCGTTCCAAAATCTAGAGGCAGCATCCAAACTACTGAGGGTAGACTATCCACAAGCATTGGAGGGGGTGGAGGTCGGCCTTAGCACAAAGTCCTAATCTAGAAACTGAATCTGAAGAAGCAGGTAAATAAAAGAAAACAAAACAAAAAAAAAATAAAGACAAAAACAATGAAGAAATACTATGATTAAGAGAAGCCCAAGAGGTGAACCCCTCCAAAAGAAAGTCACTTAACAACAAATACAAGCCCCAGAGAAAAGGATGGTTTTGCCAAGTATGATCGGAAAAAAATGAAGTATGACATAAAAATGAAAATTAGAACTCTTGGGGAAAGACTGGAAGAATGAGCTCCTTCTATAATAAGGGACTGGTCACTCAGCCCAACCCTGACGGTTCTGGCTGTGGAAGAGGCCAGGCAGCCTGCTTCAGGAAAAGGATGATTATATGGAATGGAGGGGCCTTGGAGAGACTTTGGAGCCAGTGTAGACATTTTGTAACTGTAGTAACCAAATGGTGAACAGTAGCCTCTTTGATTCACTGCAGTTGCATAACTAGAACTATGGGGCCACCTTCAAGAGGCTTTTGTTGGCCCTCGTTTCTCTCTCTTGTTTGGGCCTCTGCTCTTGTTTGACACTTTGGTTGGTAGTATCTGGTGAGAAATAATTCTGTAAAGGGAGAGGCCCTCCACCTCCAAGGCTGACATGTGGCCCAGTGAATATGGGCCTCAGTTTTTGTTTTGGTATTTGTTCTTTTTTGTTTAAGATGAAGGAATTTGGAGGTTATAATCTTATGAGTTTCAAAAGGTCAGGAGAGTGAGCCAAGGAAGGTTCAGAAGCCTGGTAGTAGAGCCCATGCTGGGTCATGCTGCCTGGCCAGCATTGATGCCCTGAAAAATGAAGAGTAACCTTCAGGATCCAGCCCAGTAGAGTGTAGACCAGTATCTGTCTGTCAGTTCACATTTACATGTGAACTTTGTGGGATCAATGATATGTACCTCCCTAGAGACCAAGGTGGTATAGGGGAGGGTGTGACCCAAAGTATTTATCAGGAAATGTGTACTTCTATTCTTGCTCTATGATGTAAATATCTCTTTGTAAAAGCTAATTGATGTTAATTGACTAAATAGAACTGGGGTGCTAGTCAGTCACTGACATCCAACAGTGAGTGAACACACCAGGAACAGGGGCTTGAAATGTAGAGAGCAAAAATATTATACCTCAGGAGGATTTCTGGGTGGGTGGGTGGGTTGAGAGAGATGGAGCAGCATGACTCTGGGCCAGTGGACCCAGAATGATACTGGCTCAACTTAGAAGGTAGAAAACAGAAATCAATGACTCTATGAGACAAGAAATTTAGAATACTGTCAAAACACTGGAAAAATAGCAAGGTATTTGTTATCAAAAGCAACTAACCGATAAAACAAATGGAAGAAATTTGCTGTGAAGGGGATACTGGCTTCACAAAAGACTAGCTCACAGGATCATAAAGCACTGACAGGACCTACCAGCCTGGGAAGACACATATCTATTATTCAATGACTAGCTTAGGTAAGCTGCGAAAGCTCACCAGACTGACCAAAGAGTAACAAACTATTTTTTTTTTTAATCATAACTCATGAAGACCTCTTAGGAAGTCATAGAAGAGATGCAATCTTA
The DNA here is from genome assembly GCF_900497805.2 of Vombatus ursinus. NCBI lineage: Eukaryota > Metazoa > Chordata > Mammalia > Diprotodontia > Vombatidae > Vombatus > Vombatus ursinus. Next base: position 3,831,872 of record NW_020954591.1, read on the forward strand.
TCTCAGGGCAAAGGGCCCACACTGATACAATCATAGGCCTGCTGAGCTTTGACGTGAATGTAAGCATGGCTTCATCTATACAAACTGTTCTTTCTGTTCTCAGGTATGCGTTCTTCCACATTAACCTTTTCCCTTTCCAGTCTATTATCTTAAATTGCTTATAGGATATATACATGTTCCACTGACAAATGACAAAATTAACATGCTGAAAATAATATAACTTATCTCCCAAAGGGGCACCAAGTGGTGCAGTGGATGGAGGCCTCAGTTTGGAGTCAGCAATCTTTGTGAGTTCAAATCAGGCCTCAGACACTTAGTAGCTGAGTGATTCTGGGCAAGTCACTTAACTCTATTTGCCTCAGTTTTTCATCTGTAAAATGAGCTGGAAAAGTAAATGACAAACTACTCCAGTTTATCTGCCAAGAAAATCTCAAATGGGGTCACAAAGAGTTGAACTGGACTGAACAACAATTATCTCCATTGTTTCCTCCTTTAGACTTTAAGCTCCCTGAGGACAGAGACAGTCTTTTGTCTCTTTTTGTATCCCCAGTGCTTAGCACAGAGAAGGTGCTTCATAGATGCTAACTCACTGACAAAGCTGCTAAAGTGATTTTCCTAAAATATAAAGTTGATCATATTACTACCCAACAATAAACTTGACTTGTACCTTATTAGCTGGAAAACAGAAGACTTAGAAGACTTAGAAGGGCCATAATAGTTAACTTGAAGTATCTGAAAAGGGTTAAAAGAATGATGAAACTTATTCCGCTTAACCCCAAAGAGCAGAATTAGGAGCCAAGGATGGAAGTTGCAAAAGAGAAAGATTCAGGATTGACATGTGGGTAAACTTTCTGACAAGAGAGCTGTTTAAACATGGAATGGACTGGTAAGAGGCAAAGGTATTACCCTCAACAGTGGTTTTTAAGTGCAGCTGCATGACCACTGTCTTCAATATCGTAGAGGGGGACTCTTATTCAGGCACAGGTTGGACTAAACAGGGTTTAGGGTCCCTTCTAAATAAGAGATTTTATGAATGTAAAAAAATCCCAAAAGAAGGCCTCTCACTTGCTGTGTAGATCCTCCAAAGCAAGGGTTCTTAACCTAGTATCTAACAACCTGTCTACACACACACACACACACACACACACACACACCCACACACACACCCCCACACAAACCTATTTCAATATTCTTGGTTTCCATTGTAATTCCATGTATTTTATCTTATGCATTTAAAAACATTATTCTGAGAAGGAATTCATAGGCTTTACTAGACTGCTAGAGCAGTCCAGGACATAAAAAAATGTTAAGAACTCCTGTTCCAAAGGGTTGGATGTGGACAAGAAATTAATGTATGATGCATAAAGGAATAGCAATCTGCATACTTCATGAAGGAGTCTAAATACAGCAAACTTTCATTTAAGCATTAGAGTACAAAATCTATTCTGAAAAGTTATATAAAATCCCTTTCTGGACATCTTCTTACATAATTTAGGGTGATGTTTTTTGAGACTGGGTCTCCCCATCTTGCAGGTATGCATGGGGCCAATCCCATTAGTGATCAGTACAGAAGGTTTGACCTGCTTCATTTCCAGCCTGGGTTAGTTAACCCCTCTTAAGGCAACTGAGTAGCACCCTGCTGGGTTGAGTTTTACATAAAAAGAATAGGAATTCTTAATATTCTCAATTTTACCCAACAAACACAACTGATAGCCCCTAAACATTGTGCTTATTAGGACAAATGTGACTGGCAACTCTCTTTGAAAGATATAAAACTCGAAAATGTTATTTTTAGGTACTAGTGATACCAGATTTTGCTTTTAAAATTTTTGCCTATAGTTGGTAAACAATAACACTATCTTCATTACTTTTGACAGGCTGAGGTACAAATCTTTTTTTCTACTGTGTATTATTTATATGTGTCTGTTTGCATGCATGAACCATGAAATGGCAGGAGATGACAAACAGGATGTCAACTAGTGTGAACCCACAGAGCTCTAATATGCTGTTTGTTAAAATTTTTACTCAAGGTGTTCCAAAAATGCAAATATAAGAGAGCATATTTTAAAATATAAATTAAAATGAGATCTCTTTCAGTTTCTTAAGTGTTTAATGTGTTTGAGTCTTCTTTCTCTTTCGAGCTATAACATGTCTAAAAGGGAATTGGTCTCTGAAAGCTTAGGATGTAACCACAGGAAGCAAGGGGCCCACAACGAGGTGTTAAATTAACATTAAAAAATGTGGCCATGCCCAGTGCTACCTTTATGAAGCCTAATCAAATCCTTTGAATCAGAAAGAGAGCAATGCCAGTGGCCAAGTAATGAATGACCACATTCCTCGATAGTGTTAAAATGACAGTAGTAGTGGAACACCTGGAAAGACAGGCAGTTTGAATGAGTTCAGGGGATGAACCTAGTTCTCAAGAAGATGTGTAGACTACGCACAGAATCGGAAACGGGGAGGACCCCAAGAAGCTGTGTGGTGCTGGAAGAGTGGGAGCACAGGCAGAAGCAGCCACCACGAAGACTTACTGCCAGGTTTTGGGGAATGAGGCTGAGTGAGCAGAAGGACACGAGGAATTCGTAGACAGGCGCTGGACCATTAGGAGTACCGGGAAAGATTCTGGGTTATTGAACCCTCTCTCCACTACACACTCTAAGGCAGTAATTCTTGGTTACTTGTTCTTTCCTTTCTTTTCTTGGTATCCTTCATGGAAATCTAAAGTCTTTTCCCCTGGGCACCAGGAAAAATTCATTTCTTAAAAGTACACTTATTTTTCTTTGCTTTAAACATTTACTTTTATGCATAGTTAGCAACAGACATTTGCTTGCCTGAGTGTACTTATTGGGACTGCAGTGAGGAAGAGATGATTGAGGTTAAGGCATTCCAGGAGAGGATAGGGAGAGATTGAGACCTGAGCTGTTATGTCAAAGAGCTGTATCTGTCTGGCACTTGAAACTTTACAAAAAAAACAAAAACAAAAAAAAAAGGAATTACTGATTGTTTTGCCATAACTTCTCAGAGCAGAGAAAGAAAATTTATACTGGGAAAAACACCTAGGAAATGAATCATTAGTAGAGAAGGGACAGGTGAATATAGTAGGCTGCTCAATGCACAATCCCACCAATACAGAGCCCTATATACACATATAGATCCCTAAATTAAAGGAAAATTTCAAAGATAAAAACTTTTCCTCTTGGAGAAATTTTAAAACAATGTTTTCATCTTCAAAATGAGGAAGAAGAACTAGATGATCTCTAAGGTCTCTCTGAGACTTAAATCTGATAAGCCTATGAATATTAAAAAAAAACAACCCCACAACATTTCCATTAGTGATATTCTTCCCCAGGCAGCACAGTAAGAGCTCTGGACTTGGGAGTCGGGCAAACTGAGTTCCGACAATAACAGTCACTTAAGAGGTTCATCAAGGCAGCTATGTGGTGTAGTGGATACAGCACCAGGCCTGGAATCAGGAAGACCTTAGTTCAAATCTGGCCTTAGATACTCATTAGCTGTGTGACTCTGGGCAAGTCACTTAACCCCGTTTGCCTCAGTTTCTTCATCTGTAAAATGAACTGGAGAAGGAAACGGCAAACCACTCCAGTATCCTTACTAAGAAAACCCAAAAAAGAGTCACCAAGAGTTGGACACCACTGAAAACAACTAAACAACAAAGAGCTCCGACCATAGGTCATAAAGGCCCTTCACCTCTTTGGCCTTGATTTCCTCATACGTATAATAACAACAACAACAAAAATAGCAGTAGTATCTGCCTTACGGGGTTTTTGTGAGACTCAAATAATTCATGCAAAGCTCTTTATAAATGCAGCTCTCCCCTTCTCTCTCATGGATTTTCCTTTCTCCTCTTTTATCATTCACTAATACCTCCAATTCCCTTGAGCTACACATACTTTCCTCCTGACCAAAACACAGAGTTATGAAACAATATTACAGTACTACTTTTTTCCTATTTCCTGATGTAATTACCTATTAGGGCTTTTCTGTACTCCCCCTCATTTGCCTCTTCTACTTTAGTCAGGGCATTTTCACTCCCATTCACCACATGAACCAAAGCTCGTGCTGCCTGCGTCTGCCCGCACTGTTCCCTCTGCTTGTCCTCGTCACTACCAGTTTCATCAGCGCCCTTCTTTCAAGGCTCAGCTTAAGACTCGCCTCCTCCACACTAAGCTGTCCCAGAATATTTTACCTTTTAAATGTCTTTAACTTTGATACCTGAGCCTCTACCATCAAGCATCTGATCATCAACATAAGGACACTGAATTTCCTCTGGTAGGTTTTCATTTTCAAAAACACACATATTCTCTCTGAAGGAAGTGATATGTACATATACCTATTGGTATGACTAAATATAGGAATTAGAAAAACCTGGACAGGAAGCATGGTATATTGAATAGAGAGCTGGCCTTGAAGTTAGGAAGATAAGTCCTGCCTTGGATAGACATTTACTGCCCGTGTGACTCTAGGCATGTCATTTAAGCCTCTGAGTGCTCTACCTAACTCTCTAAGACTATAAGTTGCAGAGAAGGTACCAAGGCATTTACTCCTTCATGAATTCTCCATATCAATGAAATCACGCCCTCAGTTCTTTATTCTTATATAAAAAACAAAACACCCCAGACTGACCCTACACCTAGATAGGTCTTGCTTTTGGAAAAAAAATGTAGAGGAAAATTAGGTCTTAATTTACAGCATCTTTTAAAAAAGCAGCTATATGAGTGCCTAACTATGTTTATTTTTCCCCTTTGTGTCTGGTGGGACAATATTAACATATCCTTTTCATGAAGGGAGGACAGGAAAACTATCTTCTGCCAAACTCCCAAATGACTCTTTAGCCTTGCTTTTGAACTGAATCCAAAGACACTCTTCTATGATGGCTTTACAACTAGATGCTCTTCTCCTACTTCCCCATGCTTTTCTCCAAAACTTTGCTTTTCAGATAAGTTATGAAGCACAGAATGCTTGGCAAGAGAGGGCTGGACAAAATCCAACCCTTAATATAATAATTTTGAGAAGGACCCACATGTACAAAAATATTTATAGCAACTCTTTTTGGAAATTGAGGGAATGCCCACCAGTTGAGGAGTGGCTGAACAAGCTGTGGTATATGAATGTAATGGAATACTATTTTGCTATAAGAAAAGGTGAGCAAATGGACTTCAGAAAAACCTGGAAAGACTTCTATGGACTGATGCTGAGTGAAGTGAGTGAACCAGGAGAACATTGTACATAGTAACAGTCACGCTGTGCGATGACTGACTTTGATAGACTAAGCTCTTCTCAGCAATGCAAGGATCTAAGACATATACAAAAGTCTCATGATGGAAAATGCTATCCACATCCAGAGAAAGAACTAGGGAGTTTGAATGCAGATTGAACATACTATTCGCTCTTTTTTTTCTCCTGTTTTGTTTTGTTTCCTCTTTCTTGTGGTTCCCCCTATTGGTCCTAATTCTTCCTTACAACATGACTAATGTGAAAATATATTTAATAGGAATGTATATGTAGAGCCTATATCAGATTGCATGCCATGTTGGGGAGGGAGGTGGAGGAGGGGGAGAAAAATTCAAAACTCAAAAGCTTATGGAAGTGATTGTTGAAAACTAAAAATAAATTAAATAAAAAAGAAAAAAAATAATATAATAATTCTGGCCACCAAGTGGCTAGTTTAATTCCTTCTTTCCTATACTTGACCCATAACAGTATTTGAATTTGGTTTCAACATGTTACCTACCTCTTCACAGAGAGATGAAAGGCTTGGTGCAGAATGAGGTGTACTTTTTTTTTTGGACATGGTCAATAAGGAAATGCTTTGTTTGACTATACATGCTTATAATATGGTTTTGTTTTTCATTCTTTTTCATTTGGGAGGAGAGTGTTGGGAGAAAAGGTGGATTTTTGCTAATAAAATTAATAAAAAATAAATTTGGCTGAGAAAAATCAGTACATATGATTAAAAAGTAAAACAGGTTACTTCTCTCAAAGCAGTACAATGTATTGTGTTGACAAAACATGAAAATAATCTATCATTCAATGAAAAAATTAGTAAAGAAATACTGATTTTCTGCTGGCATGCAAAGAAAGTATTTCACTTTTCAATTAAGTTTTTGAGTAATATGTTGGTAACTAAAACTCTGTAAAACAAAACATAAAAAACATCTGAGTGTCTTTATTATAATGTCTGATAGTAGAAAACAGTATTTTTCCTTTCTTATGTGAATTGAAATAGATAATTCAATTCTCTAGAACACACTTCAACCTCTCCAGGCAAAAAAGGACATATAGTTTACACCGTAGTTTGCTAGACCTTTAAGACAATACTCAATAGAAAGAAAAACACAAAAGCAAAAGAGTGCGAGATTTTGAAAAGTTTAAAATAATAATAGGAAGAATACTTTATGGTAGAAAATATTTTAAGTGATAACACTTTGGTTTCTGGTTTATTGTTATAACAAGACAAGAATCACATATGGCATTATTTTTAATGCTAGAAAAATAAAAGCAAAATAAATCAAGCAAATAATATCCATATTTTATTATTTCTTGCTTTGTACACATTAAACTATATAAAAATTAAAATGTGATCTTATATTCTACTATATGTAGAGACTCTGTAGAAGAAAGAGCAAAACAGCAGAATGAGAGTCTCTTCTTTCTTTTCCTTTATAATGAAACACAGGAAGGCTAAATCCATGTATTAGAAGAGAGAAGCTGAAAATCTAGGCAAAATGCAGATAATTAAAAAAGTCAAACTATTGTTTCGCCTCATTTTTTAGGATATTGTATGACTAAATATAGAAATTAGAAAACCTGGAGAGGAAGCATGGTGTATGAATAGAGAGCTGGCTTTCCAATTAGGAAGATATGGGTTCAAGTTCTGTCTTGCATAGACAAATACTGCCTGTGTGACCCCTGGCCATGTCACCTAAGCCTCATTCCAGTGCTGTCACAGTCCTTTACTAGTTTATTACTATAGCTCTAATTAAAATTAAGAGGAGATTTTTTTCTTTCACGCTGAAAAGATTTTTATCCCCTTATTGTTAAATTATAATGACATAATTACAATCGACCTTTTGGGAAAAATAATTCTTCTCTTTGGAAGTGGAGGCATTATGTATTTCTTTTACTCTTCAAGAATAATTCTCGTCCCCCCACTTTTTAAATAGCACTTAAAAAGAAATGCCAAGAAGCTGAAATGCATTTTTATGTCAGTGACTGTACTTATGGTATACATCAATTAGAGTTGCTTAATCTGAAGAATATGACTGGGTTAAAGTAAGGGTAGAAGGAGGAGGACAGACTGATTTAGCTTTCTATGTGAAGACTGTTGATAAGTTGCTGTTTGTGTCTGAAGATCGAATATGTTATTGTTCAGTCGTTTTTCAGCAGTGTCTAAGTCCTCATGACCTCATTTGGCGTTTTCTTGGCAAAGATAGTGGAACGCTTTGCCATTTCCTTCTCCATCTCATTTTATAGATGAGGAAATTGAGGCAAACAGGGTTAAATGACTTGTCCAGAGTCATTCAGCTAGTAAGTGTCTGAGGCCATATTTGAACTCTGGAAGATGAGTCTTTCTGACTCCAGGCACAGCACTACAAAACTTTTAGTTTGTCTAGGTGATAAAACAGAATATGTATGAGCCAGTGAGAGAAGGTGTAATGTCTCTTCCTTGTTCATATTTGTCTTCAAGAAAAGAACTGAAGCATAAATGTGGTGACTCACACCAAGACCTAAAAGCAGAAGCGTGGAATTTACCGGTAAGGCCAGGAAGGGCGAGTAGCACCCAGGCAGAATAGCTCTATTCATTCTTTACTTAACACGTTGTTTTTTAAAGTACCACCTAAGTATGCAGCACTGTTTTAGGCGCTGGAGAGATACAATGTTTGAATAACATACTATTCCTGCCCTTGTGTTGCTTACTGTCATAAATGCATGAGTAAAAGGCTTCTTTAACAAATTCTTGCTGTTGTATCGATTCAAATTCAAGTGAGCCCTATCCTTACTGCCTCAGGGTATATATAGTTGAGCCTGTTGCAGATATGAATTATGTATAACAAAGGAGAAAAAGTAAGCTTTCTTCTTTATATACAAATTGAAAAGAAAGGATTTGACATGGAAGATCAATTCACTAAAAGGTAAAAAATCCCCATAAAAATAGCTGAGCTTAACTTACATAAACATATGTGTTATGGTTTAGAGACAAAGATTCACTTCTTAGGCAGGTGGTATAATTATTCCAAACCAAAATTATGTACTTATATTTAATTGAATTTCCATTTTAAGGAAATAATTAGACTTGGTTATAGGCAGCAGGACATACTTTAAAATGTTCCTCTCTATTCTTGACATAAATGGAAAACCATAATTTAGATATACTGTACAGACTTCAAATGGCTTTAAGTAGGCACATTATCAATATGTTTAAAACCTTTAAAAACAAGCTTTGAATATCTCTAACTGAAATGGCTAGGCACTTACATTGAGTAATATCTACTTCAACAAACTGAGGCAACACAATGTGGTTTGAATAATTGTTAATTTATGCTGAGGTAACAACTGTGTAATATAACTGAAATCTATGTTAATAGAAGAAAAGGAAATCCCTTCCAGCTATTTCTGTTACAATCAGCAGGCCGTAATTTTCACCTTCTCTTCCCTTGAGTAAAATATGACTTTAAATGCATGTTAAAGTGTTTGCTGTTAATTTCTGAAAATCAATAATTAGCACTTCTCAACACCACACAATAAAAATAGCATGAGGATGAAGAAAAGCACATCTCATATAAATGACATACATTATTCTTGGAATATATGCATTATTTATGCTTTTACTGAAAGGCAGACAACCAAGAGGTTTGAATTAGCTAAGAACTGTTCTAATTACTAGGGGAAAAGATAACTAAACTAAATCAAGTAGAGATTTATTCACTAATCAAAATAAATTTGATGCCATTATTTACTTGATACTAATTTTGTTCACAAATTGAAGGATGACATCTTGGTCCTACAAGTTTTATTGCAACTAATAAGAAATATGTAGGACTACAAGATATCTAAGGTCTTTTCCAGTCCAACTTCAAGGGTCATATTCTTTTTCAAAAAAATAATTCTTACAAAATTCAAGAGAATCTCAATTTCACCCCAGAATTTGATCTTTGTGGTTTTTTTTTCATTTCTATAATGATTTTTGCTTTTGAATTTGTTAGGACTTTTATTTCAGGAAAATTCCCAATTGTTACAATTATTACAAAAACAAACTCAAGCCTTTGGAAATCTTTATCAATTATTTTGTCACTAGTTATAATCTCTTCATGAAATTACTTCCCTGGAGAAGTAATCTCCCTTCCCATATATGAAGACAATTAGGCCCCACTCAATCTGTAAGGTAGTACTGTGGGTATGATTTACTCAAGCAGATCTTGAAGGGTGGTTTTGAAATTCCTTGTCAGATCAAAGAAATCAAAAAAGAGAAAAAAAAAAACCTCACCACCACTAAGCAAGAAAAAAAAAAGCAAGAAAGCTAGGATAAGTGACACCAAAAAGAAACAAATGTTTATAGAGGCTAGCTTTAGAAGTCACTATGAAAACTATTACCAGAATGGTAAAATGTATTAACTTTTTTTTCATAAATTTTATGGGTTCAACTACCACAGGAGGACAGGATTACAGATCCTGTCCAAACGATTTATCTGTCTTGTTGGTTCTTGACAGCCATATCTTGTCAGTTCTCTGTAGTAGCAAGGAATATTTCAGTAAGAAAATAAAGTGAAAACTGATGTGATCTATTCTGTGTCCTCTGGGCATATTTTCACTATAACAGATCCAAAGGGATGCTTTGTTATTCTTGTCAGATCAAAGAAAGAGATAAGAGAAGAAAATATAATCTAGAAAAGTAAAACCCAGAAAATCAGTAACAGAAAAGTAGAATAAAAGACCACATTTTAATGATTTCATATAACTTAAATATGATCAATATTGAATTCTGAGTTTAAAAAACAACCCTAAATCAGAAATTTTTCATCAACCATATACGTTAGGGCTGCTAGCAAAACTAAACTGCTGGATTAACTTTTAGGAACAAGCAGTCATCGTCAAACAGCAGTCATTTTAATAATTTTTCATTTTGGCCACATGGGCTATAGGCTTGCTTAAGTATTTTGATAAAATGAGTGTTCAAAACAAACCTCCAACCAAGGCATAGGGAGAGTTTTAAAGACAAAATGTGCAAGATGCAAAAGAAATGACTTAGTTAAGCTGATTTTATAGAATGCTATAAAAGCTCTTGAAAAAAAATTTTTTTTAAAAGTCAATCAAATGAATGCTTTAGCTACATGACCAAACAACATGTTTTTGACTGGTTGTCTTATAAACAAATATACTTTTGTAGTCATTTAAATCATTTTAGTTATGCTTTTAGACACAAACATATTATGTGCACTATGAGATAATATGAATCCTGGTACAATTATTTCTATGACCACCAATGTAAACATTTATTAATCACGTAAAATTTTTCTACTGTTAAAATGAAAGTATAGTAAAAGCTAGCTTAACATATACCTTCTTGAAATCTCCATAATCAACACTTTTATGCTCTGCCATTCAGGGCAAAGCCATGAGAAAAACGATGAAGCACTGAAAAAATCCCAAAGTGTCTTATGATTTATCAAATAATTATTACATTATATTCACTATAGTGTAATTATTTGATATGGTCTGACAACAAACTGACAAGCTCTTATAGGAGGACCAACCTGGCTACCTTTAGCAAAGTTTATCATATTAGCAGTAAGATGTTTACTTTTTAAACTACATCATCTCTCAGAAGGCAGAAGAGGGGCAACCTCCATGGGGTTCCCAGGCTGATGCCATCTCAATTCCTTAAAATATTAAAACCCAAATAGGTAAAAGTACTCTATTCTAATTTTTTTAAAGAAATTGTTGTATAAAAATCATAGTAGGAAAAAAAATACTGGCCTAAGGGTAAGGAGGCCTTGATTCTTGTTCTAGCCTTGCCACTAATTAGGTATACAGGCAAGAGTACACCTTAACATGTGATGCAAAGAATGGAATATAATGAATTAGATGGACAAAACTGAATGTGATTTTCTCAATGATTTTTTAAGCATTAGCATTCTAAACTCTACTTAAACCAGTTGAGCTCGTCCATGGAAAAAAGTGTCTAGATTATGATGTAAATCAAGAGCTAAGACAATTTGAAATATTATCAAATATCCACTATATTTGGTGTTTACATATTGAGGAGAGAGATCCCGGCTTTGTACGAGGACTGTTCTGTCATGTTTCTCCACAGGAGAAGGCTGTCATGATAAAGTTCATTATCAATTACTGCTTTACAAGTACAAGATGAGTTAAGCTGTCATAATTTTCTCAGCCAGAGATCCTATGCTGTCAAAGTGTCAATTTTTAATCTGACACAGGAAAGAAAATTATCTGTTCTTCTGACCTCTAATTTCTTGACATTTTAATGCCATAATTGCTGTGGTTAATGCTGTTACCATGATTTCACCTGTCAAAGAAGAATGAATCAATAACCTTAAGCTGCTCTTCAAGTTTTAGCACTTATTTCAAAGCTCAAAATTGTGTCTATGTTTTAACAAAAGAGACCAATTACATAGGTACAATACACACAAATTAGAAATATAGAATCATTTTAGACCTAACCCCCAAACTGTTGTCTCCTTTAAGGTAGACAGTTCAGAATCATAAAATTATAGGATCTACTGAAAATAAGGTAGACTATTTACTAAAATATTATTCTGACTGTGGTAACCTTAAATTAGAAACGTAAGGTTAATTTAAAAAGGTACTATGAACAATTAAAACATGAGGGAAAATTAATTTATTCTTTTAAAAGAAAGTTAGCAAACTCAGATAAGTATCTTAAAAGTTCTCATCTTATTTTGGCATTCTGAGAGATCAATAAACTCCTCTACCTGCTGGTATACCAATGCATAGTTCAAGAAACAAGAGCCTCCTGAAAAAGTTAATGTACTGTCCAGAGTTCCTATTTACTCCTGGGAATAATTCATATACTAGGAGGATCTAATTAGACACCGAATTAAAAATACGCTTTGTTACACTGCATTTGTTCTTGATATGGTACTTATGAAAAGAGTCTCTAAGTGATTTTTGGGAGGGAAACACATGTTGTTTATTATTTCAACTTTATAGTAGGAACAATTGATGTAAAGAGAAATTAAGTGAGTTGCCAAAGTTTGCAAAGAAAACTAGCAGAAACAGGATTATATTATATCTCTGGGCTTGAACAATGTAACCTTTATAGTCTTAAAAGTGTTACTATACTAAATGCAAAATTATTTTTTGGAAGTAAGGTGCTGGAGAGGCACATTAAGCCAGCAGGGACCATTTAGTAAGTTAGAGCTACAGTGGTCCTCTAGCGGTCTTAGGAGATATTTCTTTTCAAGCAATTTGATTTGACATTGTAATTTAGGGTCAAGGTGAACATCTCTGTGAGAACATCCTGGGACCTATATTGGCTTACTTATGGAAAAAGAAATACGTGGGCATATTCTAAGTATGTCTTCCAGATACTGGATACTCTTGAACTAAGATAAAAGGGAATTCTCTTAATAATGCAATAGTATTGCAAGTGATTTAGAGAGTTATATTTATTATCTCCTAGGGTTTCCTAGAACACCTATAATCCCATTCTGAATAATCTGATGTTCATATTTGCACATGGTAAGAAAAAGGGGCAGGTAGAAACATCTCAGAATACAGCTATGTGAAACATGGGCTACTATGTTTACCACAATCAATATACGGAGCCAGTCATTGTCATATGGAACAGTCACCAAACAATAGTTACTAGAATGTCTTAGATGTCTATATGATAAGCAAGCATTTTGGCTGGAAACTTCCACTCATGACAATAGTCTGCTGATCTAAAAGGACTAATTTTATTAATTCTTTTTTTTTTTGACTACTTGGCGAGGTAGTCAGGATTAAGTGACTTGCTCAGGGTCACACAGCTAGTAAGTGTCAAGTGTCTGAGGCTGGATTTGAACTCAGGTCCTCCTAATTCCAAGGCCAGAGCTCTATCCACTGCATCACCTAGCTGCCCCCTATTAATTCTTTATTAGGCATCATTTAGCTCAGATCATAGGTACACCGATTTTGATCTGGACAAGATTTTTGAGTTCAACTACTCCAACTTGATCTTACACTTGAGGAAACAACCCCAGGGAGGCTATGGTTCTTGCCCAAGGTGATTGGTGGGTGGGGCGATAAGGACACTACTATTATCCATTACTGTACAGATCAGTTTATTTTTTGCCACAATAATTATCTGCAAGTTTTGTAGATCCCACAGATATCACTATATAGAATAGGGTACCATGGGGAACAACGTATTTGTCTGCAGACTTCCACATAAAGCGATTTGTCTCTAATGTGAATTTGCCCAGGGATGGGGAAGGGAAGGAGTCAGACAAGAGAGGGACTAAGGGCCCACAGAGAGAGGGGCCTGGCACATAGTTCAAGATTGCATAGGGGCTGGGGACAGAGAAGGGAAAGAAGAAGGAGGAACACATAAGGGTGGGGCCAGTATATGGACACAGGAGAGAATTGGCTATAGGGGCAGGGGACAGGCATATAGCACCCAAGCACTGATGGGGAAGGTTGGAAGACAGTCATGTAAGGCCAGACTTGGAGGTGGGTGGGTGGTCACCTCAAGGTCTCCTCTCCTAGCTCCAGAGATCTCAAGCCACACCCCTAACAGGCAGCAGCCACAAGTCCGTCCTGCTTTCACTTGGAGGGTTTTTAGTTTTTTTTGTTGGGGAGTGGGAGACTCAGGGAGCAGAGAGAGAGAGAGAGAGAGACAGAGACAGACACACACAGAGAGAACACAGTACTGTATAGCAAAGGTAACATAGTTTTGTTTTTTTTTTAAAGAATGCAGATTTCTTTCAGAATTCTTTAGGTAAGACTGAATTTTTGTAATAATGTGACCCTGGACAAGTCTCTTAACCTCTCAGTAGCTCAGGAATATCTTAGACTGTAAGTTCCAGAAGAACTGCTGATCTCCATTGATGGAGAGAGTTTGCTCCCTGGGAGCTCCCTACACGCCTATCACAGTTAGGGGATGAAGATACCAGAAATGTACTAATAAAAAATTGTATTACTGTACTATTCAGAGAAAGCCTGTTCTCCTTCTATATTATCTGTAGCTTTATTTCTCTTTGGTGATTATGGAGGTTTTTTTTTTTTGGGGGGGGGAGGATACTAGATCTTAAACAAAAATATACTTCAAATCAAAGAATATTTTGATCTTAGTGTTAGAATAGAAACATAACATTTTCTTTGTTTTTTGTTTGTTGGAAACCAATTAAATGTCATACATAAGATCACAAATAGAATGAACATTCAGGTACAGAACAAGCACAACCTATACTATGCAGTGTATAACTTATAAGCTTAGGCTTTTATCTCTGAAAATCTGGTTACAGGTCTGTGTACAACTGGGACACTAAGTCAGGTATGCTGGTAAACAAAGCAATTTCCTAATTTTTAGTTGTTCAGTACTTGGCTTCTCAGTTTTGCTTCAGGACATAATTTTATTTCTTTATGAATGTAATTGTGTACAATATTGCCCCAATTACATACTTACAATGTGTTCTCTGTTAGCTTAAGGGTCTAATACTTAGAAGGTTTCTCCTACTTTTCTCTGTTCTCAGCTATTCAAAGTAAATTGATTTTTAAAAGAAAAAAAATGTAAGAAGTAACCTACAGAGATGTAAATGTTCCTTTAGTACTGATTAATTTCCAAAAATCGACAATTTTTCTAGCCATGAGATTAAGAAACCACTCCACAGCCTCGTGGTATATCAGTGTTTTGCACACAGCAGATGGTGGCCAGCTCAGGGACTGGGAAATAGGGAGCCCAGCGCTGTTGCAGCAGCACTTACGTAGCAGCTGTTGCATCTTCACACTTTTCACTCATTAAAAAACCCTTTTATGTACAGTTGTAGCAATTTCAACAATGTTTACATTAATACTTTTTCTAAAAATACATATGTACATAATTGTACATAATTCCATTTTACAAACTGTAAACATTTTGTGTTGAGAATGCATTGAAAAATAAAACATTTGTCAAGGAATTTTACCATTTTATTGAAACATTTTTCCTGTATTATTTGTTTAGAATGTTGGAATTTTACTTTTATATCTTAAAACTGCACCACCATATTTTCATATGAAATATTTATATTTAAACATTCACCTAAGTAAGTTTTATGAATAAGTAACATATATATAATAAATGCTTAATTCATCTTCCAGAACAGAGTGGAAAGTAAAAGAAAGTGAATACAGTATACTGAAATGTACCATCTGATGCATGTCAGAAATTCTGAGAGAACAACAACATGCTGACCTCATTGCTTGTTTCTGACATCTAACATATTCATTTTTTCACATTTGTCAAGAGCCTGAAATCCAGTGTTTTGTATAAAGCCATTGGGAAATTTACACTAAAAAAAGAGGGTAAGTCAAATTTATGTTTTAGAGATGACAGAAAAATTTAGAATAATATGGTATTTAACACCTACCTCCCTGAGCACTGGATCAGTGATACTATCCAGGTTCACAGAGCCTTCATATGTTAGGTAGTGAAAAACATTCAGGGCACGGACTGCTTCTGGTCCTCGCTGTTTGTAGCCAAATATAAGGTCAATCCACTGATGGAGCTGGCAGGAGACAAACTCACTTTCTAGGGCCTGAAATGAGGAAACAAAGAAATGAGCAACTTCCAGATAATTTTTTTCTTATGTGTAACTTAGGAACATTCTAAATATAAATCCCTAGTTTGTAGTTAATATATTGCTAATCAGAACTTCTGGTAGCTGGGGAAAATAAACAAACACTAAGTATCTCAGTAGTAATCATCCATCTTTGGGAAGATTTTTTCTTATTTCCAAAGATACTCTATCTAGTTTCATTTATTTATATGATTCAAGTAAATAATATTTTGAGAAAACATTTTATTCTTTTGTTAGGGTCCAATAAAATTTAAGATATTTTAAAACAAAGATGCTTATGAGAGCCCATTTTTGTCTAGGAGAAAGATAACTTGAAATACCAATTTTAATGCTATTTTTCATAACATAATTGTCTATTTTTTCAGTATTAGTAATAGTTTGAATCAAAGTTACATTTTAGAACTTCAGGATGCCTCTTTTCCTATTCATTTCTAAAGAATACAAACAATCTTGAATGTTGGTTTTTTTCTCTAGTTATAAAAATGAATGTACTATTATTTTGCTGTAAGAAATGAAGGAAATGGTTTCAGAGAAACCTGGGAAGACTTGGGGGAACTGCTGTAGCATGAAGTGAATGGAATCAGGAGAATAATTTATACAAGGACAACAATGTGGTAAAGACAATAAAAAACAAGATTCCAGGATCTCCCTACTGCCTCCACGATCAAATACAAAATTCTCTAGCATTCAAAGCCCTTCCTAACCTGGCCTCATCCGACCTTTCCAGTCTCTTTCTACCTTGCTCTCCACCATGTGACAGTGGCCCCCTGGCTGTTCCACTACAAGACATTCCATCTCTTAGCTCCAGGTATTTTCTATGGCTATCCTCCATGCTTGGAATGCTCTCCCTCCTAATTTCTACCTCCTGGTTTCCTAGGCTTCCTTTAAGTCTCAACTAAAATCTCAACTTTTACAGGAAGTGTTTCTCAATTCCTCTTAATTTGAGTGCCTTTATCCTGTAATGTAGCTTGTTTGTATACATTTGTTTGTCCATTAGATTGTAAGCTTTCTGAGGGAAGGGACAATATTTTACCTCTTTTTGTATCTTCATGGCTTAGCACAATGCCTGGAACGTAGTAGGTGCTTGATAAATGTTTATTTATTAAAGACAAACAACTTTAAAAAAATTAGGAACTCTTATCAGTGTCCTGACCAACTACAATGGCAGACGTCTAATGATGAAACATGCTACCCACTTCCTGAAATAGATGCCTCAGAGCACAGAATGAGATATGCATATGTATGTATACACACATGGATATGACCAATGTGGAAATTTCTTTTGCTTTTTTGTAACAAGGATTTTGTTTTTCTTTTGTTCTTGATGGAGCAGGGGTGGGTGTGGATAGGGGGAAAGATAGGGCTGGGAAGGAGATAAGGAAGAATTTTTCCTGACTGAAAAATAAAATATGCTTTAAAATACTATTATATTTCCCCTGTTTATCTCTTTTTAATCATGTTTATTTTTACTGCTGCCTTTCCTGCTATACCTGCTTTTTTGAGGTCACCTAAAGCCTAATAAAATTCTGTTTTAGTCTCTTACTTTAATTCTGTCTTGTTTAAGCAGCTGACCTAGAATTATTAGTTTAAATTGCTGGAGTCAACGAATACTTCTTTTCTCAAATTTATTTACTTATTCCTTCCTACTCCCTCCACCTATTTATTGGCCTACTCTGCCTGCAGGAATAGAACAGAAACATTAGCACTCCCCACTGGTCCCTTCATTGGAGCTGCTTAAAACCCTCAGAGGATACCACACTGAGGCCAACCCCTAGTGGTGTTAACCTTAACCTTCCTGAACTCATCAAACTCTCACCTGGTTATACACTTCCCATTCTAGTAATCCAGAGCCTCCAGCTATCTCTATATGAAGTCTGTTCTCCATTCCCCACTTATCCCTTCCTTTATTTCCATTCCCCTCAATTCAGTCTTCCAAATGTCAGACTCTAAAGCTATCTATCTACCCCTTCCATAGTGCTCTCTGGAGAGCCTGCTCCGTAGACGACACACTTTCCATCTTGAAGCTTTTGCTTTCCCATTCCTTTTATCTTGTATTGCTTGTGGAGACCTGGCTCCCTCTTGATGACACAGTCTACCCGGCCACTCTCTCTGGCTGAATTTTCACTCATTCCTCTTCAGTTCATTGACTGAGCTGGGGGAGTCGGAAAACTCCTTGCTTCCCACCGCCACTTCCAGGTTCTTTCACTATCATCGTCACTCAATTACTTTTCTGTCTTTGAGGTTCACTCAATCTATCTCTATTACTCAATCAAAATTTTGGTAGCTGTTGTCTACTGATCTCCAGAACACTTCCCTTCTTTCCTCATTGTTCAGTGCCTGGCTTTCAATCTTTCTTTCCTCCCCAATTTCTGTTCTCATACTAGGGGACCCTAACATACATATTAACGTTCCTTCAAATACCTTACTCTTACTAGTTATTCAACTTACTAATTTCCCATGAAATACTCTTCCATCCCACCTTGGCTACACAAAAAGACGGTCATATCCTTGATCTTGCTAAAATCCACAAATGTTCCACTTTTATGTTCAAGGACTCTGAAATTCTCTTATCTGATCTCATCACCATTCTTCTTCCTTTCTCTTTCAACCTCAAACATTGTTCTTCAGCCACAAAATGACCATCAATCCTTCATCTCCTTAGTTCCTTCCCAGTTTATCTCCCTTGAACTAGCTATACTCATCTTAACACTTTGGCGAACCAGTTCAACTCTACACTGTCCTCTTCTCTTGCTTCCTTTCTTCCTTGACTCCTTATTATATCACTGATCTTCCCTACCAAGCCCCAGAGTTGGTTTACTCCCATCATCTGCTGCCTTTGCTCCATTCAGGATGTGCTGCTGACTGAAGCTAGACAAAAATCACAAAACTATGCTGATTAGATCCACTACAAATTTATATTACATAACAGGTAAGACAATTCTTTTATACCTTCATAATTAATTCATAATCCCATTTACCACAGTGGCTCTTCCAAACCTTTTCTTTCCTTTTTTTTTGGCTAGGCAATGGAGTTAAGTGACTTGCCCAGGGTCACACAGCTAGTAAGTATCAAGTGTCTGAGGCCGGATTTGAACTCAGGTCCTCCTGACTCCAACGCCAGAGCTCTATCCACTATGCTACCTAGCTGATCCCAAACCTTTTCATCCCTCCTCTAATCTCCCACAGCTTCCCCCCCTTCCCTCTTCTCAGCTGAGAAACATACCTCATATTTTCTTGAAAAAATTGAGGCTAAGAGCTCATACTTCCATCCTCTTCCTCATTTCAAAGCACCTAGATGCCTTCTGCCATTTTCTCTTCTTTCACTACTTCACCCACATGAAGATATGGCTCATTTTTTTTTTTTTTTGCCAAGACAAATTCCTCTGTAGGCACAAGTGACCCCATTCCATTCCATAGTCTCTAACAAATTGCCAATTTTGTCGCTTATTCCCAGCCTATTTCTCCCAGTCTACTGGCTGGTTCCCTACAAATAAGCCTATGTCTCTCCCATCTTCAAAAAACCTTCACTTGATCTTTCCATCCATGTTAGCTATTGTCCCATCTCTACCCTAAGAAGGCTGCCTACGATAGGTACTTCCACTTCCTTTCCTCTCACTCTCTTCATAATTCTCTAGAGTTTTCCTTCTTCATAATTCATCTGAAACTTCTCTCCAAACAATCCCTTAATTGCAAATCTAATGGCCTTTTCTCAATCATCATCTTTCTTGATCACTCTCTTCCCTCTAGGTTCTCATGACATTCCTCTCCCTTGGTTCTTCACCTGACTACTGCTCAGTATCCTTTGCTGGATCTTCATCCAGGTCATGCCCTGCTAACTGTGGGTATCCCACAGGATTTTGTCTGGATCTTTCCCTTCATATTATATTTCACTTGGTGATCTCATCAGGTTTCATGGATTCAATTATCATCTCTATGCTCATTCTCAAATCTAATATAGCCCTAACCTTTCTCCTGATCTCTTGTCTCCCATATCCAACTGCCTGTTGGACGTCTTGAATTGGATATCTTATAGACATCTAAAACTCAACATGTTCAAAACTAACATGCTTTCTCCCCAAAAACGTCTCTTTTCCAAACTTCCCTATTACTTTCAAGGGCACCAGCATCTTCCCTGTCAGCCTGGCTCATAACTTAGATGTCATCCTTCACTTTTCACTCTCCCTCACCCCTTGCCCCCACACAATCCAATCTGCTGCCACGCTATTTCAGGCCTTCATTGCCTCACTCCTGGACTACTGCAATAATCTGTTGGTTGATTCCCCTGACACAAGTCTATCCAATGCAGTCTATCCTCTACTCAGATGTCAAAGTATCTTCCCAAATCTCATGTCTTACTATGCCTTCCCCTATCCCTAACTCACTAAACTCCAGTGGCTCCCTATTACCTCAAGAATCACATATAAAATCCTTTGTTTGGCGTTCAAAGTCCTTGGCCCCTCTCCCTTTCCAGTTTTTACACTATTTCCCCCACGTACTTTGTGATTTAGTTATAATAGCTGTACCTCATGCCTGGAATATTTTTCCTCCTCATCTTTGCCTCTTGGCTTCCCTGGCTTCTTTCAAGTCCCAGGTAAATTCCACCTTCTATAGGAAGTCTTTCTGAATCTCCCTTAATTCTAGTGTCCTCCTTCTGTTGATTACTTCCAGGTGTTTACATGTTGTCTCCACTAGACTGTGAGCTTCTTGAGAGCAGGGGCTGTCTTTTACATTTCTTTGTATCCCCAGTGCTTAGCACAGTGTCTGGAACATAGTAGGTGTTTAATAAATGTTTACTGACTGACTGATTTTGTCTTCTGGTTCTAAAAGATCTGGGCAGTTTTCATATGTGAATTCTTAAAATATGCTATCTGGGTTTTTTTGTTTGTTTGTTCTTCCTTTGGTTTGGTTGTGATTTTTCTGGTAGCCTAATGATTCTTAGATTATTTCTCCTTGACTTGTTTTCTAGATAAGTTTTTTTTTAAAGTAAGAGATAAATTACATTTTCTTCTTTAAAAAAATTTATCATAGTCCCATAGAATCCTTTTCTAATTTTCAGAGTCTGCTACTTGGCTAAGATTTTGCATTTCCTGTAATAAAATGATTATTCCTATTCCTTCCTTTAAAATTCTCATTTCATTTATAATATCCTTTTTATATGTCATTTCATCTCTTCCAGGAATTCTAAGAGATTTTTGTCAGTATGCCATACCTTTATCTGAGGCTTTGCTCATAGTCATTGTGGAGTTACTCTTTTCCTCTAGGCTTGTGTCTTGGGACTTCCCTGGAACCATAATTTTTCTGTATTGTCAGTGTATTATTCTGAATGTTTACTAGCTTTCCTTACTTTTTTTCCAGGACCAGGCTAACTGTTCCTGTACACTCAGATGGAATGGCAAACTCCTGTTTTGCCTCTGTCTGTATTTTCTGAGGTCCTCTCACTTGCCCTCCTTTTCTTTGGTGTCTGCTGTGCATTAAGTGTTGGCAGGTCCTGAATTTGCTTGTATCCTCCAGTGAGAGAGGGTGTGTTGAGTTCTTCAAGGTTGTCAGGGGCCAATGAGGTCAGTGTTACAAACTTTCAGGGGTCTTAAGACATTTGGTTAATGCCCTCTAAGCAGGAGCTCTGGCTGCTTAAATGCCCAGGAACCTCTTTGTGGGAGTCCCATGTTCTTCCTATCCTGCTGGCTGAAACACGATTGACCTGAGTTTTCTGGTTAGAGCACTCAAAGACTATAGGAATTGGAAGGCTTCCCAGTTCTTCAACTTAGGCTTTCCTCCTCAGTGCATTAACTATTTTAGAGGTGCTCCTTTGTTTACCAATGTTGGAAGAAGTACTCATTGTAGCTTCTTTTTATTTCTAAATCATCATTTGGTATGATGCTGTTTTGTGTTATCATTTCTGGAGTACATGTGTAGGAATTGGGCTATTCCTACTTTGTCTCTAGTTTTTTGCTACAACAAATCCTTGGTTTTTATGGGTTCTCTATTTTTTTGGGGGGACTTAGTTGGGATTATGTGTATATACACATACATGTGTATACACACACATACACACACTGATTCCCTTCTAATTCCAACTGCACTGATTTCATTTGTGGCAAAAACTTTTAAAATTTATGTGATCAAAATTTTCCATTTTATCCCTGTGACTCTCTCTACTCCTTAGTTGATCAAGAACTCTTCTTCTAGTCAATGCTATCTCCTTCTGTGCTTCTCTAATTTGACTGTGATATGCCCTTTTATATTTAGGTCATGTATGTGGTATGCAGTATGAGATGGTGATTTACTCTTAATTCCTGCCAGGCTGCTTTTCGTTTTTCTCAGCAGTGTTTGTTCAAGAGCGAGTCATCATATGTTACGATACTGTATTGTTCTGGGTCTTATAGAGCTAAGCTTTTCCACTGATTTTTTTTTCTTATTGGTAGCAAACAGTTTTGCTGCTTAGTACTTTGTAAAATAGTTTGACATCAGACACTGCTAAGTCTCCTTTGTTCTCATTTTTTTTCCATTATTTCTCAAGCTTCTTGATCTTTTGTACCTCCAGATGAGTTCTATTATTATTTTTCTAATTGTATAAAATACTATTTAGTAGTTTAACTCGTATGGCACCGAATTTCTGAGTTAATTTAGGGATTTCTCATTTTTATTATATTGGCACTGCCCAACCATGAGTAATTAATATCTTCCCAATTATTTTAAGTGTATCTGTGTAATACAGGTTTCAAGGCCGGAACATTTGCATAAGACTCATAATTGGTACAGGGAATGCTGTGTGTCTATGTGAGAGGCAGAGTTTGTTGGAGAGGAGAGACAATCTTCTTCATTCTTGCTTTGAGATAGTACACAGATCTCAGGCTCTTTGGGCCTGACTCCATGGAACAAGAGAAAAGATTTTGGAAGGCGACATTTAGGGGCAAACTGATTCCTCAACATGTCTTTGATTTTCAACTTGCCTCTCTAGAGACTGAAGAATTTCCTTTTGGGTGGCATCAATGCCTTTTTTAGTTAAACTGTGATATCTTATTCCCATCTAAAGAGCTCATTCACTCCCTATATTTTTTGGTATATTCTAATCTGTATAACTTCTCTGATTTCTGTTTGCTACCTGCTTAGATTTATAAATATGGATTTGTTTACTACTCATTATTTTCAATGGCCTTTCATTTAATCAACATTTGGAGAGGAGGCTACACACTTAAGTTTAGAATAACTCTTACCCTTTATGGAATGGTAACCAAGAAAGTAGCTTGAATAAAAAAAAACTTCCTTAGACCAGAATATTTAAGGGGGGCAGACAGATATAATTCTAGTCTGTTACCTTGCTAGAAGAGAAGAGAAACAGTTTGGCCAGGTCTATATCCCTTTCAGGCAAGAATCAATCTCCTTTAGAAAGAGGTTGGCAAGACTTCAGAAATATCTGTTCATACTTTCCCATAAGCCACATTTAGACAATCCATGGGGACATACAAATAACCTACATGGGTGTCATATCATAACCTACATCTGTAAAGAGTGTTTTTACTAAAACGCGTTCTATCATATCTAGTCTGTGTAGTTCTATGCTCCTTTTTGTTATATGTATAAGGACATAGTTTTACTTCTTAAAAAAATTGTTAAACTACAAGTGCACTTTCTCACTTTGAGGAAGGTAAATGAATCAATATTGCTTGCTAGAGAATATATCCATGCATACACATATTTACACAGAACTAATTACTAATTTACATGTAACACGTTACTAATGCCTTGTTAGGATTTCTGTGCATTGGGAGTCTATTCTCTTTCAACTATGGAATCTGAGTAAACATTTCACATGTAAAATCCCAAGGGAAAAAACCACAAGTACCAATGAGATCTTTGATTCTTCACTTGAGAAAATAACCCAAAGAAATTCTCCCGGCATAACAACGTATAGCAGTAAAAGTTGGACTATAAGGAAAATTGAGTGCTGCAGAATCGATGCTTTTGAATTGTGGTGCTGGAGAAAACTTTTGAAAGTGCCTTGGACAGCAAGGGTATCAAATCAGTCAATAGTTAAAGAAATTAACTCAAATACTGAAGCTGAAGCTTAAATACTTTGACCACATAATGAGAAGATAGGACTCACTGGAAAAGACTCTAATGTTGGCAAGAACTGAAGGAAAAAGGAAAAGGGGACAGCAGAGGATGAGATGGATAAACAGAAACATGGAAACAATCTGAAGCTGGACAGACTTTGAGACATAGTAGAGGACAGAACGGGCTGGCGTGCTATGGTCCATGCAGGAGTGGGAAACTTGTGGCCTTCTAGGTCCTTGGGTGCAGCCTCTTGACTGAGTCCAAGTATTACAGACCAAATCCTTTTATTAAGGGTATTTTTTCTGTGAAGTTTGGATTCAGTCAAAGGGCCACACTTGAGGACCTAGAGGGTGACACACAGCCTTGAGGCTACGAGTTCCCCACTCCTGGTTTGAAGTGTTGGACACAAGTGAATGACTAAACAACAAAAACAACATGGCACGTATCCTTAAGTATTAATTGTTTCTTGCCCTTTGCCTCCACACTTAAAGCTGCCTGAAGTGTCTCTTTTGCCCAATGATAACATTATAGAGAAATGTTCACCTGTATTCAGATGGTCCTATAGTAAGCATCTAGCATCTTAAGAGCTTCGATATCTCTCTTGTTGACTAACCTTGGGTAAATCAGGAAACACTGCAGTTTAATATTCTTATTTCCCTAAGTCAATTACAGCCCCCAAAGATCCCAAAGTGTGTATCTGAAAAGAAGTCACTGCTCTTCACTAATCACCATCTTGAAACCTCAAAAAGGAAGGATCATCTCTTAAACACGTCAGGGACATGACCTTTCCTCAATAAAAAATGAAAGAGAAGCCATCTTGGGAGCTGCCACAACAACCCAATATGGGTGTCTGCCACATCATGCCAAATCTGGACACAGATTTGGGGGGGGAGGGTTAGCATCCCACTCTCCTAAATGGTTATAAAGCATATCCATTACATTCTATAGCTCTCTTTTGGATTCATAGGTTTTGTGGATTTCCTCTTCTCACTAGTTAGGATGCTTGTGTTACCACATAATCCATTAATTTGTGACCAAATGAAGAAACTATGGGAGAAATTGATCAAATCTCATCACAAGTTCCTCACACATAAGGAGCTCTCATTCCAAAGGCTGCAAGTAAGTGGCTTTACTTCAACAGGCCAGTGTGGTCCTGAGGTGCATTAAGAGAGGATCAGATTCCAGGAATAGGAGATCACAATTATTCTGTACCCTGCACTAGTTAGGCCACATCTGGAATATTATGCATGGTTTAGGCTGCCACATATTAGGAAGGACATTGATAAGCATAAGAATCTCTAGAAAAAAGGCAAAAAAGGCAGGGTAGTGAAGAGCCTGAATTTATACCATTATCAGGATTGGCTGAAGGCATTAGGGATGGATATTTAATTGTAAGGAGTCTAGAGAGTTAGATATGATAGCTGTCTTCAAATATTTGAAGGGGTTCCATGTACAAGATTTGGTAATCTGGGGTGCATGAACTTGTTTTAAAAATATTTTGATGATTATTTTTTTGATATAATTGGTTTCCTTTGTTATCCTATGTATTTTGTGTACTAAAAATCTTATTCTGAGATGTCCATAGGTTTTGCCAGACTGCCAAAGGGGACTATGACACACAAAAAGTTAAGAACTTCTGTCCTTGTGGAAGAGGAGTTAGAACTTTAATCTGGGAAGTGGCCTCAGAGGGCAGGACTGGGAACACTGGGTAGAAATTGCAAAAGGGCAAATTTAATCTTGATGTATGGAAAATCTTTCTAATAATCAGAACTATACAAAAGTGGAAAGGCCTGCAGATGATGGGATTTAAAATGAGTATTAAGGGAAGTCAGGGAAAGAAGGAATTGGAGGTGATGAGGAACAGCATTCCAGGCTCGGGGGACAGACAGCCAGTACAAATAGAGCAGAAGGAGGAGTGTCACTGTAGTGGAATCATTCTGGGCATGGAGGGGAATAAAGAGTAAGAACACTCGAAACGTAGGAAGAGGCCAGGTGATGAAAGTTTTAAGTCCAAACACAGGATTTTCTGTTTGATTTTGAAAGTAACAGGGAATCACTATAGTTAACTGAGGGAGGGAGGTGACATGGTCAGACTTGAACTTGAAGAATATCATTTTGGCAGCTGAGTGGAAAACAGACTGAAATGGGGAGCAGGGAAACCAATGAGAAGGTGCAGTAAGTAGTTCAGATGAAAGGTAACGGGAGGATAATACATTCCAGGAATGAGGGACAGCTTGTATAAAGAAAAGGCACAGAGAGAGGAGAAAGATAAGATGCTGGGGGTGAAGTATGGTAAGTTTAGCCTGACTGGTCTGTAGAATTTGTGAAGGAGAGAGGTTGGAAATGTAGAATGCAGGGAAATAACATGCACTGAGAACGAATTTCCATTGTACAGTAGAACTGTCAACAGACAAACTTGTAAAACCCTTGTTCCCTTCTTATATTTTAAATCTTTTCTATAGATATTTTCACATATATGAAATCCTTATTTGTTAAAACAAAAAAAAATTGTTAAAAATATATATTAATTATTTAACATCAACATAACAGCTCAAGTAGAAGCCAAAATCTCTCTTACCATTCTGTTGATCCGTACAAAGTCTTCAGGTTTCTTTGCCCATGGGGGAAGGTCAACATCATTTACAACAACCTCATCATCTCTGACTCCCAAATTATATCCATTACTGTTGACAAACATTTCAGGTAGGTAGTAAAACTCTGGAATTAATTCCTGTCAGTGATAAAAGTAGAGCATATTACATTTACTGCATAAAACAACTGAAACATTATTGAACATTTTCTATATCATGTGTATGTATAACTGTGTGTGTGTATTTGTATTATACAACACAATCCCTCCCTCTATTTTTCCCCCTTTGGATAAGATATTCAAGGATGATATGATTAAATTTTTTTGTACTATGGTTTGAACATTCATTTTACAACATGTATTATTCCAGAAGTTCATCTTTTCTCAATAATGTTTCCAAAACATATGTATTAAAGAGAGCATACTAATTAAAAAACAGGCCATATTAGCATCAAGGAAGGGAATATTTTTCTAACAGCAGAAAGCTTTTTGATTAATGAAAACATATCTAAAATATTTTGTAAACTGTGAAGTAATATACAAATGTGAGCTAGTAGTACTAAATCTAAGACATTCACTTTAAGAAATCAAATTTCACACAATTTAACAAAGTTCTCCAAATTATTATTCAATACTGCATCAAGGAAAAGAAAACTATGCATAGAATTTAAAATACAAATTCCTGTTACTTTTTATTTTTGTTTTTTCAGCTGCATTACCAATCATAATATACTTAAATTACAATGGACTTTTAAAAATGGAATTCATAATTTACTCTTTGAATTTGGCAAAGGAAAAGCCCAACTAACAGTTTTTTTTTAAAATATTCACTATTGGATACTATGAAAAGCAAATTGTCAATATAATAAATAGTTCAAAATATTTAATACATGTGACTGGAATGGTGAGTACTTAATATAACAGCAAGGAAAGAATACCTGCTATGCTTGGATTCATGTCTGCAATAAAGTGATCGTAAATGTGTGATGCCTAATGTGCAATTTATGTCACTTTGAAGAAAAAGTGAAATAGATATGTAGTGATTTTAAAATCATAAATTTCTCCATCTATGGTTGTCTTGTTTAAGCAGCTGGCCTAGAATCAAAATTTGAAATGCAAGTCTCAATGCACATCTCTTTTGTCAAATATCTATTTTCTTATTCCTTATACTCCCTCCTTCAATGTCCTGGCCTAGTCAGCCTGCAGGGATTGGACAGAAATGTTATTCTATTGTAGCTCTCCCACTGGTCTCCTTACCTAAGTTGCCCAACACCCCAAGGAGACATCACACTGAGGCCAAAGCCCTAATGATATTAATAACCCTTCTGAGCACATTCAGCAGTGATTAACAAACTCTCACCTGCTCATACCCTCCTTAGTCCAGTGATCTTGAATCCCTAGTTAGCTATATGTAAATTCCATTCTTCATCTCCCACTGTCCCCTCTCTTACTCTCATACTCCTCAACCCAACCCCCAAATGTCACACTCTAAGGGTATTCTACTGTGCTCTCTGGAGAACCTGCTCCACAGACACTAAACTTGCTTTCATCTTAAATCTTTTCCTTTTCCACACTTTTTACTCTGTGGAACTTACTGAAACCTGGCTCCACAGCCTCCCTGGCTGCTCTCTCTGGCACTGTTCACACTTTCACTCACTCTCCCCCGGAATCACCGGTCCAGGTAGAGGTTATAATACTCCTTGCTTCCCATCGCCCGCTTCCAAGCTCTCCTTCTGTTACTTGTTGGACTGGCTGTTGTTCTCCTCTTCTCCCTATCTTGACCTTTTTGTAAATTAGTTCAGATTTATACTACACTTTATTACACATTTCTGTTATACAATCTCAACTGGGCCCTCACTGCCGGCAGGTAATCTTTTTATACCTCCCCAATCAATTTGCTATCCCACTCTTGACAGTAGCTGTTCTAGGCAGTCTTGCTTTTCCTCAAGTCTCCCATGGGACTCTCTCTTAATCCTCTCAGCCCAGGACCTTGCCTCATGCTTCATTGAAAAAACGGAGGCAGTTTATTAAGAGCTCCCTCTTCTGATTTTTTGAAACCAAGTACAGCACTTTAAATTTAACTCTATTAAATTTGGTCTTATGAGATTTGCCCCAACACTTTAGAATGTCCGGATTTTTTTAAACCTGATCCTAGAATAGGACTAGCAGAATCAAGTCATGTAAAAGTGTTAGTTAAGATATTAGAGTAAGCTGACAAACAAATGCCTAAAGCACTCACTGGCTTTTCTTTTATAATTCTTTGTTGGTAATATGTCACAAACTATCAGAGATCTAAGTAGCCATTCTGGTACTTTAGAAATTGTGGGGAAGAGTCCCTGGGAAAAGACTTTCAGGCTATTGCTGGGGGAGGACAGAGCAAGAGAGGAACTCACCGGGGGTTCAGGAAGACCTTAGGAGTTCCACCTGTTGCACATACTGGCCTTCACCTTCATGATGTAATAGTGACTTTTGTTAAAGCCATTAGCTGGTATAGTAATGTCTGCACCTCCCCACTCCATCTGCAAAGACTGCTCTGTAATCTTATTGGTAAGGAAGAGGGAGCAGGCTGACGTGTTAAGCACTCAAAGCTCTGGGTTTCAATAGAAATAATAGAAAGAAGGCAGGCACTTTTTATTATTGTAGAAAGTCCAGAAGTATAGTAAAGACAATTTGTTGAACTAAATAGTTTTATGTCTCTAAAAGAAGGCCTGATAGCATTTTGGCTCCTTGCCTACATCAATCCATTTCTACCTTAATGGAATTCATCTTTTAACACCCACTTATCTCAAATGCTCCCATTTTCATGATGATTTCTTTGTCTCTACAGTCTACGGTGATCTCTCCTTCATACTACTTTATTGGTACTTCTTGTATTCGCTTATTATATTCTAATGTTTATTATCACTATTTGCACATCTCTCATGCTTATACTATTGGATAAGCAACTCCTTAAGGATAGGGATCATATTGTATTTATCTTTGTAATTCACACAGTACTTAGCACAGTGTATCTCACATAATAAAAGCTTAATAAATGTTTACTGAATCAATGAAAGGATAAATGAATTTCACATGGATGCAAGAAATACCTCCATGGTAGAATCAACAGAGCTTAACAACTGTCAGGATATAGGAGATGAGGAAGAAGGAAAAATCAATATGATTCTAAGATGTTGAGTAAAAGTGACTAGAAAGATATGGAAGGCTAGGCAGATGATCAGATTTGTAGGGAAAAGTGAGAACGGGATCTTTTGACATTGCAAAGATGCCAATAGAGCATATAGGATGTCTCTTAGTTATTCTGCATAGTCCCTACATGACTAAGGTACCTTCTCTACCAATCATATACCTCTCTGTCTCTTTTTCATTGCTTTTCCTGTATAATTCTTTACTGGTAATATGCCGCAAACTAGCCATAACTAGTCATTCTGGTACTTGGGAAACTGTAGGGAAGAGCCCTTGTGGAGAGACTTCCAGATTGCTGCTGGGGTGGCTACTCCTGAGGGAGAGAAAAATCAAGAGAGGAAGTCACCCGGGATTCAGGAAGACCTTTTATCCATTTATGGCACATACTGGCCTTCATTTTCATGATGTAATAGTGACTTTGATTTAAACCACTAGAAAGTACAGTAAAACCTGTACTGCAACTCTCCCCCCTCCCCCACTCAGTATGCCCTCTAACCTTATAGTGTACCTAATGACCCTTAATCCCTGACTCTCTAATCCTTGCAAGGAGGTGGAACTTGGAAAGGCAGAAGGCGGCAAGGGGGAGGGAGAACAGAATGGAGACAATCCTGGGGGAAGACATGGTGCTGACTATTTCTCTTGACATTCTAAAGTGACGCAGCAATAATGTAGAGCAGGTACAGCAGGGGCCCAAGGACCTGACAAGAGGGGTATAACACAGTTAGGTGTACTAGTTCAGGGACTGAATGAGGACGTACAGGATGTCATATTGGGGATGTACTGCTGGACTGGCAGAGGATCTTTTTGATATATTATGTTTTAGGTTTTAGTATATTTATGTGGAGATGTGCAGCAGGCAACCAGAAATATAGGGCCATAACTCACGTCTAGATATATAGATTATGAAATTCGGGTCTATAGAGTTTAGTGTCATTTGCATATAGAGGTCAACTGATGGAGGTAGGTTTTCCCACTACTTCACTGAAACTGCTTTGCTAAAGGTCAACAATGATTTCTTAATTGCTAACTCCTAATGGTTGTCATTCTTAATTTTTCTGCTGGTATGATGCTACTGACCACTCATTTCCTTC
The DNA here is from genome assembly GCF_900497805.2 of Vombatus ursinus. Lineage (NCBI taxonomy): Eukaryota > Metazoa > Chordata > Mammalia > Diprotodontia > Vombatidae > Vombatus > Vombatus ursinus. Next base: position 3,862,618 of record NW_020954591.1, read on the forward strand.
TTCCTACCCTCTTCTCTGACCTCCATGATGTTGCTATCTCCTGGTTCCTTTCTTAACAGTCTGAACACTTCTGTTCATTTGCTAGTTCATTTTCCCCTTTTTGTTCTATAAATACAGGTGCTTCCCAAATTATATACTGTTTGTATACAGTTGTTTCATGTTGTCTCCCCCATTACAATGTGAACTCCGTGACAGCAGAGACTGTCTTCTTTCTGCTTTTCTTTGTATTGCCAATACTCAGCATAGTGCCTGGCATATAGTAGGTGATTAATAAATGTTTGCTGAACAACTGATTTGTTCAATATAAAGATAGTCACGTAAAGGAATCAGAACTTAGAACTACATAAGGATATTCATACTCTATTTTCCGTTATAATTTACAGAGTTCTGATCCCTTAAAAATATTTCCAGACACATCTCAGTGAATACCACTTATGTAAAGTGAAAAGAGTAGGCAGTATATAGTATGTTGGAAATAGCAGTGATATTGGGCAACTCATTTACTACCTCTAAGCCTTGGGCTTATCTGCAAAAAGAGGGATTTTGATTAGATGATTTTTAGGGCCTCCTCCAACTCTATATCCATGATTCTGTAATCTAGCAGGCAGTAATAATAACAGTTTTTATCCATTTAACATGTTAAGGTTAACAAAGCACTTTTATCTCTTACTGAGGCCCGAAAGGAGAATAGGAGGGGAAATCTCTGACATATTAAAGTCTCCAGGACAACAATTAATAACATTTCAGTAATGCTGCAGAGAAATCTGTGCTAAACATGAAAATGTTTTCACTGAACAAAAGTTACCATTTAAGAATGACTTAGATTTATGTACATCAGAGACGGTGTCAAATAATTTAGCACCACTACATACACTGATAAGCCAAACTTTAAAATAAATTACTAATAAATGAATATAGTTAAAGCTCTATCCCTTCCTTACTACCCCGAAATTAAAAAGCCTTATTATGATCTTATAACCTAAAGAATGTATTTATGATCACTAAATACGCAGTTATATACAAGAAAAAAAGGAAAAGTTTTAGAAGTTGAAAAAACCAGCAAATTAGTTATACCATTTTATAATTTATTTGACAACAATGTTTATAACAATATGTAATAGAAATTGCTCATTTAACTCTACTAAGATCTTACTTGGATGCCTCATTGTAGTATGGAACTGATCCTAGATTCTTAAAATATCATATGTCATTATAATTTTGGCAGCTACTGACCTAGAAAGACTTCATTCAAGTATAGCCCTGGCAATAGATTGTGTGTCTGTGATCCAAGAACCAGCCAAGATAAATATAGACAAACTCATCACCAGAAGTTTGGTTGATAGGTAATGTATTTATTTACCTTTGCCAGGTGGATTCATGAAACCTTTAACTAAGACATGAAGAGGTTGTAATCCTTATACAAATCACAGCACAGATTGTGATTTGACATTTTAAAGTATGTACATATTAAGTTTATGACTAAAGAGATTTATAACTTTCTTGGAACTTGAATATACTCTGGCCATTTCTACAAAATCAGTTGAAAAATTTAAAATTCCATCTAACAACGTCATTTTTCTATATGATAAAACATAAAGAGGCAGTGAAGGGGATAGAAGGTTAGCTTTGGAAGCAGGTTGATTTGGGTTCAGATCCTAACTTTAAAATATATTATAATCAAGTTACAATCTCTGTGTCCCAAGTAATTTTCTAAGACTATATAAATTATAGAGTTGTTGGTCTACTTTAGTGTGGAGACCCGATCAAATGAAAGGTCTGCCTCAACACGCATCTTCAGATGTGCTGGTAAGTGTTTAATAAGAGGCTCTCCGAGGAGAAAAAAAAAATAAAATGTGCCCCCAACACACTTTTAAGTTTAATTTGCATTATTAACATCATTTTCTTAAGTCTAGGATATCAACAAAGTAATAAATTAAGCCCTAATGTACAGTGTTTGCTGATTTCTGAGGTGTAAATTCTCCAAGTAAACATCTAACAATCAATTGGGTTCAAGCTGGTTCTATACACCTGGGCCACTGCCCCCCAAGACAAACAACAGATTAGAAACTGAATTTTTCATTGAACTTCCTATTTGATAGAACTGATGGTTGTTTTGAGATAATGTTTGGGGCAACAGGCTTAGTCACTATATTTCCTTCACAAAAATCTAAATTTTATTCTAGATATCATTATTTTATTATATTATTTATTATATTGTCATGCTATTTAATGTTAACAAGTATTTTAAATTGAAGTGCTATATAAATTAAAAATTCTATTGAACTTTAATATTTTCCTCAATCTATTATACTCCAATGTTCTTTGATATTTTTCACACTAGTAATCTCTTCCATTTCTTTTCATGCACCCACTCAGTAAAACAGGTTAGATTTCCATTTTTCAAGAGAAATATAATTTTCAAAGGATTTCACGTAGCTTAAAATTTCTTAAATAAAAAATGCTAAAACCCAAATGTTGTTAGAGAAATGAAAAAAATGAGTATTATAACAGACATTTTGTGTCTGTGAATGTGATTCCTAGTTTATTTTAATAGCTATACTAAAACCCCAAGGTACCGTTAATAATATTATATGCCTTCTGTCTACATATAAGAAAACATCCTCAAACACATTTTCTAATTTATAAGCTTATGACAAGTTCAAGCTTCTGAGAAATTGGACTTAAAAGTATGTCTTAGAGTGATAGAAGACCACTACTAACACTATCATAATTGTATACCTTTTACATCAAATCTGACATTTCGGTTTAATATGTTTTGCTAAGGGACTACACCATGTTATGGTCTTTCAGTGAAATCAAATCCATTTCAGACGTTTTCACTTTTCTAATATAACTCACTGGAAAGCTTTAAAGCTGCCATCTTTTTTTCTTTCTCTTTTCCAAAAGATTAATCCCAGGGCATCCATTAATTCTGCAAAAGCCTCATTATGGGTCAATGAGCCAGTAGTGAGCACCTCCATTAACTGTATGAATTTATACTATGTCACCTTAATGACATTTTGTCACTGCTACCTCTTCTGACATCTATACAGCTATTGAAAAAGTAGCATAATAAGTTTGTGAGGCATTAGGATATATTAGTGCAAGTTATAAGTTATTTGGATTTCAATGCTGTCAAAAACTGTCCTAGAAGAGGGAGGAGTAAATGTTTGAAAGCTAACTGGTCAAACTAAGGCTATTTCTGGAAAACTTGTATCTGGAAAGGTCACTTTATTAAAACATATCCTTTACCCAACTTCTACTCATTACCACAGGAGAAGACTGACATTAATAAAGATACAATAAAACTATCTATTTTATACCAGTTTTCCCTTGTGTATTACCAAGCTAATAAAAACATATGCTCTATTGATCGAGTTCAAATCAAGACAGGGAATGAATGCTTTCATTTGTAAATGATCCAAGAAAATGTATTTCAGTATGTTAGTGAAAACAAGTAAAGGAATTCTTGTTTACTATGTGTGCTTAATAAAGACTAAGACATAAACAAGTTAGTATTAATGTAGTGTGTGTTTATATACACAAAGAAGTTCAGAAAAATTAAAATTTCAGTTTAGTAATACATCTAGTTATTTTGAAAACTATGCTGTCAATTGACTAGGAATTGATTTTGAATTATGTTTGAATGAATTCAGTCATTTTCATAAGCTTCAGCAGTGTGGGGCACAGACTCTATGTTATTGCTCTATGATTTGTATCTTAGTTCTGAAAATACTTTTATATAAAAATAACACAAAGAAAACTGGAGTATTCAAATATGTTCACTGTGACAGTTAAATGCAACATGTACAAGTAATATCTTCTAAAGTTTTGTACATAAAGGTCTATATTTTAATTTTTTTTAATAAAATTTCTTTTTTTTTTCAATCAGCAAAGCTGTCCTCTCCCCCCAATTTAAGTTTGGAAAAAATTATTAAAAACATGTATAAACAAGCAGGGCAAATTTCTGCATTTACCATGTCTGAAATATAAATATATGTAGAGTGTATATAACTATATATATGTGTGTAAGTATGTATATGTATGTGTGCATATATATTTAATATACATTGTCTATATTTTGATGTGTATGTGAGTACATGAGACTGTACTACGAATCACCAGTCAGGAGGTGGGTAGCATGTTTCATCATTAATCCTTTGGAATTGTGGTTGATCATTATGCCGATCAGGGTTTCTAAGTCTTAAAGCTGCTTTACCTTATTGTTATTATATAAATTGTTCCCTTGGTTCTGTTCACTTCCCTTGGTGTCAGTTCATATAAGTCTCCCCAGGTTTCTCTGAAACCATTCCCTTTATCATTTCTTACAGCACAATAGTAAACCTTATTATCACATACAATGCTGAATTGAATATGTGCTGAGTTAAAAACCAGAATTTCAAATGCAAACACCCTTGCCAGCTCTACTAGTCTATATTTCTATGTTTCTAAAAGAGAATGAAATGTCTGGTTAAACTATTATTGCTATTAATTTTAAGAACAATTAATATTTATTATAATATCCATTATACATTATTAACAATTTCTACTATTCATGAAATGAAATATACTATTGTTTAATCAGAGAAATAGGATAAGAATTTAGACCATTTATAAGGTGCCCCTAATACATATCCCACCTCCTTTATAAAAATCCTTGTTTTATCCTTGCTATGCCTATTTCAGTATAATGGGACAGATTAACATTATTTCTATTTCACCAGAATTAGATTGGGATTCTTCATTATAATCCCCCTGTAAAATAAAAAACAGTTTTCAAAATGTTAGTTTTGAGCTGTGACTCAGTGTTAATTCTGGTATAAAACATCTGGGTGAAGCTACTGGATAAATAGCTAGCCTGTTCATCAATTCTGTCGAGACAGTACAGGGATCTTAACCTAAGCAGGAAATTGGTAAAGATAGGGAAACACTGAAAGATGTATCAATTCTTTAGTCAGATTTTAGTTGTATAAATAAAATAAATTGGCTTTAACAACCTTTTTTGCACTTACAGAGCAACTAACCCAGTTCACATCCTCATGACTTCTTAACTAGACTACTGGGGTAGCTTCCTAATTAGTCTCCCCTCAAGTCTCTCCCTGCACCAATCTGTTCTCCATAACCAAGTGACATTCCTAAGCACAGATTCCCCTGATCAGTAAATTCTAGGGACTCCTAACTACCCTTATAACAAATACAAGTACTATGTTTGGTATTTAAAGCCACTTACAATCTGATTCTATCCTGCCTTTCTACTCACACTACAACAGAGCCAATCTATCCTGCTGCTTCTTCACACATGAATTCCATTCTTGTGTTTCCATGCTTTTCCCCATGCTGTCCCCTATACCTGACCATATACTCCCTCTTCACCTCCACCTCTTAGATTTCCTTCAAAACTCACTTCAAATGCCATCTACTACACGAGGCCTTTCCTGATTAAACCAAGGGCTCCTTGGTGCCTCTCTGTATTTTGAATCCTCTTATTCTGTACATTCTTACATGTATATACATTATTTCCTCTAGCTCTGTGTATGGCAGGGACTGTTCATTTTCTTTCTTTGTATCCCCAGTGCCTACCATTGTATCTAGCACATAGTAGGCACTGAATAAATGCTTGTTGATAACTTAATTTGCAAGCCACTTTTCCTAAGACAGGATTGAAGAATCAGTAAAATCATGTCCACTTATAATCCAAGTTGTCTTTTTGCCCAACCAAAATAAAAATTTTAATAATACAATTGAAGTTCAACAAAAATAATTTTACTATTTCACCTTTATAATTTTTTTTGCAAAAACGTGGAGCTATTTTCCAAAAACTCTTTCAGATTTGCTTTTAATTTTAATTGTTTACACACTGTAATGTCAGTCAATCAATAAACATTTATTAAGCACCTACTATGTGCCAGGCACTTTGTTGAGCACTACAGATTCAAAATGAGACAATAGACAGTTCCTGCCTTCAAAAAGCCTACAATCCATAAAACATATTTTAGCACAACAGAATACATTTGTTGTAAATCTTATTTCTGGGCTGTTTGTCTCAATAGGTTTTTGGATTTCTCAGAACTAGGGTAGGAAATCAGTTCTTAGATGGGATGGCAGAAAAGGGTACTGAGCTTGACGTCAGAAGCCCTTGAGAAAAGTGTTACACACTTATACAGAGATACTCAGTCAAAGTATCAGTCTTTAATTTATATCTTCTGGAATTTTCCACTTCACAAGTCTCAAGTCATTTCCATAGTGTGGCTGAAAGTGTTGCGAGTGTTCACCCCGACTAGCGAGTTCATGGTAGGGGCGGGGTAGAGTGGAGGAGGGAAAGCCATTCAAATAAAGGATATGGTTATTGTCATATGCCATGGGGCGAAGGTTTTTTAACCTAGAGAACATGTTTTTAAAAATATTTTGATAGCTGTATTTCAGTATACTTAGTTCCCTTTGTAATTCTATGTACTTTATTTCATGAATTTAAAAATATTATTCTGAGAAGGGGTCCATAGGCTTCACCAGACAAAGGAATCCATGGCACAAAAAAAGGTTAAACTTCAAGAGAAAAAAAGATCCTTTAAATCTTCAGGTCAACTTTCAGTGGAAGATTACACTGCTGGAAGAAAAACATAAGCTTTCAGAGTTTCAAAAATTTGGGAGATACTTTAGGTTTTCTTATCTTTCCTAATCATGCTTGTGCATTGTTTATACATTAATACTTCAGAAAATGCCCACTGATAGGAATAAAATCTACATGCCTCATCCTTAGATATAGGATTATGATGTTTTTTCCTTGAGAAAAAAAGTCAAGATTGCTGTTCTATCTTTATAAAATCCTCTTATACCTAAGGAGCAGAGCAGTTGTCTTTCTGAGGTGTTCTGCAGAGTATCCACAAATAAAGGAAGTAAAAGGCAACTTTGACTTTACTATGTTTCGTTGGTTTAAGTCAGACCTTAAAAGGTTTTATAACATCAAGTTTTTTATATTCCATAATAAGACCGTAATGAAATAAATTTGCCTTAAAATTAGGCACACCTAAACTTGTGGACAAATCTGATCAATGTAGCCTTATTGCCAGGGAAAATAAGAACCATGAGAATAAGGAAAAGATTTTATTGTTCAGAATCCTGAAAGATTTTTTTTTACAAGATCCCATGTAACTGTACAATAAACCTTTGTATTTAACAACAGTTAAGTAATAAGGACTGTACAATTACTCTGCTTTCGGCTGTTTCTGTATATTGTGTGTTTGTTGGTTTAATCTAATGCGTATTGTTGCATAATATCCCCAGGCACAGTCAAGTAAAAGCTAAAGCCGTACAGAAAAGCCTACATTTTAAATGGGTCTTGTCATTAATGCTTTATTAATTGCCCCAGGCTATGAAAACCCAGGACTGGGCAAGCTATAACAATATGACACTTTAAGGTCAAATCCAATTCCTGCTGTGTTTTATGGAATAGACCAAATATTGAATTAACAGCAGGAAAGAGCAATTTATTGGGCTTTTCTCCATCTCCTGATTATCTGATCTAAATTAGATTGGATTTTTTTAAAGAACAAAACACCTTAACCACAGAATAAAAAAAGAACCTTTAATCATTTTCTGTTGTATATAAGATTATTTTCAGAAGCTTAGATGTATAGTATATTCTTTAAAAATTATGGTAATGTGCTGAGAATGAAATGTAAGTTTTTCCTTATTCTCATTTGAAAAAATAAAGAAATATCAAAATTGAAAGCACACAATTTAGGTTTCAGTACCTGCAATGCAGGAAAAAAATATCCTGTAGTCCCTAACTTCCCTAAAGCTTACCTTTACATCTGATGTATCTCTTTGGCTTGTTCTCCAAGATCTTGCAACTGATGAGAAGGTTCGATCTGGATGGTCAAATTTTCCATCATTTGCATTAAGAAAGAACGTTGTGAAAGGTTCCTAAATTAAAAAAAAACACACACACAATATTAATTACCATACACCATCTAAGTAGATGATGAGAATCTTTCCAAGTTGTAGTGATAACCACCTTGTATTACTATGGTACCTGGAAATTTCTGTGATTTCATTAGTTTTAGGATTCCCTCTACTGATGCAGGTCACAACCTTTTAAAATTAGTTTATCTACTTGTTTACCTCAGCTCAATTTTTTTGCTACCAAGAAGAAACCATCCTAGGTTGGATAAAGCCTTAATAATTTTTTCCTTAGTTATTTAACTGTCAATCCATTTGCTTTCTCCCCTTTAACAGTGTAATTTTTCTTGAGATTTTGGAGTGAGTTATCGAACCATATATTTCACAGTGCTGTGAAGGATAGAGAAATATTATGAAAGAGAAACAGAAAAAAAATAAGATGAGTGTGCCTGGGACTTCATTGGCTACCCATCCAAAATATGCATTTATGACTGGATAATGATGACGTTACCAAGAAATTTATTCTGTAAATGATGTGAGATACAGCCACTTCACTGAAGTTATCATTGAAGACAATAATAATGTAAATGAAAACAACCTTAACAGACATCAGAATTTGATTCAATGCAATGAACAGTCTTGACCACAAAGAACTGATACTAAAACATATCTTCCTCCTCTACATAGAGAGGTATGAGAGTGCAACAAAACACACATTGTTAAACAAAATCAATGTTTTGGTTTGTTTTGCTTTACTATACTTTGTTACAAAAGGGAGAGTTTTATTGGGAATTGATAGTGATGTTAAGAATATAAAAGGCAAAAAGAAAACATTGAAGAAAACGAATTAAAATTAAGTTGAGAGAATGCTTTTTTGGATCTTTTCTTCCCCTTATGTTTGCTTTGTTGGCAGTTTTGTGAATACTTAAATGTAGTTAAGGAATGAAATTCTTGGTGATTTTGCTGTATCTTATTCCCAAATAGGTTCAGTCAAACAAATTGCCAGTGTTTCTACAACTGTGGTGGTACAGTACACTCTCCACACCACCTATTTCCCTATTACATTATTATATGGTTCTGACTCTGAAGTCAATGTGAATAGGAGAAACATCCATGAACAAATTAGAAATTCTATAGTTGCATTCAAAAAGCTTCTCTTTGTGGGTTTAGTTAATAGAATTTTAATATTCTTGTCTACATGGAATTTTATTTCTGATCAGTCAACAGTACCTAACACATTTGTACTTAGGTGGTGATTGATAAATGTTTGCTGAATAAATAAATGATTGAACCAATCCAATCTAGTAAACACGGAGAAGCCCTCAAAGAGCTTACAATCTAAAGGATTAAAGCCAAATATTACAGTTGTATATAAAAGTGATTATATCAATTTATTCAACACCTTTATTTAGTGCTGGAGCCAAGATGGAATATGTAGGAAATCACTTGAACTCTCTTGAATTCACCTACAAACAACTATAAAATAGTGCTTAAAACAAATTATGCAGTGGCAGAACAAATGAAAACAGGGTGAAGAGCTCAAAAAGGATTTTAAAAATCAAATAAGAGAGGTGGGAGAAAAATTGGGAAAAGAAATGAGAATGATGTAAGAGAATCATGAAAAAAGAGTCAACAGCTTCATAAAGGAAGCACAAAAAATGGGAAAAGTTGTACAAAAATTTACTGAGAACAACCCTTTAAAAAGAAGAACTGGCCAAATATATTGAAAAAGAGGTAAAAAAACTAACCGAAGACAATAACTCCTTAAAAATCAGAATTGGACAAGTGGATGTTAATGGCTCCATGAGACATCAAGAAACAATAAAACAAAATCAAAAAAATGAAAAAAAAAAGATGTGAAATATCTCATTGGAAAAACAACAGACCTGGAAAACAGATCCAGGAGAGATAATTTAAGAATTATTGGACTATCTGCAAGCCATGAACAAAAAAATAACCTGGACATCATACTTGAAGAAATTATCAAAGAAAACTGTCCTGATACTCTAGAAACAAAGGGTAAAATAGACATCAAAAGAATCCACTGATTACTTCCTGATAGAGATCCCCAAACAAAAACTCCCTTGAATATTATAGCCAAATTCCAGAAATCCCAGGACAAGATGAAAATATTGTGAGCAGCTAGAAAGAAACAATTCAAATATTGTGGAACTACAACCAGGAATACACAGATTTAGCAGCTTCTACATTAAAGATTGGAGATCATGGAATATGATATTCCAAAACACAAAAAAGTTAGGATTACAACCAAGAATCACCTACCCAACGAAACTGAGTATAATGCTTCAGGGGGAAAAAAGGTCATACAATGAAATAGAGGACTTTCAAGCTTTCCTGATGAAAAGACCAGAGCTGAACAAAAATTTTGATTTTCAAATACAAGTTTCAAGAGAAGTGTAAAAAGGTAAAAAGGAAAGAGAAAACCTAAAAGATTCAATAAGGCTAAAATATTTGCATCCCTACACAGGAAGATGATACTTATAAAACTATATCACTATTATTGCAATTAGAAGGAGTATATATTGCATTGGGAACAGAAGGAAGGGAGAAGCAGAACAAGGTAAATTATCTCATGTGCAAAAGGCCTATTACAATGGAGGGGAAGATGGAGGGGGTGACTTAAAGCAGGAGTAACATACACAATCAGTTGGGTACAGAAATCTATCTTACGCCATAGGGAAATAGGAAGGGAAGAGACTAAGAAGTGTGTGTGTGTGTGTGTGTGTGTGTGTGTGTGGAGGGAGACTGACAGAAGGGAGGACAAACTTGGGGAGGCAGTGGTCAGAAGAAAAACACTGATGAGGAGGGAAAGGGTGAAAAGAGAGAAAGATAAACAGGAGGGAAAATAGGATGAGAGGAAATACACAGTCAGTAATCATAGCTGTGAATGTGAATGGGATGAACTCTCCCATGGAATGGAATTGGACAGCAGAGTGGATTAAAAACCACCTTTATTGAGTGCTACTACGTACCTAAAACCTTGTGAGGTTCATTTGTGCAAGGAATGCTTCTTAGGATCATCATAATTCAACAATGACAGGGAGCTCAGATATCACTGAGTTCAATCTTCTTATTTTATAGATAAGGAAACAGGTTCAGAGGGATTTAAGAGACTTTCTGAAGGGTATGCTGCTAGTACCTGGTAGAGTCGGACCCTAATGCTGGGAAAGATTGAAGGTAAAAGGAAAAGGGGATGGCAGAAGATGAGATGGACAGATAGTACCATGGAAACAACTAACATGAACTTGGACTGACTTCCAGAGATAGTGGAGGATAGAAGGTCCTGGCATACTATGGGATACATGGGGTCATGAGGAGTCAGACGGCAGGCAGAGTCAGGATTTGAATTATCTACTTTTCACCTTCTTTCCCACATGCCATACAGACATTCTAAAAGCATAGTAGTATAAAATGCAGGCTATCAGCACCTTAAGCCCTTTCCTTACTGACTACCCCATGTTCCTTTTTATCTACAACTTATACTGTCAGAGTTTTTACTAATTTTGGGTTTCACTAATATGTCTTCCCCTGCTATTTCCTTCACTTCTGCCTCAGATGAAGAGGTAGCCATTCTCCTTGCTAAAGCAAACATCTGCACATGCACAGGTGATCCTAATCCATTATATTTTTCCTCTTCTTAAAAAACAAACAAAAAACCTCTTACCTGATCCATTAGTTTATTGTCCTGTATCTCTCCTTCCCTTAGTGACTAAACTTCTTGGGAAGGCTGCGACAGTTTTTGCCTCCATTTCTGTTCCTCTCACCCTCTTCTTAACTTCCTATAATTTGGTTTCTGACTTCATCATTTGACTGAAATTGCTCTCTCCAAAGTTAGCAATCTCTCTTAACTGCTAAGTCATTTCTCAGAAATCCTCCTTCTTGACCTTCCTGATGTCACTAACACTAGATCAAAGTTGTCTAACATCTGCTGCTGGCTGCAACACTCCCAAGCAGCCCAAAACAAATTCAACTGTAACTGAGAAACATTAATGAAATAAATATAAATACTATAGAACATAGATGATATTAATAATATGTGGTTTTCTAAGTCAAAATGTGGCTTGCCAGGATCCCTATGTATGATTTAAAACAGATCTGAATTGTTCTGCAACCGAAAGTTTTTAGAGCATTTCTGGAGCCATTCAGAGGTCACCATGATTTGCTCAGAGTCCCACAGCTATTATTTTTCAGAGGTGCGACTTGAACCCAGGTCTTCCTGATTCCAGGACCAACTTTCTACTTTACAGAGGCAGCTAGGTAGAGCACTGAAGAATGCTGGATTTGGAGTCTGGAAGAGCTGGAAGAGGCTCAGATACTTACTAGCTGTGTGACCCTGGGCTTAAATGACTTCACTTAACCTGTTTCCTTCAGTTTTCTCATCTGTAAAATGGAGATAATATCAGCAACTACATCCCAGGGTTGTTGTGAGAATCAAATGAAATAATAATTGTAAAACGTTTAGCACAGTGCCTGACACATATTAAGTGCTATATAAATATTAGCTATTATCATTACTATTACTGTTATTGTTAGTAGCCCCTGTTTACATTTGAGTTTGATACCACTTCCATAGATCACCCTCTTCTCTGCAGCTAGATGGCACAGCAGATAGAACTGCATGTCTCAAGTCAGGAAGACCTGAGTTCAAATGTGACTTCAGACACTTCTAGCTACGTGGAGCAAGTCATTTCATTTTTGTCTGCCACAATTTCCTCATCTGTAAAATGGGGATAATAATAGCACCTACCTCCCAGGGTTGTTGTGAGGATCAAATGAAATAATAATGGTAAATGTTAGCTGCTATTATTATTCATAACAACACTTCCTTCTCCTTAGTTCTTCAAGGCACCAATCTTAACTAGTTCTCTTTCTAACTCTCTGACTATTCCTTCTCAGTTTCCTTTGATAGATCTTTATCCAGGTCATGTCTGCTAATTATGGATGTCCCCTAAGGCTCTGTCCTAGGCCCTCTTCTCTTTTCCCTCTATACTACTTTGCTGGTGATTTCATCAGCTGCCACGGATTCAATTATTATCTCTAAACTGATGATTCTTAAATTTACTTATCCAGTCATAATTTCTTTGCTGACCTCCAGTTTCACATCTCCAACTGTTTATTGGACATCTTGAACTGTCCAATAGAACATGAACTGTTCCACAGACATCTCAAACTCCATATGTCCAAAATCAAACTCATTGTCTTTACTCCAAACCCTGCCCTCTTTGTCAAGGGTATCATCATTCTTTCCAGTCACTCAGGTTCATAACTGCAGTGTTATGTTTGATTCCTCACTTGTACTCATCTAGCATGTGAATTCTGTTCAAATCTTATCATTTCTGTCTTCACAATATCTGACACTGCCACCATACTGGTAGAGGCCAGCATCACCTCAAGCTTGTACTACTGAAATAGCCTACTGGATAGGATCAAATATAAAATCCTTTCGTTGGACTTTTATCATCCTTCACAATCTAGCCTCAGTCTGATGTTTTCATTTTTCTTACACTTTATTACCCCCTCCATATGCTCTAAAATCCAGCTATACAGTCTTCATTGTAGTTCCTTACCAAGACACTCCCAACTCCATACCTTTTCACTGGCTATCCCCTATACCTGGAATATTCATTTTCACCTCTGTGTCCTAGCTTTTCTGGCTTTCTTCAAGATTCAGCTCTAATCTTACCTTTTGTAAAATACCTCTCCCAGTCCCCTGTCATTCCTCCCTTTCAAACCACCTCCCAACTCCCTGTGCTTTCCCTCTGAGATAGGGTCCTATTTATACCTTACATATTTTATATCTTATATGTACTTGTTTGCATGTTGTCTCTCCCATTAGAATGTGAGGGCAGGGCCTGTATTTTTACTTTTTCTTGTATCCACAGTCCTAAGGCCAGTACTTACAAATAGAAACAAAGCAATCAATAAATATTTATTAAGAGCCTGGTATGGACTTGACACAGCCCCAGCCCTTAAAGAGCTCACAATATAAAGGGAAAAACAACAAGCAAATGTATACAAACAATCTACATAGAAGATACATAGGAAATAATTAAGAGAAGGAAGGCCCTAGAATTAAGAGGGGTTGGGAAAGGCATCCTATAGAAGATAGGGTTTTAGTTGGCATTTAAAGGAAGCCAGAGATGTCACTAAGCAGAGATGACGAAGGAGAGCACTCCAGGTACGGGAGACAGACAGAAAAAAATGCCCTGAGCAGAGAGCATCCTCCTCATGGAAACAGCCAGGAGGTCAATGCTACTTGATCAAAGAGCATGTGGCAGGGAGCAAGGTACAAGAAGACTAGAAAGACAGGAGGGGGCTAGGTTATAAAAGACTCTGACAGCTAAGCAGAGGACTTTGCATTTCATCTTGGAGGCAAATGGGGAACCACTGGAGTTTACTGAGTGGGGGAGGGGGATATAACTGGACCTGTATTTTGGAACACTTTAGTGTCTGAATGGAGGATGGATTGGAATGGGAAAGACTTGAAGCAGGCAGACCCACCAGCAGGCTATTGCAATAATCCAGGTATGAAGTGATGAGGGCCTTCTCTAGAGTGGTGACAGTGTCAGAGGAGAGAAGGTCGCACACTTGAGAGATATTACTAAGATGAAAATTGACAGGGCTTGGCAATACCTTGGATACGTCCAGGGTGGGGAAGGAGGGTGTGTTGAAAGATAGTGAGGAATCCAAGATGACTCTTATGTTGTGAGCTTGAGGAACTGGGAGGGTGGTGTAGCCCTCTACTGTAAAAGGGAAGGGGGGGGTTGGGGAAAAAATAATGAGTTCTCTTTTGGATATATTGAGTTTAAGATGTCTACTGGACATTTAGTTTGAGATGTCTGAAAAGCAGTCGGAGATGTAAGACTGGAGGTCAGTAGAGAGGTTGGAGCAGGAAAGGTAGATATGTAATCACTGGCACAGATGATATCACCAAGTAAAATAGTACAGAGGGAGAAGAGAATCCAGGATAGAACCTCAAGGGACACCTACAGTTAGTGGGTCTTATACAGAAGAGGATCCAGCAAAGGAGATAGAGAAGGTGCAGTGTAGTCAGATAGGTAGGAGGAGAACCAAGAAACAACGTGCTTAATAAATGCTTGATGACTTGATTTGACTTGTTGACTATTGGCTGGTCTATTGGTCTTCCTGCTTCCTGTTTCTCCCTCTATGTAGGATAGACACAGCTGTTAAAGAGATAATTTTTTTAAAAATCACTTATTTTTAAAAGCATTTATTATCTTTCCCTATCACTATATCTACTAGTTAACGCAATTAAAAAAAAAAGAAAGAAAACCAAGACCCTAACAGATATGTGTAGTGCAGCAAAACAAATTTTCACACTGAATTTTAAGTCCATCACCTCTCTGGCAGGAGATAGTTGGTGTGTTTCATTTCTAGTCCTCTGGACTTATGGCTTATCATTCCATTTATTAAATGAATTAAAAATGAGAGAAGGCTTTATACTGCATTTAACCATCAGCTAGTGAGGTAGGCACCAGGTGACGTGAGAATATTGAACCAGGGGTCCAAGAAGACCTGAATTAAAATCCAGCCTCAGATACCTGGTTAAGTTGTTTAACCTTTCTCCCTCAGTTTTCTTTTCTGTAAAATGGAGATAATAAAAGGACCTTTCTCCCAGGTTAATGCTCCAGAAGATCAAATGGGATATTTGCAAAGCACTTTAGCAAATCTTATTAAAGTGTTACATATATTCTAGCTATTATAATTACAGCTAAATAAATACACCCAGTACATATGTGTTTACATATCTCCTTACAGGTTTAAATTGGTAAGGGATATATTTATCATAAACAAGTAGCCACTTATATAGTAGTCAAAAACTGAGTTCCTATCAATGGGGGAAAAGTTGTTTGTTAAGTATGAATGTAATGCAATCATATTGTGTTGTAAGAAATGATGAATATGAGAAATTTAGAGAAACATGAGAAGACTTGTATAAACTCATGCAGGATGAAGAAAGTAGAACCAGGAGAGCAATATAGACAATGACCCCAATAATGAGGATGAAAGTATTGAAGGGCAGCTGAACTCAGATTAAAGGCAAAACTGATTCCAGAAGACTCAAACCTCCCAATTCTGCTCTGTAGAGAGGTGGGGGGAGGAGGGAAATACTGGTGCTGAATTTTGCATACACTTCTGTGGTCACTGTGTCAGTTGGTTTTGATTAAGTGTTTTTCTTTGTTACAAGGGAGGATTCAATGGGGGTGAGTGGGTAGGATAAAATATCAGGAAATGGCTATAGTATAAAAACAGATGTTATCAATACAACTTTTTAAAAAAAGTTATAGGATACTTCAGAGAGTGAATTTCCAATAAAAACAAAGTTAGTAAGCATCTCAAATGATATTGGCTAGTATAATAAAAAGGAAAATAATATTTCAGATGGTGCTTTATTGTATACTTCTTTATCATAAGGTAAGGCTAGGTGTTTAGGATAGGATTTTGTTCATTGTTTTATATGTACATATTTTAAATGTTTTGTATACTTCAAAGAACTTTTAAATTAATTGGCTAAAAGCTGTTACTACAAAAATGCCACATATATATATATATACACACACATGTATATATATTTAACTTGCTTTCATTAAAAATCTTAGCCTTCAGTTTTAAACATGAGAAAAATAAAAAATTCTGCCTCTAGTTAATTCTAAATAAGAAGTTACACAAACTTTTTAGAAAACATGTCCTAAAGTCTGAGAGAATTTTTGAGACATTATAATTAGGACACAAAAGTTTTTTTTAAATGAGACACTTTCTATTTTGATTAATAGGGCAAGGAAGTAACTTGAACTTCTAATTTTTCTTTGTTTTCCTCATGTTAGATTTTTTTTGGTGTTGTTTTATTATACACAAACAAAAAAGAGACTATTGTAAACACCAGAACTTTTCTACAGTAATGAGAAAACTCTACTGATTAAATATTAAAAAAAATGCAAAACAATGAAGCACTAAGAATGGAAAATGGATACCTCCTTTAGACATATGTGCATTTCAATGCTTATTATACAGATTAACATAATTTAATGAAATGGTCTAGAAGGTTGAGTCAGAGATGTACAAACTAATCAGTTTCAAAAGTTCTTTCTGAATAGGAAAGAAAAGAATGGCTCGTAATTTTTTTTTTAACTTTATTGGTATAGAGAAGACCCAGAGAGTAAAGTCCTTCCATTACTGCATATCAGTAACTTTCTGTAACTTAGCATCTTAGAAATTACACAGGGGTACTGAAAATTTACTTTGATTTGCCTATAGTCACAAAAGCAAGGTGTCAGAAGTAGGATTTGAATCCAGGTTTTCCTGATTCAGAGGCTTGCTCTCTATCATAGAAAAATTCCAAGAAAATGCAGTGAAGTAGAAAATAAAGTATCTGTACAATTCCTAGATCTACTTATGCACAGCTAGACATATACTGGTAAACTTGGCATTTATGGGAAAGGAAAAGCAAATACATGGAGTTTTTGTTTTTCTATGGATACCACTTTGGTGGTTCACACAAAAAATTAATGTAAGAGAAAAGAGAGTTCTTAGAAATAAATTTACTTGTAGCAGTATGGTTAAGTGGCAGAATATTGTGGAATAACATTCGACTATCTTAGGTCAATGTAATATATAATAAATATCAAACTTGAAGTTAGTTTTCCCCTTTGATAACTACAGAGATATTGTCATTTTGATTTTTTTCATCAAAGAAAGCAAATTTACCAACTCGAGCAATTTATCTCCATGCAGCTTTTTATGGTATATATTTCTGACACTGATTTTGAGTCTGTAATCTCAACCCTTAAGTAGCACAGTTATCCATTTTGTGTTTTTTTTTTTTTACTTAGGATGACAGTTTTTAATAAAGAAATTTAAATGATATAATCACTAAACCTTAATGACTTTTTGTCCTTCTCCTGACCTAAATGTTAAATAGCCTCTTGGTTTACACTAAGAAAGAAGACTAGAGAGTTGTCATTATGGCATGGCTTTTTGAGGATACATACTTAAAAATAACAAAGACTATGCTACTTATAATGAAATACATTTAATCTAGTCCATCAAGTAGTTACTGAGTGCCTACTTAATAAAAGCATTAGGCTAGGCACTAGAGATACAAAAATTTAAAAGAACTCTCTGTCCCTGCTCTGTATCCTCAAAATGCTTGTTATTACCCCTACTTCAATGGGTCCCCAATGTGTTTGCTGTCTTGGAATGTTAATGTTTCTCGTACCTATGTAATGTTCCATATACACATACAAAAACGAGACTGTAATAAACACTTGTACTTTTTTAGAGGAATGAGAAAACTCCACCACTTACATATAAAAAAATGCAAAAAAAATGGGGCACTAAGAATGGAAAACAGATCTCCTCCTTTAGACATATGTGCATTTTAATGTCTATCACACAGATTAACATAATTTAATGAAATGGTCTAGAAGGTTGAGTCAGAGGATGTATAAACTGATCAGTTTCAAAAGTTCTTTCTGAATAGGAAAGAAAAAACTGGCTGGCAAGTAACTGGCATCTATGGAAGGCAAAACACAGAGTTTTCAATTTTAATGGAATTAGTCTTAGGACAAAATAAGCAGAACCTTCAAGAGAACTGGGAATGGTGTGTGTGTGTGTGTGTGTGTGTGTGTGTGTGTAGATACATATATCTATATATGGTCTTCCTACTCTACTAGGATAAGAATCTTAGACTCCAGATTACACTGATTGGTTCCATAATACCTAATTACTTCTCTCTGTCTCTTTGCATTGGAAATGAATGTGACAGCAGAAGATAAATATTTTTTAACATACAGTCCACTTTTGACTATTGAAGTCAATGTCACTGAAATAGCTGAAGGATCTCTAAAAGAACAATGCTAAGTGACATCCAAAAATAACACAAAAACTTCACTTTGACTACAATTTAGCTATTAATGGTATCTAAAATGAATTTGTGCCTCTGGTACAACTCTTGGTGAGCCACTGATGAATAATGAATAGACTCAGAGAGCAAGATGAGAAGGAAGAAGCAACAGAGCTGTATAATCCACAGACCGGATATTCAATCTGAGTCCTTTTTATGTTTTGACTGTCTCTACAATAGTATTAGATACATTTTACTACTGAATTAAAATACTTTTTTTTTTAAATACAGTAACACCCTTTCATCTCCTTCCAATCCCACCCACAAAAATCAAACTAAGGCAACAACAATAACAACAACAACAAAACCTATCAGATTTTAAAACTTCAATTAGTACAGAAAATTGAGCTCCTGTGTGAGTTAGGATTTTATCAGTTAATGTGCTATAAATAATAGAGCTTCTGTGATGAAAAAGCTATTTTGCCAGATTTCTTCATATACAACTAATGAATGCCTGAAAGCAACAAAAGAGAATTAGAAAACCATCAGTGAGGTTTTGTGAGCCATAATATTTAGTTTAATATTTTACTTTTATCCAAGGGAGGATGTAAAAGCCCACATAAATTCTTGGATATTACTTCTGAATTCCAATATGACTGAATATTTTATTTGCACTTAGTTCATGTGTTATTTTATTAAACAGGAAACTATATGGATGAATTTTATAATTAGCTTGCTTTCCTGAATTATATATAATTCTGTTAGGATTATGAGGCAATCTTTTTATTTTGGCACTTAGGAATCTATTTTTCCCTCAATATCTTAGGCAATTTAAATATATTTTGTCTGAAGGTTTTTTGTTATTTTTATCAAACTCAGTCTAAATCAACAGCAATAAAAACAAAAACTTAAAACACCTATGTAAAGAAGGAGGAAGAATTATTTTCTTTTGTGACTGTCCATATAGAAGATTCTTGAGAGAAATAATGGCATACAAGATAGGGAGCCAGCCTTGCAAATAGGAAGATCTGTGCTCCAGTTTTGTTTCAGACACTTAATAGCTATGTGATAACTTACAGTTGTAAGTCACTGAACTACTCCGCTAGGCCTTAATTTTTTTATCTGTAAAGTGAGAGGATAGGAGCAGATAACCTCTGAGGTCCCTTCCATCTCTTCCATCTAGATTTACCACCCTATGAACTTCCTGAATGTTTCTCTAACAGGCTTTCCAAGTCTTCATCTTCTTCCTACTCTGATTGATTTGCATTAACATTGGCACCACTCTATGTTACTAATCTTTTTTTGTACTACATTAAAAATAATAAAAATGTTATAAGGTATTTTGACTTCAACAGTAAAGATTAAATGAGAAATGATTGTTAGAAACCAATTACTAATATATGGGGCAGAGGGCATGAGTGGGATCCAGGGTTTTTTCCCTTTCTAGTTCCTCATTCAAAGTCCAATCCTTGTGAAGGGCATTGTTGATAGATGAGATTGCCCAAATTCTCTGGGTACATGCTTCTTGTCCCACCCAACTAGAAGAACTTACAAAAACACCTAATTTAGGTGAATTCGGGCCCACTGTGTTCTACTCTGACAGGACTGGGGATCCCTTTTGTCTAGATTGCTTGAGGCAGGGGCTCAAGCTGGTTGTAGAGTTGAATAAGAGTGACATGATCAAAGTCATGTCCCTGCCCCAGCCCCTCATTAAAATATGCCCACCTCTCATTATAGTATTCATTCTCTCATTAATTGTTAATCAGTAAGAGTTGATTTCTACCTGTGGGGCTTACCCACTCTTCCAAGGGTATAAAAGTGTAAGCAGCCTCCATGATTCATCTTTGGTCCCTGAGAGTGTCACTGACCCCTTTCATTAATTATTTGCTAGCTATAATTAATAAAATGATTATCAATTACCCAGAAATCATGTCTCTTAGACTTTTCATATGTCACATAAAAGCCCAGTGAGAGAATAGAGCATATCCCTGCTTCTTTTCTTGCAGCACCCAGAGGACCAATCCCAACTACAGAAAATTTCAGGTCAGTATTGAGATCTAGAAGTCTTTAGACACTATCTAGTCCAACTCCCTTATTTTACAGATGAGGACACCAAGACTAACATGTGTTAGGTGATTTGCCCTGCAGAACCAGGATTTGAACCTACATAAAATACAGAGTACAGAAATCGTAGAATTATGGATGGATTTAAAGAATTCGAAGGGACCTCAGCAGCCTTCTAACACAATTATAATCAGAAGGAATCCCCATTAAAACCAGATAAGAAGTCATCCACACCTTCTCCTGGAATACCAATATGACTGAATATAAATGAGGACATTTAACGAGGAGGAACCCACCATCTCTAGATGAGATTGCCCAAATTCTCTGGGTACATGCTTCTTGTCCCACCCAACTAGAAGCCCTTACAAAAAGATCTAATTTAGGTGAATTCGGGCCCACTGTGTTCTACTCTGACAGGACTGGGGATTCTTTTTGTCTTGATTGCTTGAGGCGGTTCTAAAATTGTGGGTCACAACCCCATATGGGGTCATGTAACTGAATGGAGGGGATCGCGAAAAATTTGTCAATAGTAAAAGGTTTCTGAACATGCAACAACCAAAAATAAATTCAAAATCAAATGCGTAATAAATCCGAGGTGTTTCTGGCAGCGCTTGCCTATGTTGCATTGTACAACTTCACTGCAGCCTTGGTTCTGAACATACAACGTGCATATTCTGCACCGAGAATGCCATTATGCCATGCAATGCCAACGAATTCTGCCAGAAACATCTCGGCTAAGATTGGAGACTATTGTATGTTATATATTGTAGTGTTTTTACTGTACATACAAAATCACTAAATGAATTCTGGCTTGGGATTAGAACAGAATTTCCAATAATTTCTGAAATGGCCCTAAAAAATACTTCTGCCATTTTGTGCTATGTATTTATGTGAAGTGGCATTCTCAGCATTGATGACTACAAAATCAAAATATCGACCAACTCTGAAAAATGTTGAAGATGCTCTATGTCCTCCAATATCAAATATTCCACCAAGATTTAATTCTTTATGTAAAAATAAATAAGCACATCCATCTCATTAGTATGCAAATCTGCTTTCATCTTTAATAAATGGTAAAATTATATGTATACCAAAGAATTGTTTTAAAATAAATTTCTTTATGATTTATTATCAGCAAATGTTCGGTTTGTATACCTATTTTATATACCTATATACTTGGGGTTGAGTAAAAATTTTTTGGGTGAAAAGGGATCTGCAAGTAGAAAAAATTTAAGAAGGCCTGTTCTAGGGGGACAGTTTATCCAACTTTTGGATAGCTCTAGTTTTTAGAAAGTTTTTCTGGGCATCAAGTGTAAATTGGCCTGTCTGCAACTTCTACCCATTGCTTGTGGTTTTGCCTTCTAGGGCCAACCAGAACATTTCTAATCTTGCCTCCAAATGTCAGCTCTTTTAAATTCCTGAAGACAACTACCATATCACACCTAAGTCTTCTTTCCAGGTTAAACATGTTTAGTTTCCTTAATTGATTTTCATATGTCACAGATTCAAGGCCTTTCCCTATTCTGGTTGTCCTCTGGATCCTCTCCAGGTTATCAATGTCCTTCTTAAACTGGAGTGCCTAGAATGGAAATAAATACTCTAGATGCAGTCTCAACAAGGTCAAATATAGTAGGACCATTACTGCTTTATTTCTTTAAGGTTAAGAAAAAAAAACTTAACAGTTTTTAGCAAGCACAAACATTTCCACCTATAAAAAAATATGAGCAAGGCATAAGAAACTGAATTTCTGTTAAATGTAGTTTTTTAAAGTATATCTTGAATTTAATAAGACTGAATCAAAATTATTGTTTGCGCTCCCATCTACACTTTTTTCTCATGTAAAAAAAATTGAGGGGCAGCTAAGTAGCACAGTGGATACAGCACTGGCCCTGGAGTTTGGCTTTTTGCCTTGGCAACTTTTACAATGGTTAAACTTTTGCAGAAAATGGTGATAATCAAAGTGGCTAAACTCTCTCCCCTATCCAATCCATTCATCCTTCACACAGTTGTCAGTTATTTTCTTGAAGTACAAGTGTGACCTTGTTATTCTCCTTAATACACTCCAATGTCTCTCTTTAGCCTCTAGGATCGATTTATCTAGGATAGAACTTATAAGTTCTGATAAGTTTTTAAAATCTTCCATAAATTGTCCCAAAAATGCCTTTCTTTTTAACTTTATTAACAATTATTCCCTTTCTAACACTACAGTTCAGTCAACCTAGCTTTCCAGCTATTTGCACACTCTTCCTCTTGGACATGAATTCCCACCTTCCAACAGTCTCTACAAATGCCTTGTTTCTTTCAAAATTCTGCTCATGCAATCTTTTGCAAGAAGTCTTTCCTTATTCCCCCAGGAGTTTCCTCTCTTTTTTCAATTACCTTCTATTTATTTTGTAAATACTTATTCATGAACCTGTTGTTGCCCTGGAAAAAATGTAGGCTCTCTGGAGGCAGGGTCTATTTTTGTTTTTGTATCTATTGCTCTCCCCAACTCCCAGGCATAGTGCATGGTAAAAAGTAGGTGCCTAACAAATGCTTGTTCAATGACTGATTTGCCCTTTTCCATTTCCTCTTTTTCATCACTGGCAAACTAATCTGAATGTAAATTACTGCAATAATTCACAGTATCGTCTCATCTTTACCTTTTCTTTTAATTTGATGTTGATCTGGCCTTTGTTCTAACTAGTCAATGGTCCAATTGCATGGAGACAGCTGATTTTGACATGATTCCCAATTTTGGTTACCATTCATTTCCTGTTAATATACTATTTCAATTTTTGTGATATTGTTTGTGCTCACTACATCTATGGCCTTCTGACTCTTCTAGACAAAAAAATTTATGTAAATGTGAGACTTCTAAGGAGTTCAAAGTCTTCAACGTCTTTTGTTTCTCCAATCTAAGCCACATTTACTGATAAATTTTTCATCATCTTCCCTTCTATCTACCTTTACACTGAAATCACTGAGTATAAAATTAGAAGCTGACCTCAATTCTTTAATAAAAATATTGGAAAAAATGGTTGAGTTGATCTTGTGATCTTGTGATATACCACTAAATATATCTATCTATCTATCTATCTACAGGCTGATATTATCCTATTATTAAACATTTTTGATAGTTATTTAACAAGTTTTAAGTCCACCTAACCCTACTACTTTCTAGTGCACATTTTCTATCATATTTTTAATGATATCATGTGAGAATTTACAAAATGTATTGCTGACAAATCCATATATACTTTATCTATAGCACCCACTTGGTCTACCAGTCTAAAAACCTTATCAAAAAGGGCAGTGAAATTCGTATGGCAGAACTCAGTCTAGATGAACTCCTGGGGCTCCTTTTTTACCTAAATATTTACAAATCAAAAACAAGTCAATAAACATTCATTAAGTGCTTTCTAGTTGCAAGTATCTTGCTAAGCATTGAGAATACAAATACAAGCAAGAATAGAGACAGTTTCTGCCCTTCAGGAGCTTGTGTTTTAAGGGAGAAAGAAAACATATGAAAAGAAGATGAAAAGTAGAGAGGTTTGGGGAGGGTAAGTTATCTATACACAGATGAAGGAGTAGGTAATGGGACTCAAAATGACCTATTTGTTGTTCTTCCTATACAATATTCTATCTTTGATTTCTCTTCTTTTGCAGAGATTGTTCCCCATTCCTGAAATGAATTCCCTCTTTACGTCTGCCTATGGAATGGTTAACTCTCTTTAAAGCTCAATTAAGTGGCCACCTCCTTCCTACATGAGACCTTTTCTGATTCTCCTAGCACAACTTCCCATGCTCCATAACCTTGTTTTACTTTATAAGTAATTATAGGTGTACATGTTGTCTCCTTTGATAGAATGTAAACTACTTGAGGGTCAGGATGGTTTCTTTTATTCTTTTTCCTTTTTTTTTCGTATTTCTAGTCCCTAACAGTGCTTTGAACATAGTAAATGCTTAATAAATGTTTATTTATTGATTGAAGTGCAAATTCTACGCTAAAAGAAGAAAGCTGAGTAATAATGTGTACAGTAATATCTAAGACACACTCCAAAACATGAAAGAAGTACTGGGGATGGATATGGAATTTGGGGATAAGGCAGCTAGTCTCCATAGTCTCTAAACTCCTGGGACTGAGATTTTATATTCATATTTAGTACTAATACATTTCAGTTTTTGAGGATGAAATTTAAAAGGCATATAAAATGCTTTCAGATCTTTGGAGAAAGGCGGTTTAGAAATACCAAGTACTTTTATACTTAAAGCATTTCCTTTATCAAACAGTCACTAAGAAATTTCAGAGATCATCAGAAAGTAACCACCTTTCACTGAAGTGCTACTTACTTTTATATGATTAAAAAAATCAAGTAAAGTAGATTTTATGGTTTTAATTACCAAAATTTGAGATTCTAGTTTATATTCAAAATAATAATCAAATAATTTGTTAAGTAAATATACCTAATGCATATAATAATTTATTTTGTACTAACAAAAGGATATGGTCACTTCACTCTGAAAATAACTGTTAGTAAAATAAAATTATGAATTTAAGCAGCCTAGAATTCTTGCAGGTTAGGTAACAGTCCTTTGCATGATTGTCCCCCATGCCTGGAGCACTCTCCCTCCTCCTTTTCACCTGTTTCCCTGGTTTCTGTCAAAGCTTAGCTCAAATCCTGCCTTCTGCAGGAGGTCCTTCCTGTCCCCTCAGATTCTAGGGCCTTCCTCTCTGGGATTACCTTCAATTTGCTCTCTCTATGTCTCTGTCTCTCCTCTCTACTCACTCATTCTCTCTCTTTTATCTCTTTCTCTGTGTATGTGTGTATGTGTGTGTGTGTGTGTGTGTGTGTGTGTACAGATGCAGTTATTTTCATGGCATTTTTCCCATTAAAATGTGAACTCCTTGAGGGCAGGAACTGTTTTTACCTTTCTATCTCCAGTGGTTACTAAGTGCATGGTACATAGTAAGCATTTGTAATCAAGCTTGTTGATTACTCACTGACATTATTTCCTAATCCCTGAATTCAGGAATCACTTATTATCTCTCTGATTTCCCTCCCTATCAAGACATAGGATTAAAAAATAGCAAATATTATTATAGATCACAGGATCACAGACAGATTAGATTAGCAAGGGAGCTAAAAGGTCATCTAATCCAACACTCATTTTCATTTATTTATTTATTTTTAGGCAATTGGGGTTAAGTGACTTGCCCAGGGTCACACAGCTAGTAAGTGTCAAGTGTTTGGTCTGAGGCCACATTTGAACTCAGGTCCTCCTGACTTCAGGGCCAGTGCTCTATCCACTGCACCACCTAGCTGCCCCTAACACTCATTTTTACATATAAGAAAATTGAGCCTCAGGGACAGAGTGTCTTGCCCACAGTCACAGAGCTGGTAAATGGCAGGGCTGGGATTTGTATCTAAGTATTTTGAATCCAAACCCAACATTTTTTCAACTGTATTACTCATGAAGCATTAAAATATGGCTAATTTGAAAATTCTCAACTCTGTATTGGCAAAGATACTTAAGTGGTTTGCTGTTTTCTTCTCCAGCTCATTTTGTAGAGGAGGAAACTTAGGCAAACAGGGTTAAGTGACTTGCTCAGGGTCACAGAACTAGTAAGTATCTGTGGCCAGATTTGAACTCAGGAAGACAAGTCTTCCTGACTCCAGTCTAGCACTCTATCCACTGTAGCTGCCCTTTCAACAACAACAAATTTTTTTTTTATAATAGATAGATAGTAAGCACATTTCAATCAAAACACTTTAAACACTTTCATTAACATGTCCTGGAAGGTTAAAATTATCTTGAATCAGTGTGGTGTGTTGAGTAGAGAGTTGGTCTTAGAATCAGGAAAACCTGGGTTCAAATCCCAGCTCTGAAAAATACTTGCTATGTGACTGAGCAAATCATGGTGACTCAGGAAACTCTCTAAGACTTTAGGTTGCAGAACAGTTGTGGTTCTGCATTGGTAGAGGGAGTTTTCTTCAGGGATTTCCTTATTCAAATGAAACCTCAAGCAGACCTGATTTTTAAAAATTACCTACTTGCCAATCCAACAACCAAGGAATAGGAGAAATAGATAAATGTAAGTGCTTTTAAGTACTGGTGAATCTGAAGAGAGGCAATGAAGAGAGGATAAAGGCAGAAGCCAGAAGTTTTCCTCATACATTATTGGGGAGAGGGAGTGTGTGGAGAACTTAGAAATATCAGCTGGAACTCAGCCCAAACAGAAGATAAAAACACAATAAAAAAAACTATATATTAAGTTTATTTTGATATCTAAAACAAAACAAAACCCTTGATTTCTCAAAAATTAAAGTCAAGAAACAAGAATAAGTTTCATTAGTCTGGACACTGGATTAGAACTCTGGACTCTCAGAATTCCAACACCCATACAAAATGCCTCTTTTATCACAGAATATTTCACAAGTTCTATAGCTAAAAAGTTTCCATGAAAGCACTTACAATTCGAAGTAGCCAAGATAGTGTAGATGGTGCTGTTGAATAGTGTGTGCTATAGTGGCAAGGTGGGCTCTGATCATCTTCCCAAGTCTCATAGCGCTCTGCATAAAAAACTGCTCTTTTGGGGTTCAAAGCACCAACTGGCTATAAAGAAAAGAGAAACCCTGTAAATTAGTAAGTTAGGATAGTATGTACTCGACGATCACATCATATATTCTTATAAAAGAGTGGGTTTTTTTCCATTAATGAATTTAACTCACAGAGCATAGATACCTCACGTTATGATGCAGATATACTAAAGCTGGATTTGGAGTTCCCTTTCAAAAGATATAAGCTCATCGAGTGGTTTTCTACTTTGTATTTCTAAGGGGACTGTGAATTTATTTTAGACAATCAGTGAAGTTGGATGGGAAAAAAACATTACATCTTTATTTCAATATAATTGGTTTCCGTTATAATCCTACACATCTTAATGCATTTAAAAACACTATTCTAAGAAGGAATCCATAAACTTTACCAGATTGCCAATGGGGTCCATGACACAAAAACAGGTTAGAACCTCTGATAATTTCCTTTTACAGATAAATGAAACTGAGGTCCAAAGGGACCCAGTGACTACTCAAAGAAACCCAGGTAACCAGTAGCAGGGCCAGAATCTGATTCCTCTCTACAGCATAATAAAAAAGTAGTCATCTAACTTACTTCTTAGACCTCCAAGAAGGGGAATCTACTAACTTGTTTTTTATTTGTATTTATTTTATTTTTTATTTTTAATGGTATTTTTTTCAATTACATGTAAAGATAGTTGTCAACATTCATTTTTCTAAGATTTTGAGTTCCAAGTTTTTCTTTCTCCCTCACTTCCCTCCCCCCTCCTTAAGACAGCAAGCAATCTAATACAGGTTATACATGTAAATTATGTTAAACATATTTCCACATTAGTCATGTTGTGAAAGAAGAATCAGAACAAAAGGGAAAGACCACGAGAAAGGGAAAAAAACCCCAAAACCAAAAGTGAAAACAGTATGCTTTGATCTGCACTCAGACTTCAGTTCTTTCTCTGGGTGTGGATAGCATTTTCCATCACAAGTCTTTTGGAATTGTCTTGGATCATTGTATTGCTGAGAAAAGCTAAGCGTGTCTATCATAGCTGATCATTGTACCATGTTGCTGTTACTATGGAGAATGTTCTCAATCCACTAACTTCCAAGGCAGCCCATTCTACTTGGGGATAGATTTCGTTTTCAGGAAGTTTTTCCTGATATGATGCTTAAAATTTGCCTCTTGTCACTTCCAATCATTGCTTTCAATTCTACCTTCCAGGACCAAGCAGAGTAAGTATAAACAGTCATAAAAAATTATAGATATAGAATTGAAAAGGACCTCAAGGGACACCAGTCCAAACCTCTCATTTTACAGATAAAGGAAACCAAGACCCAGGGAAGCCTAAAAGATCTTGGAATCAAAAGCAAGCATCAGGGCCAGAATCTGATTCTAAGATCTCTAATTCCAAATCAAGTGCTTATTTTGTTGTAACACCACATGAAGACAGTTATTATATTGTTCTTAAGTGTTTTATCTAGGTTTTAACATCCCCAGTCATTTCAACTGATCCTTTTATGGCATGATTTTGAGGTCCTTCACCATCTTGGTTGCCTTACTCTGGCTGCTCTCCAGCTTCCTAAAATGTTGCCATAGTACATATATCTTGAACAGGAGATGCAGATTGACAGTGAACTGGGCCCCAAACTGAATAGTAGTAGTAGATCAGGCTGCACTGCATTTGGAAAATTATGCTGTGTTTTTAATGGTACCAAGCTGCTCAAAAGAAAAATATCTTTTTGATACTGATACTCTCAAAGGGATACTTACAGCTGAAAATAAGAGAAATACATGACTTCAGAAAAATCAAACTTGCAAGTACTTAACAGGTCAATGGAAAGACATACTGTTAATGTAAGTAGGCTAGAGGATATTACCAACAATGAATTTTGCACAAGAAGACAGATAAAATACATCATCAAGAGTCTGTATGCTATGCTAACAGTCACAAATACACCATTAGGCAATTTTCCTTGTTTGGGAAGGAATATGCTTTGGTTTATATGTATATGTGTTCATCTGTTATGTCAAAACAAAATGTACTAATATTTATTAAAAAGAATATTTATGACCAGAAAATGAGGTAATGTAGTTGTATAATAAGCATGAGGGCAACGAGATGAACAACCAAAGTACTGCAATGTTATCTAGAATATTAATATCAGAGTAAATATGAGCATTTTTGGAAATATGTATACATATATTTGTACATACATATGTGAATTATTTATTATGACAAGGCATTATGAGGCAGCAAGGTGGTTTGGTGGATAGAGCGTTAGGCCTAAAGTTAGGAAAACCTGAGTTCAAATCTAGCCTCAGATATTTATTAGCTGTGACTAGCTTGAGGAAGTCACTTATCTGTTTACTCAACTATAAAATGAGGAAATTAATAGCTCCTTCCTCATGGGCCTGTTAAAGAGGTTCAAACAAGATAATATTTGTAAAGTGCTTAATACAGTGCCTGGTGCATAGCTGGTTCTATATAAATGCTAGCTATGATGATGATAATGATGACGATGATGAATGGGTTGAAATTTGCCCTTTTGAAGCGAGTACCCATATTATTCACATAGTAGACTCATCAAAGTATTGATGTATTCAGACAAGTCAGGAAAAAGATCCTTTGCTCTGACTGTGAAGAACTTGTCCATGATGCCTGTTGAAAAGCATATTTTCTAAGACAACACTGCTGTAATTCAAGCTGAAGTAGCTTTTTCAAACCTATATTATTTGTATAATTGCCTCGAGTCTCCACGGGGACCTAGACATTAATAATTCAAAGCTTGCAGTCCTCCTGATTTCAAATTCAGGATTGTAATAGTTATATTCACCTGATTTTTATCTGGTGGTCTTAAGCTATAAAAGACATGTTATTTTGTTTTCAGCTGTATACTATTAAAAGACATATTTTAGAGAAATAAATGATTAGATGAGTAATATGGATCTTATCTAATTACTTTATTTCATAATCTAATGTTAATAGAATTCTGGGAAGTTTCCCCCAAGGTTTAATATTGACACTAAAATTAGGACAAAAATTAGAACTTCAAAGAGGAAAATATCACACAAGAGAAAGGAATCAGCTAATAAATGGCTCAAGAGATTTTTCTTTTGCTCTCAGAAGGCTAATTTATATAGTACAAGGAAATAAGCAGTTAATGAGTCAGGATTCTTAAGCTGAATATAAAATTTACTTATTGGTTTGGCTAATTTCTTTCCTCAATCCTATATATGACTTCACCTAAAATAATTAAACAAACAACAATAATTGTTGTACAATTGCTGTATAATTCTAGTACAAAAAGGTATTAACATTTTCAGTTCCATAGACTTTTTGGATTTTATTATTTTAAAAAACACATGATTTGAATACGCATTCTATATAATTGCACAGATTTAGTTTGAACATTTAAAAATTATGTGACATAGCTTCATTCCTTAATAACTTAATGAGTTATTTATAGTCACCTTAAGTTTCTGATGAAAAGCTGATTTAATCTCTCTAAACATAATAGCAAATATTTACAGTAAGATTTATCAGAAGTATGGGTACAGTTAATTTATTCTATAAAAACAAAAAAACCCTTCAATTGAAATTTAATACAGTTTTTCACTAAATATATGGAAAAAAATCTTTTTTTCCATTTTAAATGAGGCAATCAATAACTCAAATGCTTTATATTGTTTTATATTTGTAGATTATAAAGATTTAGGGAAATATCGTTAGTATTTTAGGTTTTCTAAACATATATAATACTAAGCAGTATTACATATGTTTAGAAAACCTAAAATACTAACGATATTTCCATTTTAAATGAGGCAAATCAATAACATGTCACGAAACTTACGTGAAAATGAGGTTTATTACAAGAGAAATGAACATGCACGTGGAACCCAGAGAGTTCACAATTAATACAGAAGTTTGCATATTTATGACAAGACAAAGGAAAAGAGAGGAAACAAAAAACTCCACTCAAAGAGGCATGGCATGGGAGGGGAAAGGTACAGTAAAGGTAGGAAAAGGACAAAACCCCATCCAAAGGGGAATAGCAAGTTAACTGCAAAAGTCACATTCTTTTTCCTTGGAAATTGCTTGACCATGAAGATATGATGGTCTCCTTATCTACAAAAGCCTAGCTGCACAAGCCTAATGCAGACTGATCAGTGCCTGTCTTGACTACCAAGAACACACAGGGAGTCCAGGTTGGCATGCAAACAATAAATGATGCCAGCTGGGGATGGGAGGTTGGGGTGGGGGCTTCATCCTTGACACATTCAGGGCCTCCTGCGTGCTCTGGGTCCAGTGTTTCTGGAAAACATGGCGACTCAAAAAGACAAGTTCAAGGGAGCCCTTAACAGTCCTTAACATCTCTGTCCCTCCCTGTTGGTCAAAACCAGTACTTAGTACATTTTACCATGTTATGATTATGTGTCACAGGACTAGAGAAAGACATATTTTCTTTCAATAATTTCATCTTATTTTCATTGATGCATTTTTAATCACATATATTTATGACTAGACCCTTGCCTATTTCCTTACCCAGGAAGCTATCCCTACTAACAAAGATTAAAAAGAGAAAAAAACAGCTTTCCAAACCAAGTAACATTTTAAATATGTCTGATAATACATACAATATTTCATACCCAAAGTTTCCATCTCTGTAACGACTTGAGAGAGGGACATTTTCCCAGTCCTTCTCTGGGTCTAAACTTGTTCATAATTTCACAGCAATCAGTTTCTTTCTCCTCACTATTTACACTCTTCTAATCATTCTGTATATTGTTTTCCTGGTTCTGCTTACTTAACTTTGCATAAATTCATATAATTCTTTCAGTGCTTTTCTAAATTCTTCAAAGAGCTTTTTACTGCATAAAAATATTTGTTACATTAAATGATTACAATTTGTTTAGCCATTCAAATGAGATATTTTGTAAAGCATACAGCATAATGGCTGCCACACAACAGGTCCTTAAATACTTGTTCCTTGTTCTTCCCTTCTCCATCCCCCCGTCAATGGCACCTATAATAGTCAGCTACATGCATATAGTAGTTCTGTTCCTTAATAATTTCCCTCATGGATAACAAGAAAGTAATCTATTTAGTGGTTTATACCAAAACTAAAGAGAGCTTAATTCCTTCTTGTTAAATTACCTTCTAGTGAAAGCCTTCTAATTTGAGCCAAAAGTTTAAAATAAACTGGAGGAACATGCACCAACACTGTTCTGGTTTGAGATCTGTCCCCCTCCTCATTTACAATATAAACTTTGTCATACACAGAACACAGAGATTTGGCAGTACTGAGAGTAGCTTGTTGAGGAGTATTCACACTTCAGTGCCTTCATTTGCATTATTACATTTAGAAGCCTCAAGGCATTATCACTTCCTTTTTTTTAAAAGTGCCATAATAATTTCAGAGAATGGTTATGCCTATCATCATCTGTCAGTCAAACAACTCCTGTATTAACAAAATGTATTTTTCCACTCAATGGACGGGTATATGTGATGTCTCATACACATGTCAATATTAGTAGAATTTTCTCTTGTGATGAAACTATTTTATTTAGCCGAGTGCATAACTGAAAGAAAATGAGGAAAAATTCCAATTTACACTTTAATAAGCAGTGACAATACCATGCTGGAAATGTCAAACTCATGCAATCACCATTATTTGGGAATCAAGTTCAAAATGACTGTACACATCCGAAATATCAGTGTACAGCCTAAATTTTATCTGTTTCACTACACTGATATACTCAAAAAAACTGATAAAGGAGAAAAATGGGCATGTTGCTTCATAGTTTGATACTGAATGATTATCTATGACAGCTTGTTTCATTAGCTTTTTATTCTGTCAAACAATAAATACAACCTCTAACCCTGTAGATGTAATGAATAAAACTAAACCTATGCTGTCTAATCAAATGAGAGACTCAATATATCTTACTGATAAAGGATGTTGATTGTTCCCTATGCCATCGTCTCATAATGTTCAACTAAATGAGGCAAGGAAAATCAAGAAATAGAAAATATTTTTGATATTTTGAGAAATATATTTCTTCATCCTTAATATCTGAACTAAATTGTAATAATTCTAATGCTTAAGAACTAGCATACCATATTATCAGAAAATTACTCAATATTTTGGAAAACTAAAGGGGATTAAAATGACATCACCAACTTAATCATTGTCATAAAATATTACTTATATATTATTTGTACATATTATATAATCTGAATTTTCCATAAAAGTCATGGCTTCACAAATAGTATTTTTTCAATCCTATCATAGATGGTAAACTTCAGTTTTCCATTATTGAGATTATAAGACGGACCACTGGGCATGAGCCCAAATACACAGATGGCATTCAAACCACAATCTGAAGACAAATAAACTTGGCATTTTTAGAATAATCACTTCCAGCACCTGGTGCTGAGAGTGGGAACCCTATTCTACAGTCAAAGATCTGCCTTACAATACTAATAGCAACTAAGCAAGCATTGGATGAGGCACATAGATGTAAAAGCAAAGCTATGCCCGCCCTTCAATCATCTAATCCTGTCAGTTACTTTTTCTGAGCTCCACTAGAGGTAGATAGCATAAAGACAACACATACTCTTAAACTATATCAACATTCATTCATTTATTCAACACATTTTTATCATTTGTTTATTGTCTTAGATGCTGTGGCAAGTCAACTAAACACTGTTTTGCCTATAAAGCCTCTGATGAGAATCTCTAAGTAGGTTGCCTATGAGCACATAATTAGTGCAGCCAAATACTTATAAAAATAAAAGCTAACATTTATACAATACTTTAAGATTTGTAAAGTGCCTTACAAATACTATCTAATTTTATACTCATAACAACCCTAGAAGGTATTTTTATTTTTTATCAACTATTTCACATGAGGAAGCTGACATCTGGTCCTTCTTTTCCTCATTTAAGTATTACTTAATTAGCCTGGAGTCAGCTAGGTTGCTCAGTGGATAGAACACTGGGCCTGGAGTCAGAAGGACCTGAGTTCAAATTTGTCCTCAGACACTAGCTGTGTGATACCCAGGCAAGTCATTTAACCTCTGTTTGCTTTAATCCACTGGAAAGGGAAATGGCAACCTACTCCAGCATCTTTGCTAAGAAAACCCCATGGTCCACGGGCTTGCGGAAGAGTCAGCTACCACCAAACCACTGAACAACAATGAATTATCCTAGAGGCAACATAACAAAATAGGTAAGACTTGGACCTAGGTGCGAATTTTGCCTTAAGCACAATTAGCTGGCTAATCCATGGCAACTCACTTTTCCCCTCCCAGACTCAGTGGCTTCTTCTGCAAAATTAGGGTAATAATAGCATTAGCCTTCGGGGATTGTTGTAAAAGTCAAATGAGATAATATGTGTAAAATTCTTTAAGGCAAACCTTAAAGCACTATGTAAATGTTACTTACTTTTTAATGTGACATCTCCTTCCCCTTATTCCTATAACACTTACTGTCTATACCACCAAGCCACTTACTGGCACTTACTTATACCTGGTTCTGTTGATTATATTATCTTGTGCATATATGTTACTTCCACAGCTATATTTAAGCATGAGAGAAGGAACAAGGTCTTCAATTTCTTTCTCTCTCTCAAGCACACGATAGGCACTTGATGGCTGACTGCTGTTACTCTACTTCTCCAGCCTTCCCTTGCTTATGCCTGAAATATGATGAATCTCTGCTTACTAATTGTCCAAGCCAATTCCTCAACCTGTGCCCATGATTCTATTACCTTTTACTTCTCTAGATCCTTGCTTCTTCAATCTTTTTTCTCAATCATCTTTAACATCTCTTTCCATTGGCTATTTTTCATCTGCATATAAACATACTCAGTTTTCCTCAAACCTAAAAAAATCTCAACTTTTTTGCTTTTGAGCTATTGTCCCATTTCTTTTTCTATTTATTCCTTAACTCTTGTAAAATAGTAGCTTATACCTGCTCTACTTATTTCCTTATTACCCACTCACTTCTAAATAACTTGTCATCTGTTTGTCTACTCACTGCTCTTTAGTGAAATTACTTTTTCAAAGGTCACTAATAGGCTCCTTATGGCCAAATCCAATTGGCTTTTGCTTCACATTATTTCATAAATCTTGTAAGATTTCTTTATAGTACATATACTTATTTGTCTTAATTACATTATAATATTTCAGTACACTAATATATCATGATCATTCCCTTATTGTTGGTTACTTAGGTAAAATACAGGGATTTTTTTTGCAAATACAAATAATGTTGCTATGAAAATCTTTGAACAGATCTTTCATTTTGGTTTTGATAACACTTTCAGGGTTCGTTGCCCAAAATGGGATATTGGGCCAAATGGGTGATTATTTTTATAACTTTTGCGGTGCACTGCTAGACTGTACCTCCAAAAGATTACAAAAGTTTCTGTCTGACACAAAACAGGAACTTAATAAATCTTATTGACTATTTCTTCACATTCCTGCCAGAATTAAATAGCATTTTCTTTCATGATTTTTGCCTGATGAGTGTGAGGCAGTATCTCAATAGTGTCTAAATTTGCATCTTTGATTACTGAGAGCAGACATTTTTTCAAATGATTAATAAAAATTTATATGTTTTGAGAAAATTGTCTTTTCATATCATTTGCCAGGTCCTTATATATTTTAAACATCATGTTTTATTTGCCATATTATTTCCTAATCTGTTCTTTTAATACTTTTTGTTTGTATAGAATAGATTTACTTTAACGTCTCTGACTTGTCCCTAATAATTTCTTCAGTTTGCAGAATAATAAAGTTATCTTCTCTACATAATTCAGAAAAATATATCACTCTATTTTCTTTATTTCTTTCTGTGAGGCAATTGGGGTTAAGTGACTTGCCCAAAGTCACACAGATAGGAAGTATCATGTGTCCGAGGCCGAATTTGACTCCAGGGCTGGTGCTCTAGCCACTAGCTGCCCACTTTTTTCTTTTTTATAGCTGTCTTCTTATGTTGTAATCTTCTTGTTGTTGTGCTTGTCCTTCCTTATCGAAGAGGATCCTGACATCAGGGAGTTGACGGCAAGACTTGCAACTGACTTTGATTTGAGTGAGGGAGGGCTGTGCACAGTCACCAACCTCACTTTCTCCTCCAGAGCCATTCATCAGGCTCCTCCAGAGCCATTTTCCAACTACTGGAGATGGTTTAGGATGCAAAGGGAGACCTCGGTGCTTTTAAACTAAGGTCTGGTTGTCACTCTGAATGAGGTCACATCCATTCAGTGAATAGGCCTCTTCAAGAAGTAAGTCAAGGGATGGCCCCTTTAATTAAAAAAAAAAAAATCACAAAGTGGGAGGGGAAGAGCCTCAGGGCTGCTGGCCAGAAGACAGAGTTACTATTTACATCCACTCAGAGGAAGAAGGGCCCAAAAAACCACCATCAAGTGGTGCTTGGGCAGGGACCTGCTGTTGTCCAATCTGTGAGCTCCAGAGTGAATGGGGTTTGAGGCTTGGTGTTTGAGAGAGAAATCTAGCCAGTAAACCCCAAGTTAAGCAGGCAGCTTTTGGCCAACAAAATTGACCTTCCTTTGGGCAGAACACCCTCAGGTAAGGGGAGAGGAGAGGAGAAGACAGGAAAAGAGAGGACAGGAGAAGGAAGGGGAGGGGAGGAAAAGGGAGAGGAGAGGATCTATTATCCATTTGGAATGCAGTAAGGTATCTATTATGAGATTTAAGCATAACTTTATTTCCTACCTAAATGATAACTAATTATCCCAAGTTCATTTGTTAAATGATTCTTTTCTCCAGGTTTTATCTTTGGTAGATCTGACAAACAGAACTAAAAAGATGCCTAACAAAGAGTAGAAGAGGAAATCTATAACAACTGATAAGTAATTACTAGAAATTATGAAATACTTGAAGTCCAACTTTGACCTGTAGTTAATATGTAACAGAAATAGATAGAAAAATAAGCTACAAATCTTTTCTAACTATAATAGAAACTATCAAACTGGAATTTGGGATAAATACATATAATATGATTAACCCAAGAGAGCAATGAATTCTAAAATGCATTCCTATCTGGTGTTTAGTTGGCAACCTGAGTTCAAAACTGGCCTCAATAATTTATTATCTATGTGACCCCAAGCAAGTTACTTGTCTATCTGCTTTAGGTTCTTCAGCTGTAAAATGGAGGTAATAATAGTACCGACCTCCCAGGGCTGTTGTGAGAACCAAATTAATTTTTGTAAAGTGCTTAACACAGTACCTGGCACATAGTAGGTACTTTTAAAATGCTTGTTCCCTCCCTCTTCTATATTTTTAAATAGAACTACTGAATACTTCTTAACTTTTTGATGTTTAAAGTCATCATTACTAATTAATATTAGCATTCTGGTCTGCAATACAGTGATGCCCTTCAGCGCTACTGAGGTAAATCTGACTGTCCCAATAATACGTGACTCCAGACTACTCTATCTTAATCTTATTTTTGTCTATTCCCTTTCCTGCTATCAACTGTTACCAGGTCTATCTGTAGAAGACCTTGTCCTCCTTTACTTCCTCTTGCTATTTGTTGTGTCTACAAGTCCCTGGATGGTAAGTTAGGTAGCAATGGTTATTAGAATAATGTGTAAAATAGGCATAACTGCATTTTGAATGAAGGTCAGAGATTTCAATGTATGGACTCTATGACTTCTATTTGGTGTTTGGAAGTTTGCATTTTTTACTATGTTATGATGATATGAGTTTTCTAGAGAAGTGACCTATAAACATATGGTGTTGTTGGAAATTTTCCTTTGTACTTAGAAATACTCATCATATATGCCACTTAATTTTGTTTTTATAAAACAAACCAAAAAAAATCTTTGAAAAGAGTTTTGCTAAAATTTTTAAAAGTCTTTGATAGACTATGCAAACTTCACCTCATCAACACTCAGTTCACCACATCCTGTCATTTATAATATGGCAAATAATTTTATTTGCTCATGGTTCCTAATGCATTGCCCACCTCATATTTCAGAAAAGACTGTTCCTCATACTTTTCATTAAGATCAAGTTTCTTATCCTGATTTAAAATTTAGGCTATCAAGAACAAACCTCTTATTATGTATCCTCTTTATAGTATAACCTTTCCATGTTGTCAATGTTGAGATATTAAACATTTATTATCCCACAGACTGCTCCCTGTGCTTAAAATGTCTAAATCAGACATTTATTGCAAAGGGTAAAGGAAACAAACTGATACGTATACATTCTTTATGAGTCTCAGTAAAACAGAATCATAAAAATATGCCTTTATTTACATTCTGTTTTATAGTTTTCTAAGAGCATTCATACATAATCTCATTGGATTGTTCTAACAACTCTAAGCTAAAATTCCCATTTTAGCGATGAGGAAACTGAGGGTCAGTGACATTCAGTGACTTAACTAAGGTCTTGGTGTTGGTATAAGACAGAGTCAAAGTCTTTGGGGTGCTAATCTAGTGCTCTTTTCATTATACTGTTAATTGGATGATATTAGAATTATGACTTTAATCATCATGAGACATGTATGCCCTTTCAAGCATAATTATATCTGTATATTGTAGAATAAATTAGTTTTCTGTTAAAAGATACCTTTGAAAGATCTCTGAAGTTTCCTGGAAGAGTCAGGTCTAATTCTTCTGATTCATAGTTTGTTAATACCCATGGAAATACTGGATATTGGTTCAGATCGTTGTATGTTCGTCCTAGTAAAGAAAAAATTGGATATGAAATATTTTACATGAATAATTATTAAATATTATAGATATGAATGTATATATTAGAGAACAAACTATGGTATTGCAACTTTACTTTTTATTTGTCAAATTGTGACTTCTCTTCAATTAAAAAGTATTCAGTGATCCTGCTGTGTTTATTAATTAAATTATAATTTAGGTATCAATAAATAGATATCATCTGTGAAATATAAGAAAAATATTTAAGACTATAAAAATTAACATAACTCAACACTACTAGTCCATGTCTATACAAAGCAAATCTTTTCAATTTAGCATTTTTTAAAAATATAAGACACAACTTACCTCTACAACAAAGAAGGACACAAATTTTGAAACTTTCTAAGTCTGTATCTTAGACCCTTTGCATTGGCATTTAGGTATTATGAAAAGGAGTTCCAATATACTGCAGGGATTTAGTGGAATACAACCCTGTTCAACTCTCTTTCTTGCTCCCTCTCTTCCTTCCATTCATCGACAAGAATAAGGACAGATACCATGTTTAAATTATCTTTTTATTTGGCTAAGCATTTTATCTTGCTTGCCAAGATAAAAAGATAATTAAATTGGTACCTACCCTTATGGAGCTTAAAAATTAGTAAGGAGACAGGACATATACAAATAAATTATATATCTTTAATAGCTATAATGCAGGAAAAACTATGGTAAGCACTACAAGAATGAATAAAGTACTATTCAAGGACCAAAAGACCTTTGACTCTTCCAGGTATAGTTAATATTGTGTGTAAAGGCACTGAGTATGGATATATTTTTATGAGTTTGGTGAGAGCACTGCAGAGGTGTTGGAAAATAGTTTTATAAGGCTGGAAAGGTAGAGTGGTAGAGAGTCTTGAACGCTTGTCTTAAAAGTACAAATTTTATGGTTAAGATATATCATACGTGTGATTTGCTACCTTCTACTTGTATTTTAGCCCCTGCCCTAGGATGGTATTGAACCATACGACCATGGGTACACCTAAGAATCTGGATTTGTTGGTAATACATTTCTTTTCAACATGACAATACTTATGAAATAATTATAAAAGTATATTTTAAAAATATGCTAATAATTAAATATATTCAATTATAAACTTTTAAGCAAGATTTTAATTCAAGTAAATAAAATATGTACAAATAAGTATGTTAAGGGATCTTCATTAACAGAAATTGTAAATTTAAAATTTTCACACAAAAGGATGACAAAGTATGTGAATTTCAATTAAATAATATATTTAAGAATATAATCACATATGGCTATGATTGCAAGTGATAGTATGAAATTCAGGGGCCCATAATTTTAATAATGAAATATTATTTTAATATTCTCAAATGTAATTATCATTTTAAAATAATTATTTAAATAAAATCATTATTTTTTAAAATGGCTGGTTGCTATTCATCAAATCACTAGAGGTTATTAATTTTTATAATAATACTTTTTTTGGTTCTTATATAAGTGATAAATAGTTTTATTTTTTAGGTGAGTTAATTTAACAGATTAACTTCTGGTAGATTCCACACCTTCTTGAGCAGTGGCAAGAGCAGATTTTTCAACAAACAGGCTTATAAAGATTAATGTTAAAGGCTGAATATTAAATATTGCGAGCTTATGACACTAATCTACTTGAACAATAAAAGTGAGGCACAGTAAATGAGATCTCAGAAATACTGGATATGTTTCTTCATTATAAAAAAGGTAAAAAAAAACTTTTTAATTAAACCATCCAATTTAATGTTTTTTTATATGGCACTTTAGTTTTGAAGGTAAAGTGATCTAGAGACAGCTGACAAAGAAATTATAACTGCAATTCCTTGGTGAAAATGTTAATGACAGCAAAATATTGTTTAATTAGATGATTGCAGCATCTGGATTAACACTCTTTAAGAGCGATGTTCCTATGCTTGTCTGCTTCTTCACACTTTACAGACATTTTGTCATCTCTAGGTCATTAGGAAAGAATTTTTAATGATTTTTCTAGAAGCAAGCAGTTCAAGTTACATCTAATTAGATGACAATAATAAGCCCAACACATGCAGTAGCTAAATATATACATAATTAACCAGTGAGGGCTTGTACATCACAGGGTAAAAAAGTGGAAAATGCTAAACAGGAGAAAACGGTTGGGGTAGGGGAAAGTTATGCTGAATTTATTAGCTGATGATATAAAAATATCACAAACCTTTACAAAAAGTTTAGTTAGAGGGGATCATTAATAAGAAGCTATGTTGGAAATAATTTTATTATTTTTAAAAGGCAAGACAGTGAATTTTAAATATTTTTAATGTTACTCAAGTAACATGAGAAAAAAAGATTATATTTTAGGAACACGTTCAACCAAAATAAAGGAAATCAGAAATTACAAAGTAAAAGTAGGTTTTAATCAGATGCTAAGCATCATGAGATTCAAGTAAATAAGAATTTTCATTATGGCCAAATTACAATTCAAGAGGCTTATCTTCTTTTACCGTAAATAATATTTAGCTATTTGAAGACTCACCTTTGGGGATCTTCATGTATTATAAAGAAATCTGTCATATACTTAATTCATTCAAGTACATGATGCTTACGTGTATAACTAAAGTAAAGAACATCTTTGGAAGACAGAAAAGAAAAAAATTAATCACTTTATGTAAAATCAGAAACTTGGTTAACATTGGGGTCAAAATGAGTATCAGATTGTTGTATGTTTTTTTTTTTTATCTGCAGTAGTAAAATATTCAATCCATGAGTCTTGGGAAGGATGTAAAGAGATCAAACTGAGCTCACAAAATACTAGCAAACAAGAAACCTGTGAAAGGTTCAAAATCATAGAGAATGTTAAGAACCAGAGTTAAAGCCATTGGTTTCATTCCCTCGGCCTAGGTTATAATTTCAAAATCCCAAAAATTCTAAAGAAAATTGGAAAAGAAACTTGAGGTGAAGCCACATTTTTAAGATACTAATCTTAACCAACAAACATTTCATTAAGTGCCTAGTATATGCCAAGAATTTTGCTCACAGAATTGGAGAAAAAATTAGCCTAGGGCCAGACCTGGGCAACCCTTGTTCAGGCTTCTATCCTTGCCCCTAAGGACTTCTTCAGTTGGTTACCTAGAATTTCCTCCTCCTGTCTCACTACTACACCCCTCTGATTCCCTCCATCTACTGCTGCTTGCTCTGAGGCAAGGCCTTCCAAGACACAACATAACAATTTGCCATGATGTTGTATCTAAGGGGACAGCACTGAACAGTTTAATTGTCTGCCTCTCTAAGCAGACTTCTAAACTCTGATATGGTACACTGGATAGAGTGCCAGGCCTGGAGTCAGAAAGACTCATCTTCCCAGGTCAAAATCGGCCTTAGACTCTTAACAGCTTTATGATGCTGGATGAGTCATTTAACCCCATTTGCCTCAGTTTTCTCATCTGTAAAATGAGCTAGAGAAAGCAATGGCAAAACTACTTCAGCATCTTTGCCAAGAAAACCCTCTTTGGGTCACAAAGAGTAAGAAATGACTGATAATGACTGGATAATAACAAAATTCCTTAATGGTTAGTATAATCCCAATGCCTTATGCTCTCCCTATCCAATGATTCTACTCTCCTGCCCTCACATGTACAAAGTCATATCCCT
The DNA here is from genome assembly GCF_900497805.2 of Vombatus ursinus. Lineage (NCBI taxonomy): Eukaryota > Metazoa > Chordata > Mammalia > Diprotodontia > Vombatidae > Vombatus > Vombatus ursinus. Next base: position 3,905,382 of record NW_020954591.1, read on the forward strand.
CCTCTGTCTGCTTCTTCATTCCTGCCCCTCACTACCTCACCTGACTCTCCCCACATCAATATCCCACTGTAGATCTGCCTGCTGCTTCCATTGAAGCTGAATAATTAAAAATTTTCCTTTTATCCTAAAGTTTTTCATTTCTCATCCCTTCCCATTTTCTGGTATTCACTGAGACCTGGGCTCCCTGAATGTGCTGTCCAGGACTAGTTCTCTTTCACTTATACCCTAACTTTGCGGATCATAGAGAAGGAGCCAGAATATTCCTTGCTTCCCCATTGCCTCTCCAAACTCTTTCTCTACAACCAATAATCTGCAACCTTTCCTCCTCTGATGTTGATTCAAACCAAATTTGTCACCCAGCCAAGATTCTGGTAGCTATTATCCATCAACCTCTAGAATACTCTCAAGTAGTTCGGTGCTGAGCTCAGGGTCTTCCTCTCCACTCTAACATTTATTCATACTAGGCAACTTGAACATCTATTAGCTCCCTCAAATATCCTCATTCCCAACACATACTCTTCATTGCATTTCTGCAACAACGGAAGAGATGATCATAACTTTAATCTTACCATTACTTATAAAGGTTCTAGTTTCCATAAAGGTACATGAACTCTGAAATTTGTTTATCTAATCACAGTCTTTTGTCATTCCATCATCCCCTATGTTCTGTGATGCCAAACTCTATTCTTCATCCTCATTGTGATCTTCATTCCCTTTACTCTTCAGTTCTTTCCTAGGCTGTCACTATACTACACTAGCTCTCTTCTCATACCTACCCTACGTTATTCTTGAATCTCTTGCCTCCTTGTCCTATCTTTTATCATTCCTCGCCAAATGCCTCCTCTGGAAAGAAGGGCTAGAGAGACCAAGATGGGAGAGAAGGGAGCATAGCTCAGCCCTCTCCTACCACTAAACAACAACTTGATTAATACACAACCCCCCCTTCCCCCAATCTCACCCCTCATTTTCCTTGACACGCTGGAGGAAAATGAAAATGAGTCTGGTGTGAAGAATGAAGAAAAAAGTCTCAATTTTGGCTGGCTGTCCCTTTTTAAAAAGTGGAGAAGGTTTAAGTGAATATACACTTATTTGTATTTATAAATAAATAAATGAAAATAAAGTGCCATTTCTCCCTACCCCCTTCCCAAAAAGGCCTTAACTTACTCTTGAATTAGAGGAAAACCCTAGCCTCCTTCTGGGCCCCCCACACCAACTCCTACCCCTCCCTTTCTCGAGCAAAGAAAACAACCTCAATTTGGTCTCTAAAGTACTACAGAGGGGAAGGTAGGTGGCGCAGTGGATAGGACACCGGCCCTGGAGTCAGGAGGACCTGAGTTCAAATCCGGCCTCAGACATTTGACACTTGCTAGCTGCATGACCCTGTGTAAGTCACTTAACCCCATTGCCTAACCTCAAAAATAAATAAATAAAATACTAGAGAGCTATAATAGCTCTTGAGGCCTTGGCACCAAGAATGAATAAACAACAACATAAATAGACAAATAAAAAAAAAAAGACTTTTAGGATACCAAGAATTTCTATGTCATAAACCTAGAGGAGGACAATGACTCAAAAATACCTACAATCAAAGCTTCAAAGGAAAATAATACTCAAAAGATTAATTAGAACTCCTAAGAAAATATGATGTAAGAGTTTAAAGAGTTAAAAAATGACATTATAAAATATGGAAGAGAGACTTGGAGAAAGAATTGATAGCTTAAAACACATGAGGTACAAGACCTTATCCCAGTAATAGATTCCTTAGAAAATTAGAATGGGTCAAATAGAAGTTAATGACTTCAGGAGATAAATATTAAAAAACAAAGACAAAAGATTAAAAAAATAAAAGAAAACATAAAGTATCTCATATTTAAAAACAACTGACCTAGAAAAGAGATCAAGGAGAGATAACTTAATAATCACAGGACTACCTAAAATCCATGAACAAAAAATAATATTTCAAAAAATTATTAAACTGCCCAAATATATTAGAATAGGGAAATAAGAAAATAGAAGGAATATACCCAAACTAATCACCTTATGAAAAAATAATCAAATTACAACTTCCAGATAAAAAACAAAATAGAACCAAAAAAAAAAAAGAAAAGAAAAGAAAAAAAGAAAAAAAAACCACTGTTAAGCTGTCAGAAGAGTGCAGATACTGAATCACACTCAGGATGTCACAAGGTTGAGTAGCTATAACTATGAGTAGAGACTATGGAATGTGACATTCTTAAAGGCAAAAGATATCAGTTTATATCCAAGAACAATTTACTCAGAAGAAATACAATATCACAAGGGAAAAAAATGAACCTTCAATGAGAGAACTTTTAAACATTCCTGATGAAAAAACCTGAGCTACATAGGAATTCTGAAACAAAATTTGGAAGTCAAGAAAAAAAAAATTAAAAGATAAATATGTGAACAATCAAAAGTGACTTGATAAAGATGTACTGTTTAGGTTTTAATGGAAAGGGGAGGGAGATGGTAAAAAAGGTTTTTTTTCCACAAACCTAATGTCATAAAGTATAAAAGATCCATGATCATCTCATAGTAAAATGAGAAAGAAGACCTGGAAGTGTTTTTTGTTATGTTTTGATGACATTGAAAGAAAAAAAAAACAAATGGGGGTGAGGATACACTGGGGAAAATTTACAGAAGACTATGGCAACTTATCCCATGTAATCAGGGTGCACAAGTAGAAGTATATACAAACATGGAAGGAGTAGGTATGAGAGTAGTAAAAACAGGAAACTATATTTTGCTGAAAGGTACCATTGATAACAAATTAATTTCAGTACTCAGAATGATATGGCATCAGAACACAGAAAGGAAAAGCTAAATCAATTAAAAGAAGAAATAGTAAAACTATAATATGGGGGATCTCAATGTACCATTTTCAGTTTTAGATAAATCTAATAAAAAACCATAAAAGAATAAATAAGAAATTAAGGACCTGAATAGAAATTTAGAAAAGTTAGATGTGATAGACCTTTGGTAATTATTGAATGGGAATAAAAAAAAAATTTCTTAGATGTGTATACACACACACATACACACACACACACACACACAAATATTAGATCATTACAAAAACTGACCATCTATTAGAGCATAAAACCCTTCCAAACAAATGAAGAAAAGCAAAAATATTAAATATACCCTCTACTGACCACAATGAAATAAAAAAGAATTATACTAAATAAAGGGCTGCTGAAAAAAAATTAAAAGAATAATAAAAGTTATAATAGCATCAATGAAGCAACATGCTAAAAATCTTCGGGATGTGGCCAAAGCAACAGTTAGGGGAAAATTTATATCTCTAAAATCTTTTCTTAAAAAAAAACAAAAAACAAAAACAAAAACACAAACAACCAAAATCAAGCATGTAAGTTAAAAAAAAACCCTAGAAAACCAACTAATTAAAGAAAACCTAGAAATCCTAAAAATCAGGGAAAAGATTAACAAAACTGAAAGCAACAACATCACTGAATTAATAAATAAAAGTAGGTATAATTTCTTGGGGGAAAATTAGATAATTTGTGAGGAAGAAAGAGAAAAAGCAAATAAGTATCAAAAATGAAAAAGGATAATTCATAGGAAAAGAAGAAAACATGAAGGATATTCTTAGAAATTATTATTTTGCCTAACTATATGCCCACAAAATCAACCTAAATGAAAGAAATGAATATTTATAAAATGTAAAACACCAAGATTAAGGGAATAAGCAATAAAGAATTTAAACAATCCAATTTCAGAAAAACAAATTGAAAAAACTATAAATGAACTCCCTAAGGGAAAAAAAACCCACAACTGAACGAGGTGGATTAAAAAATGAGTTTTATCAAATATTCAAAAAGCAATTCAATATTACATAAACCATTTAAAAAACAGTGAAAGAATTTATCTTACCAGTTTTTTTCTTAGGATACATAATATGGTGTTGATAAGTAAACCAGGGAAACTCAAAACAGAAAAAAGAAAACTACAGACCAGTAACTAATGAAGAAAGATACAAATTTTTAAAATAAAATGTTAGGAGGCTATAACAAAATATCACAAATACTATACACCATAAGCAGATTGTATTCATACCAGGAATGTAGAGTTGGTTTAACATTCAGAAAAGTAAAGTATAACTTAGCCATATTAACAAAAGAAACAACAAAAACTTTATCAACAAAAAAAGCTTTTTGACACAATACAAGAACCATTTCTGTTAAAAACACTAGAAAATATAGGAATAATTGAACCTTTTTTTAATATATTAAATATCAGGTATCAGAAACAAAGAGCTAGCCATTATATCTAATGAGAATAAACTAGAATCCTTTCCCTCTCAAATCAGGAATGAAACAAGGATATCCATTGCCAACACTTCTATTTGACGTAATATATGAAATATTTGGCTATAGCAATAAAACAAGAAAAAAGATGTTGAAGGAAAAGCATATCTAAAGAAGAAACAATGTTTCCACTTTTTTGCTAATGATATAAGTGTATTTAAAGAACCCTAGAGATCAACTAAATTAATTCAAACAATAACTTAAGCAAAGTTACAGGATATGTAATAAATTAATATAAATCAACATTTCTTTATAATACCAATAAAACTCAGGAGGAAATAGTAGAAAGAGAAATTCCTTTTAAAATAACTACAGAATGTATAAAATACTTGGAAGTCTATCTACCAACACACAACTGAAAGTTATTGTCCATAAAAACCTAACTAATTTATTTATTCAGTGCCATGCCAATCAAACTACCAAGAAATTACTGTATAGAAGAAAAAAATAACAAAATTCATATGGAGGCACAAAAAGTCAAGAAATAACAAGGAAAATAAAGAAAAAAACGAGAACCAAGGAGGCTTAGCAGTACCATATATCAAACAACACCACAAAGCAGTAATTCTCAAAACAATTTTACATGGGTTAAAAAATATTAAGATCAATCAGTGGAAAAGATTAGGTACACAACATATAGAAGCAAATACAGATTCTAACTACTAACTTTTTGCTATAAACTGCTGGGTAGCAGTAAGGAAAGAAATTAGATTTAGACAAATATCTCATACCTTATACTAAGATAAGTTCTGTAGATATATAAGCTCCGTGATATAGATATAAATGGTCATATCATAAAAATATTAGAGAAACAAAGACAAAACTGCCCATCAGATTTTTGGATGAGGAAGAGTTCATGATCAAAAAAGGCATAGAAAGGATCATAGAAGATAAGATTAAAGTTTTTGAATTAACAAGTTCAATACAGTGAAGATTAGAAGGGAAACAATTAAACTAGAGAAAAACAAAAGCAAAACCCATCTTAGCAAGTTTCTCTGATGAAAGTCTCATTTCCAAGACATACAAAGAACTGATTCAAATTTATAAGAATAAGAGCCATTCTCTAATCGACAAATACTCAAAGGATATGAACAGGCAGTTCTCAAGGGAAGAAACTCAGGTTATTTATAGTCATATAAAAATGCTCCAAATCACTAATAATTAAGGAACTGTAAATTAAAGCAATTTTGGGGTTCCCTTGTTCATCCATCAGATTTATATAGATGCGGGGGAAAAAAGGTAACGATAAATGTTGTAGAGGCTGTGGAAAAATAAATATTCATGCTTATTTGGATGCTGTTGGTGGAGATGTGAATGGATCCAACCATTCTAGAAAGAAATCTGGAACTGTGCACAACAAGTTACTTGCTCTTTGACCTAGCTATACCACTTCTAGGCCAATATCCCCAAAGAGATCAAAGAAAGAGTAAAAGGTCCTATCTATAAAAAAAAAAATAAAATAAAATTGCAACAGATCGTTTTGTGGTGGTAAAGAACTGGAAAATGTGGAGATCCACATAAACTGGGGAATGGAAATTTGGCATATCAATTTAAGTAACTGGCTGTAAGAAATGACTCCCACTATCTGCTTCCTTTGTTCTAGTTCAGATGCTATTGAAAAGAACTGGAAGAAATTACTACACTTGACTGATTAGTTTCATTAATCTCAACTGGGCCCTTGAGGTGGCTAGGCAAATATTCTATTCCTTCTTCAGTGATTCTCCATCTTTCTCACTATGGTAGCTGTCTCAGGCTTTTTGGAACCTCTTCAAGCCTCCCATAGCACCCCTTCCCTTTGTTCTCAGTTGAGAACTTCAATTTGGACTTTAATAAAAACATTGAGGCTATTCACCCAGAGCTCCCTCTTTTTCTCTCATCTTCTCTCCTCATTTCTACAATGAAGAAGAGCCCTTCTGTTTCCAAGGCAAAAGTCATTACACTGATACTTGTATCAATATTCTATCACCTTAACTTGTTCAATCATTCCCCAATTTATGGATACCCTTTCAGATTCCCATTCTTTGCAACCTCAGAAAGATGCAAATACACACACACATGCATATATACACCTCCCCTAGTCATACATACCTATGTTTATATATATCCCATATCTCTATATATTACATGCTTAGAGTTTGTCTTAGGACTAATCTCTCCCTCAATCTACTCTACCCTTAGTTTTCCCACCTCATTCTCACCTTTCCCTTCTATTTTCCTGTTAAAATGTGTTTTTGAAATGTATTTTCCTGTTAAAATGTATTTCTGTACTTAACTCATGTATGTGCACGTGCGTGTGAGTGTGTATCTTCCCTTTTTTTGACCAGTTTCAATGAGATTGAGGTTCAAGTGCCAGCTATTCCCTGCCTCCCTCATTGTAGAGACATCTACCTGATTGCATAAGGTAATTTTGACTAGTCTTCTTTTCCCTACTCCTCCCTGCAACTAGTGTATTCCTTTTCCCCTCTCTGACTGTTTTTTAAGATCATCAACACATAACGGAATCACTCCTAGGCCTTGTTTAATTGGACTCCCTCTATGACCTTTGATGATGTTAGGGTTTAAAGAAGACACACGTATCATCTCTCCATTTTGAATATAAGCAGTTGATCCTTGTTTAGTCCTTCATAATTTTTCATTCATACTTACTTTTTAATATTTTCCTTTATTCCTGTGTTTGAACTTCAAAGTTTCTCTGTAGTGCTGTCCTTTTCATCAGGAATTTTTGGAAGCCCTCTATTTCATGAAAAGTCCATTTTCCCCCTGTAGTATTATATTCAGTTCTGACGGATAAACAGCCTTTGCCTTCTGGAATACTGTATTCTAAGTTCTCTGCTCCTTTACAATGATGGCTGCTAAACCATGTTTAATCCTGACTATGTCTCCTCAGTACTTGAAATCTTTCTTTCTGACCTCTTGAAGTATTTTTTTTTCCCTTGAGTTAGAAACTGGATTTTGGCTACGATGTTCCTTGGGAGTTTTCATTTTGGGATTTCTTTCCAGAAGTGACTGGTGGATTCTATTTCTATTTTGCCCTCTGGTTCTAAAAGATCTGGGCAGTTTTCTTTTAAGATTTGTTGAAATAGAATATATTGGCTCTTTTTTCGGTCATGGCAGTCAAAAAGACTAAAAATTCCTCCCCATTCCCCACCCAACCTTTTTAAGCCAATCTTAGTCGTAATTACATAGCATTCAGTTTCTTTTTTGAATGCTCTTTTCTTTTAGAATGTTGTAATATATGTTGTATATATTGTTCTTATTTCATCACTGTGACTGAGTTTAAATAAGTCTTGTCAAAGTTCTCTGAATCCTTCATATGGATTCTCTTATGCTGCAGCAATATTCTGTTACAATTGTGGATCACAATTTGCCTGGCCTGCTAAGAATATTGCAATGACCTCCTAATGAGGTAAATTTACCACCACTGTCTCTTCTACCCAATGTATCTTTCAGATGTAATCTTTCTCATTATAGATTCATCATGTCACTCACCTTTTCATGTTTCTCTGGAGTTTTATGTTTGAATGTCAGATTTTCTATTCAACTTTAGTCTTTTCATCAGGAATGCCTGGAAGTCCTCTATTTCATTAATGATCTATTTTTCCCCCCTGTAGGATTATACTCAGTTTTGCTGGGTAAGTTACTCTTGGTTATAATTTTAGCTTCTTGGCCTTCCAGAATATCATATCCAAAGCTCTCTACTCCTTTAGAGTAGTAGCTGCTAAATCTTGAGTGATCCTAAACATGGCTCCATGGCATTTGAATGGTTTCTTTCTGGTTGCTTGCACTATTTTCTACTTGACCTGAGAGGTCTGAAATTTGGCTGTAATATTCCTGGGAGTTTTCATTTTGGGATCTCTTTCAAGAGGTAATTTCTTTCAATTTATATTTTGTCTTCTGGGTCTAAGTTATCTGGGAAGTTTTCCTTTGCAATTTCTTGAAATATGATACCTGAGCTCTTCTTTCATCATGTTTTTTAATTAGTCCAATGATTCTTAAATCATCTCTCCTTGATCTATTTTCCAGGGTGGTTGCTTTTTTGATGAGATATTTCAGAATTTCTTCTATTTTTTTCATTCTTTTGACTTTGTTTTATTTTTTCTTGATGTCTCATAGAATCATTAGCTTCAACTTGAACAATTATAATTTTTAAGGAATTATTTTCTTTAGTGAGGTTTTATACCTCTTTTTTTACCTGGCCTATTCTGCTTTTTAAGGAATTATTTTTCTTTAGTGAGGTTTTATACTTCTTCTACCATTTGGCAAAATCTGTTTAAGAATGATTTTGTTCACTATTTGTTTTGTCTCTTTTTACCAAGCTGTTAATTCTCTTTCACAGTTTTTCTGTATTGCTCTAATTTCTTTTCCCAATTTTTCCCTCTACTGCTCTTACTTGATTTTTAAAATTAAATTTTTTTTTTTGCTCTTAAAAAACAAACAACTTTTTACCTCTTTTAGGAATTCTTGTAGGGCTTGTGTCCAATTTGCATTTTACTTTGAGAATTTGCTTGTAAATATTTTTATGCCATTGTCTTTTTCTGAGTCTTTGTCTTAAGCTTATGTGTCGTCATAGCAGCTTTTTATAGTCAAGTTATCCAGCCTATTCCTTGACTTTGAGCTTTATGTTAGAGTTAGGCTCTGCTCACATAGGGGATGGAGAGTGGGGTGGATCACTGTCTCAAGCTTCAGGCTTTTTGTCCTGCTATTTTTAAAGTTAGTTCTGGGGCCTGAAAGTTTTTGTGCTTCCAGAGAGGTGTGGTCATTGTTCTCTTGCTCTGAGTTTTGGTCCTTACCCAGGTAGGGCCTCCGCTCTCTTGCACACAGGATTCTTCTCCTCCCTGATGAACTGCAACCTAGAACTAGAGTCCTTGTCTCTTGCAACCACAAGCACTCCTTTCCACCCTGGAATTGGATAATGGGCAATAGAGTGGCCAAATGGTGCTGAGTCCTGTATCCAGTACTGGTAGAAGAGAACCCTGGAATCTCTTCCTGACTATGTGTTCAACCCCTTATCACCTTTGGGCAGTGAGAGCTACTGTTACTGCTGCTGCTGCTTCCTCCAAGGCTCACAGATAGTTTCACTGACATGCTGCAATCCTGGTAAGCCTTCATCCCAGGGCCACAGATCTGTCCTCTCTCTTCTATAACCTCTTGTTGGTTTGACACTTTATAATTCAATTTGACACATTATTTTAAAGTTGTTTAGAGGTGAATGTTGGGAGAGTTTGGATAGAATACTTTGTTTACTCTGGTATCTTGGCTCTGCCCCACTCTACGTCCCCCACTTTTCAAAATTTAGTCCAATAATTTTTAAGTTTTTTTCTCTTCTGGTTTCCCAGGTCAGTTGGTTTCGCTATTAAATTTGCTATCACATTTTCTTCTAATTTTTTTCAGTATCTTGATATTTCTTGTTGCCTCATGGAGTCATTGGTTTTTATCTGGTCCATTCTAATTTTCAGGCGGTTTGTTGTTTGGGCAAAGTTTTATACCTCTTGTGTTAAGCTATTAATTAGCCTTTCCAATTCTTTCTTCCAAATCTCTCATTTCTTTTCCATTTTTCCTCTCAAGTGTTCTCATTCCATTTATAATATTTTAATGCTTTTTAAAAATTCTTGGGGCAGCTAGGTGGCGCAATGAATACAGTTCTGGCCTTGGAGTCAGGAGGACCTGAGTTCAAATCCAGCCTCAGACAATTAACACTTAGTAGCTGTATGACCCTGGGCAAGTCACTTAACCCTGATTGCCTCACCAAAAAAAAAAAAAAAAAAAAATCTTCATATCTTCCAGGAATTCTAGCTGAGTTTGTCCTTAAACTGTATTTTTTCTCTGAGGCTTTGTTTGTAGGTGTTTTTGGAGTCATTTTTATCTTCTGGGCTTGTGTCTTGAGCTTCCTTGCCACTATAATGACTCTTTACAGTGAGATTCCTTTTTTGTTTCCTCATTTTTCCAGCCTACTTCTTGACTCTGTACTTGTTGTGAGAGCTGGGCTCTGAAGCACTTGTGGAGGGAAGGTATCAGCTAGTGCAATTGCTCCTTTCTTGGGTATGGAATGCTGTGTTATTCTAGGATTTGAGGGACAGGCTGGAAATCAGCAAGCTTTCAATGCTCCCAAAGTAGTCTAATTTAGGGTAAAATCTGATTGCTGTATCTCCTGGTCTCAATTCTACTAGTTCGTGACCTAGGTTTGGGTCTGATCAAGAGTAGACTACTACTGGACTTAGCCCCTATGATGTAGTTGAAAAGTTCTGTTGGTTCAGAGTGGCAGAACTGTAGGATCTCCTTTGGTCTGGGATTCCTGCCCTGGTTACTCCTCTGCAGACTGGACTATATATTGAAAATGAGATTCTGCTCTATGCCTGGAGTCTGAGTCAAATTGCCATTGCTGCTGCTGTTCCTGCTGCTGGCTTCTATACTTCTTCCTTTGTCATTACATCCTCATACCATAATGTTGCAGGTCCCATTCTTAGTTCAACCTGGATCTGTGATCTGGAACTGGATAGTGGGCAACAAGATTGCGTTTGCACCTGTCCTCGACACAGTGCCTTGTTATGCGTCTAGGCCATGCCAGGGTGAATCTGGGACCTCCTCTTTTCCTGGTGTACAACCTCTCCTTGGGCACTGGAATGCTTGTACATCACATGATACTGGCTGGACCCAGTTCCCATATGTCCCTTTCTATCTCCCTATGCCAACCTAAGCTGGACAAATGATTCACTGATTTTTTTCTGGATTTCCCCCTTAGAATTTAGTCTGGTGTATTTTCTGTATCAGTTTGGGAGAATTTTGTGGAGGGGAGCTCACTGCTTTGTGTTCTACCACCAGTCTATCATATTGGCTTTATACTTCTCAATAGCCTTCTAGCTGATCTCCTGGCCTCACTTCTCTCCCTTCTTCAATCCGTCCTCCACTTAATTGACTAAGTGATTTTCCTAAAGTTACCATTTCATGCCCCTACTCAGTAAACTTCAGTGGCTCCTTACAAACTCTATGACCAAATATAAAAACTGCCATTTGACATTTTAAAACCTTCATAACCTGACCCCTTCCTACTTTTCCAATCTTCTTATATTTCACCTCCCTCTGTGTACTCTATGATTTGTGTATACTGGTGTTCTTGAAATTTATTACATACTTCATTTCCAAAGTGTCCTCATTTTTGTAATGCTCTGGCCCCTTACCTCTACTCATTGGTTTTTCTGGCTTCCTTCAAGACTCAGCTCAATCCCACCTTCCATAGGAGGTCTCTTTTGCATTCTCCCTGCTCCCTCCCCCCACTGGAAATACTAGTCTCTTCACTCTGAGATAACCACCTTTCATTCTGTATGCACAAAGTTATATTCTCCTATATAATGTAAGCCTTTGAAGGTAGGGACAGTGGTTTTACCTTTCTTTGTATCCCCAGAGCTCAGCACAGTACCTGGCTTATAGTAAGTGCTTAATAAACGCTTGTTGACTGATTGACTATTAGCTGAAACATACATATAAAACAGTAAGGGATACCATATGCCTATATGCCAAAATGTTTGATACAGCACAAAGTATGCTTTAAGAGGTCAATAAAAAGTATCCTTAACTAGAGGCACTGTAAATTCTGCCCATGATAAACTAGTTGTATGACCATAAATTAGTTTCTTAACATTTTAGAGCCTGAAACAACTTTTTAGATACAAATGGCAGAATTATAATTTAAACTTCAGATTACAGAAAATTTGCCAATCAGAACTGTTAGGAGGGATCACTACACTGGGAATTACTCACATTGATATAATTATAGGCTCAAACCAAACCACTCAACCTCCACAATCCTTGCAAAACAAACAAACAAACAAACAAACAACAAGAAGAACAAAAAAAAAAAAAAAACCCAAAACCCAGCATCTCAAGATTTTCAGAAAAGTAAAAGTTCAGAATCTTTTGATGATTACTGATTTGTGGTATAGTTTGAAATCTGGTACTGCTACCCTACCTTCTTTCACCTTTTTTTCTCCACTGATTCCCTTAATAAACACACATATGTATGTATATACATATATATGTATATACACACACACATACATACACCTAGATAGACAGATAAATAGATAGATGGTACTAAGTGGTACTAAAGGTGCATAAAGAATCTTTTGTTCTTCCAGATGAATTGTTATTTTTTCTATCTCTATAAAATAATTCTTTGGTAGTTAGACTGTTATAGCACTGAGTAAGTAAATTTATTTAGGTAGAATTGCCATTTTTATTATACTGCTCAGCCTACACATTAACAATTAATATTTCTTCAATGTTTAGATCTGACTTTATTTGTGTGAAAAATGTCTTGTGATTTTGTTCATATAGTTCCTGGGTGTGTCTTATCAGGTAGACTCCCAAGTCTTTTATATTTTCTGCAGTTATTTTAAATGGAATTTCTCTTTCTGTGTCTTCCTACTGGGATGAGTTGGTGATATACAGAAATGCTGATGATGTCCATTGATTAATTTTTAACCTGCAACTGTGCTAATGTTGATATTGTTTCAACTAGTTTTTCAGTTGATTCTCTAGGGTTCTCTAAGTATACCATCATCATTTGCAAAGAGTATAATGTTGTTTCCTCACTGCCTATTTTTATTCCTTCAGTTTTTTTTTCTTATCTTATTGTTATAGCTAGCATTTCTACCAGAACACTGAATAATAATGGTGATAATGGACATTCTTGCTCCACCCCAATCTTATTAGGAAGGCTTCTGATTTATCTCCATTATAGAATTATAGATAATGCTTGCTCTTGGTATTAGATAGATAGTACTTATTTTAAGAAAAGCTCCACTTATTTCTAAGCTTTCTAGTGTTTTTCATAGAAATGGGTATTGTATTTTGTCAAAAGCTTTTCCTGCATCTATCAATATAATAATGTAATTTTTCTCATTTTTGTTTTTGATATGGTCAATTATGCTGACAGTTTTCTTAATATTGAATCAGCCCTGCATTTCAGGATAAATCCCATTTTGATCAAGGTATTATTAAAGTCACTACCCAAAGTGGTACTAGGGGTGGCCTAATGTGAACTGACATGCCTACTGAAAAAATTAAGGTCATGGAAAGGAAGAAATTAGGAGGTAGGTATGTAGATTTTCCTCAAGTATTTATGTTGCTTTAGTAATGTTTTATAGTTAGTTACCACAGCTAATTTTATCTGCCATAAAAGAATAATAATCTAGCAGATCAAATACAATCAACAGATAAAATGTACTGACGTTAGCAAGGTGAAGATTTGGTTTTGCCCAACATATTAATCAATATATTGGGGAAACAATCTGCATAGTGGTAAAGTCAATTGGAAGGTTATTCAAAAAATTGCTACAATCAGATCAATATTGATGCATATGCTATGCAATTAAATCCAAACTCTACCACAGTGAAATTACAAGAAATACATAATTTAATCTCATTTTTCCTATTCAATTTATGTGCCAGTAATTCCAACATAAGCTCTCAATTACAATTTTCACTGTTCCTTGAATATGCTATATTATTGCCATTTCTGTACTTCTTGCTCATACTGTTTGGAATGCATTTTCCACTTATCTAAGATCTATACTCAGCTTTGGAACTCCAGTCTTTGGGCCTATACTATTTCAGCTGGAAAGTACATGAACACAAATTAACATTCCACTCCAGTCATCTTGCCATCTGCCCTGTTGCTGCATGCACACTCCCTCTTATATGACATCTCTCTTCTTCTACTCCCAGTCCATTTTCACCTGCCTCTTCGCTAGAGAACCATAATCAAATCAGTATTGCCATTTACATTGGAATGGAAATGTCTATCAGCTCCCGTACTGCTCTATTCATTCTTCTTAAGGTTCCAGACCAAAATACTCTTCCCTGGCTCTAACTTCTCTTATTTAGAGTATCTCCCCCAAAATCTTAGTTTAGATTTAAGCTTTAATAGCTCTTACTATAAGTATGTATAATATATCCTTATGGTATGCTACAGACCATAAGTATATATAATACACATATACAAATAAAAGTATCTTGAAGGATGATGCTGATTTTTATATTTCTGTGCTTAGCATAGTACTTGGCACATGGTAAAAGCTTAATAAATGCCTTTTCATTCATTTACATCCTTAAAGATCTATATCAAATCCCAACTTCTTCAGAAAGCCCTCCTTGAATATTTCAGCTCATATTAATCTGTCATTCTCTAACTCTCATAACATTTATCTATATACCATACAATGTAACATCTTTGTATTTTACTATTATTAAAAAGCTTCATGAATATTGTCTTGTTTCTCCAACTAAATTGTAATCTTGACAATGTAGGCTGTCTTATATTTCTTTGTACTGTTCATAGTACCTTGTATATTCTTTTGCATTTTTCCTTGTCATTCTTTTCCTATTATTTCAGCTTATGTCTTCATTATCCTAGACTATTTGAAATAATCTCTCAACTGGTCTCTGAGATTAGCTTCTTCTTCCAATCCTCCATGAACATTTTTGCAAGGATAATCTCTTCTAAACAATGCTCTGTATGTGCTAAAACACACACAATAGATATGGACATGAATAGGACCTGTTATTTCATTAGGCCAGGTTAACTTACAGATGAGGAAACCCTTTCCACCAATGTAGGTCAGGAACTTCTCTGTAATTTATAACCTCAAAGAATTATCTAAAACACAGAAAAGAAGGTGGCCTGTCCACTGTTACACAGTCAACATGTATCAGAGTCAAGATAAGAATGAACAATTTCCTGGTTACAATGTCAGTTCTCTATTGACTATGCTACAGTTGGCTCTGACATACATACACGATTGTACGCGTATGCATGTATATATGTACAACACATGTATATACATGTATGCATATACACACATGTATATGTGTATGCACATACATTTATATATACACACACACACATATATACATATACATCCACTCACATAAACACAGATATACCTTGTCTTATTGCACTTTGCTTTATTGTGCTTCGTAAATATTGTGTTGGTTTTTTTTTTTTAATTGAAGGTTTATAACCACCCTGCATCGACCAAGTCTTTTGGCACCATTTTTTCCAACAGCATGTGCTTACATTATGTCTCTGTGTTACATTTTGGTAATTCTTGCAGTATTTCAAACTTTTTCATTATTATTATATCTATTATCGGTGATTTTTGATGTTACTACTGTTATCGTTTTAGGTGTCACAAATCATATCCATATAAGAAGGGGAACTCAATTAGTAAAAGTTGTGTGTGTTCAGATTGCTCCACTGACTGGCTGTTCCCCTCTCTCTTCTCCCTCACTCTCTTCAGGCCTCCTTATTCTCTGAGACATAATAATATTGAAATTAAGCCAATTTCATAACCCTATAATGGCTTCTCAGTGTTCAAATGAAAGGAAGAGTCAATTGTTGTAGCAAACTTCATTGCTGTCTTATTTTAAGAAATTGCCACAGCCTCCCCAAACTTCAGCAGCCAGTACCCAGATCAATCAGCAGCCATCAACACTGAGGCAAGACCCTCCACCAGCAAAAAGATCAAGACTCACTGATCATTAGGTGATGGTATTTTTAACATTAAAGTATTTTTAAATTGAGGTATGTACACTTTTTTTAACATATAATACTACTGCACACTTAACAGACTACAGTATAGTACAAATATCTTTTATATGCATTGGGAAACCAAAAAAAAATTGTGACTCTCTTTATTGAGATATTCACTTCATTGAGGTGCTCTGGAACTGAACCCACAACATCTCTGAGGTATGCCTCTGTATCTATGTATGTGTAAATATGCAAACACATACATATACAATACATGTACTGCATATATACACACACATACATACATACATACATACATACACAAGTATATGTAGCAATACAACTACAGAGTAAGGTCCTTTAGGCCAGAAACCATGTTTTGCTTCTCTATGCTTCCAGGATTCCTTTCACATAGTGGAAATTCAATAAATGACTGTTGATGGTAACGGTCAATGAACTTAAGGGAGGCAGAGATCATAAGTAGATGATAATTCAGTCTGTTACCTGCATTTCATTTAAAGAAAATGTTTAGAAAGAAAAGCAGTTTAGTAGTATTTCTAATAACAACTAGACTGTTGGCCTTCACCCTCACCTCTCAGTTTCCCTGGCTTTCCTAAAGTCTGAGATCTAAGCCCGTTTTCTATGGGAGGCCTTTTCTGGTCCTTCAGTTGCTAACTCCTTCCTCATTTTGATGATTTTCATTTCCTCTGTTTGTATATGTTGTCTCCTCCATGAGAATGTAAGCTTCTTAAGAATAAGAACTACTTGTTGCCTTTCTTTGTATCCCTAGTGCTTAGCACAGTGCCTGGAATAAAGTAAGCACTCAATAGATACTTGTTGACTGACTGGCTATTTAGGATAGCTAGAAGTTATTAGGTTCTACCTTTCCACCTTAATCAGAATGGAAAACCTAGGAAGCATACATAGTCTCCTGGACTACAGTTAAAGGAGAGTACAGTAAGAATTTGTTCCCCACAGAGGGAAAAGAAGTAGTAGAATTTTCTTCGGTCTAAGAGGGAGAGTTTTAAGGGTTTTTTTCCCCAAAAAGACCCATTTAAAAAGGGTGGCACAAGATACTTTTGCAATGTCGTCAATAAATTCATGATTTATTTCCTGAAAGGAAATGATCTTTCATACAAGTTCATATCTCTGTCACAATTAAGCAGGACGTAACTGTTAATAGGGAGTGTCATGTAATTTGAAGTTATACATAAGATTACTTAACTGAAACTGAAACCTTGCCTAGGATCACAAAGCTACTAAGTGTTTGAGGCATTTAAACTCAGGTCTTCAAGTCCAGCATATTCTATTAGATAACAGATACCTTTCTCTAATATCCTACTAGGGATATAGTATATAAAAAAGAAATTACTTAAAATAACCTAATATAACTTTTTCTAAAGTCTTAATGTCAGCAAAGTAGTCTCTTCCTTTGTATATAATAAAATTGCTGCAGGGTTATGTTTCTTCAAAATAACATCACCAAAAGTACTAATATAATATATACTTAGAATATATGCTAGCTGATTAATAATCAAACCAGATTATTGATTGCTATACCCCGCCATGGCTCCTTTTTTGTTTGTAGGAAAAATTGCCTCGGTTTAGAGCAGCTATTTTCCAGTTGATAATTTTGCCAGAAAACAAATTTGAAGAAGTGATCAATGCCAGTTAGTCAAAGCCTTAATTATATTTATAAAATGCAAGGAATAAAAGGAATGGATTTAGAAGTAATATGACCAATCTTCTGCTACACTAGTGTATAGCACTTGAGAAAAAGATTTAAGCTGTGTTGTGCTGCCCATATTTCTGAACAGCTACAAAGATCTCTGGAATTATTATACTCCTGTTACCAGGGCGCTATAGCACTTCCACCTTGGAGTACTAGGATTACTTGGTCTATTGGTAAAGTTAAAGATGATCATTTTCTTCCACAGTAAGAGTGACTTTCCATTGTTTTTGGAATCTTTAGATGCCAAAGAAATAATGATAATACATAAGAATCTTTTAAGTTTTTATTATTCACAATGAATAAAACTAAAATCACTATTTCCAACTGATCCTATGATTTAGAAATAAAAAAGTATAGAGAAGTCTCACATACATGCTTAATTAGTGATATTCCCTGGATTAGCAAAAACACCACAGCCTCCTTTCAATTTGCAAATATAATACTGCCTGTGCTGATGGCAGTTATTCACTATTTGAAATAGCTAATCTGATTTTATATTTTATTTTGAAGGTCTGAAGAAGAAAAGATGTTGTAACCCAATCAAGCCACAATTTAAGTGACATCTGTACTAGGCAGAATACTGTTGTTATTCTCTTGTCTAGTTGCTGTTGCTGAAAATAATGAAGCAGTGAAATTATATTTTCCCATTATTATTTCCAGACACTCCCTGGCAAAGGTTTGTTGACTCTAATAAAGCTTCAGACAAAGCTGTCAGAAACGGAAATGGCAGAGGGAGAGCAAAGAACAGTCTCTTCATCAATAAACAAATCTAAAACTTAGGTGCTAGGCTATGCATTTTCTGATAAAACTTAAAATGAATGCTTCACAATTTAGTATAAGATTATAGATAAATTAAAAAATATAAATGTATTTTATCAATGATAGTACTGATGATTTTAACAAACATTAACATGTTTATAAGAGATTAAAGAATCAGATGCCTTACCTGCTATGGTATTTAGGAACATTAAATATTCAAAGTTAGAGATCTCTCGTCTTTGCCAACGCTGAGTCATATTGGAAGATTTATAAAGCTGTCGGGGAGTGGCCAAGGATATTCTCCTAATAAGTATATATATATATACATATACATAAATTAGATACTTTGAAGCTAAAAGTATTTTCAATTCATGATGCACTAAATAGTTTATGATATACATATTTATATTAATAATTTCAATGACCATTATTACTAGAGAACTAATGTTTCAACTATAATTTTATCAATGAACACAAACTATACTTAAAAATAAATTCTAGATTTGACTAATACCTGAAAGATTTATTACTGAGAAGATGGTATGATAAAATTCACTTGATATATAGTCTGTTTTTAAAGTAACCCTATTTAATGCTTGCAATATACTGTAGCTGAAAATTTATACTAAATTTTCAGTGGTTTCATAGTACCTCCCAAATAAGGTTAAAATAGGTTTGCCTGGGATGAGGTCTTCTACATTCTAGGGTCACTCTATCTATCTACCCATATCTCATTTAACGCCTATCCAGGTGCTTATGCTCCAAACAAATTGGACTATCTATCTCCCAACCACTCCAGCCTTTGTGACTTTAATTACTCTGCTACCTGTGCCTATTGTGTCCTGCCTCCTCTCTTTCACCTGCTGAATTCCTAGGCAACCAAGACCAAGTCAAATGTCACATGTTCCATAAAGCTATCCCTGATCCCCAACTTTTGTTGATAATAACTTTCCTTTTAAAACTTCACAAAACACTTTGGTTTCCACCACTGTGTACATTTATCATGTATATTATTCATCAAAAATTGTTATGTATGAGTATGTTTTTATTTATTAGAGTATCAGTTACAAGACAGATATGGGGTTTTAAATAAACTTTGTATCTCTCCTGGTGCTATGCATATAAAGTACATTTAACAAATGTTTAATTGAATTTAATATAAAATTATATCTAATTTTTTCTATCAAATAAATTTCACTTCAGAGATATAGCATGTGTTTGCAGAACTATGGTATTTTCCTTCAAATAATTTACAAATAGGGAATATACTTTGATTCCTGAAAGTAAACGTAACTCACTAATTATAATGGTATAGCTACTCTATAGCTATTATATTGAATCTGAACGATACCACAAAAAACTTATAACATGGTCCAATTACCTGGCTTGTGGCAAACCATAGCTGGTTCCTACCCCAACCCGAGGCAAACTGTATACAACTTTTTTTACTGTTGCTTGGTCAGGAAAGTTGAACATTACAGAGGCTGTGTGAGAAGAGAAAACACGATTTAGAAAACAAGAAAAGCACAAAACGTAAACTCTGCAATATAATTTTCAGGTATTTGTCATGATTTATTTGTTATAGTAATAATTATCTTATAAAACCAACTTTTTTTTTTACACTCTATTCAAATAGAAAGTGGTTGGGTTCAAAATCAGAACTGCTTTTTCTTGGATATAAGCAGGACAATTGAAAGAAAGAAAAAAAAATCAAGAATAATTTTAGACAACATTCAAGAATTAAAATTATTAAAGTTATGAGCACAATTTTCTGTGAAATATTTAGGGACATACTTCTGTTTGCCATAAACACTTCCAGAGCAGTGTTCTGTAGAAGATAACGTCTTGAAAATACAGCTCGAATCTCGCTGAACATCCATTTTCCATGAAGTCCCTCTGTGTATGCAAGAACCTAAAATAAAGGGTTAAAAAGAGTCACTATATATATTTATACACACATATATATGACTAGTTTTTATTGTTTCTTAATCAATATCTATTTGAATTTATGACAGTCTGACTACATCACTAATCATTTACTACCTATTTACAAAATGTCTGATTTTCTAGTTTTTTAACAATATCACTGATGAGGAAATGAACTTGAATATAGATTAAGTTACTAGTGACTAAATAGCTTAGACATCATTTGAGTATAAGTATTTGGATTGTGAAACCGCTGTAAACATAACATTTCTAAAAATGGAGACATAAGAGGTAGTGTTGGGCAGCTAGGTGGCTCGGTGGATAGGGTGCTAGGCCTGGAGTCAGAAAGATTTATCTTTGTGAGTTCAAATCTGGCCTCAGACACTGACTAGCTGTGTGACCCTGGGCAAATCACTTAGCCCTTTCTGCCTCATTTCCTCATCTGCAAAATGAGCTGGAAAAGGAAATGGCAAACCATTCCAGTATCTCTGCCAAGAAAACCCCAAATGGGGTCATGAAGAGTCGGACATGACTGAAATGATTAAGCAACAATAACAAGAACTACAGAAATGACAAGGTCTCTTTTCAGAACTGATATTTGACATGGCCACTAAATGACACTAATCATAAAGTAATAGGGAAACAACAGGGAAACATCACTGAATGTCCCCTACCATAAAAAGGCATTTTATGTCAGCAGGCAAAAAAAGGAATGTTGTCCCCAGCCCTTCTTGGGGAACAGCCAGGACACATAGCAAAAACAGTGGTTTTACAAAGTTGAGAGCAAGTCAATTGAGACAGAGGTTATCCTGGACCCTAGGGACAGAGCCAGGAGGGCAGTGGCTTGTAAGTGGAGGACTGAAAGAACGAGAAGCTGGAGGACTAGAGGATGCAGAGGCAGAAGGGATCATAACGATGACTTCATCTAACGCCCCCTTCACTTGAGAGATGAAAGAAACTGCATGGAGAGACTAAGTGATCTGCTCACAATCATAAAGAAGATATGGTTTAGGACCAGGCAAACATTTCTCAAATGTGGAACATAAACTAGGTCTGAGTTTAAGAAACAGTCCAAAACAACTGGCTACACTTGTCATTTTTAGGTATGTTTGTGTGTTTTACCACCTCAGCCTGAAAGATCAAGTTTCATTTGTATATGTAAGGTTTGAGAAAGGAATAGGCCAGCTTCTACAAATTATATTCTAAAGTATACTATGCCTTTAGAGTCACAAACTGGCTGGAAGGTTTAGAGAATACAAGATCATACCATAGTTATTACAATTTTGTAATATGATAAAGCAAAAATATGTTAAAGACTTTATTATAGCAAAGCATCAATCACGCATAAGTCAAAATCATGTAACATTCCTTGAAAGATATACTAGAACAATAGAAATAACCTGTTTCACAACCATTTGAGGTGTAAACTGGAGAGATACATGCTTGACAAAAGCATTCACCATCATCATGGAGGATACCCAGTGCAGTCTATACTGGAAACAGCTATCACTGATGCTCTTATTTATAAATGTATTGTAAATGTAAACACTGTACTGATTGCATCAAGTCCTGGAACACTGTAGAGCCTCCTAAATAAGATCCATAATCACTCAAAGGGTTAAGCTGACCTACAGAAGAAGTATAAAAAGTAGACAAAAAAGCCTGTTATCAAGATCCAACATGCAGTTGGACATACAATCCATAGACCTTCTACATTGGTTCATGTATATTAGGACAGACGTTGTAAAGAAATAATGACCTGGGCCCTGAATTGAACAGCAGAAGAGCAAGCTGCACTGCCTTGGGAAATTGTGGAACTATTTTAATGACCTGAAGATTCTCCCTGAAACAAAAGCAAATCTCTTTCCTTGAGATTCTTTTGCTGATGGATTCAAGCTTTGAAATACTCTACCTTTCAATAGAGAGGAACACAATACAAATAAGAAATTACGCAGGGAAGAATGATATACAAGTTAGCAAGGAAATACATGACTATGTTTCCTGCCTCTGAGCAAAGAAATGGTGGACTATGAATGGAAAATGCAAGTATGAATACTTCTTTTCATTTCTTTTAAGACCGTAACACTGGACTGCCTTTGTTATCTGCCCCTTATGTTCCATAATTTCTTCAAATCGCTCCTCCCAGGTACATCTAAATGTCATATTGATGTTTTTTTTTCTATCACTTTCAGTTTCTAATTATTTCCTATTCTATTTCACTCTACCCCCTAAAAAACCCTCTCTTATATGAATGAATGTAAAAAGTATTTATTAAGCACTTACTGTTCTAGGCACTATGCTAAGCAGTTAAGCAAAACAAATGAATACATATATATCTGAACGTGACAGAAAAAAAAACATCAACAACATTTTGAAAAGAAGTATTCATACTTGCATTTGCACTTTGTTATCCCTTTAGGAGGTAGGAAGACATTGCTCAATTAAGTTAGCCTGGAATTGATTTTTCTACTGTGGAGCAGAAAAGCTCTAGGTATCCCAGCTAAATAAGTAACCTGTCCAGCTAAGAATGCACCTGGAGGAGCCAGATGAGAACACCACAAGAAAAGAAAGCACAGTGGCATCTTCAAGTTTCTTCAAGTATGAGCTACCTTGGCCATACATGTTCTCTACATATGCACCTGTACTCTAGGTGTGTGCTCACTCTTCCCACTGATACTTTTTGTATTTGAAGAGTATATATTATGTTTATGGGAATAAAGTTCTGTTAATATTGTTCATCCTATGCTATTTCAATAAGGGTTTTTGCTTTGAACTAATTACATCTACTAGATAAATAGTAAAAGCAAACACACAAGTGAGGGCTTCTGAACTATAGTTTTGGAAGTATAGACCCACAGAACACCTTGAACCTGAGGTATTTGCTCCCTGGGAGAGTCAACCCATGAGTGTAAGCTGGGGTGAGGAGGTACCTTAAGAGTGTTATACTCATTCAGTATATATTTGTGATGTCATTTGTGTTTGCTGGAATTCACTTGAGAAAAAGTATTATTTTTATTTTTTTTTTGTTTTCAGACTGAAATTAGACTGTTTCCTAATATAATTCTTTCACAAGTTAGACCGGCTCCTTGAATATAATTTTTATATGATTGAATACCTAATTATTTAATATCTGTTGTATTTCTGTGTCCCCTGCAAACGCAGGGGCTGATGTGAGCATCTCAGAATATTGGTAACCTTGAAATGCATTTATAGCATATTATTTTTTTCTAGAGGCAATTTGTGTATTCTTTCAATGTGCACTTTGTTTTATGTGTTAAGAAGTTCTGGGCAGTTGTCTTGTGGTTTTTTTTTTTTTTGCATCAGGGTGTCAGGTTTTTTTGACTTGTGTTCTTATGGGAGACTAATACTTAATTAAGTTGACTCTCTCTGAGACCAATATGTTTTGCTTCTATTCTTTTAACATTATTGCTTTTTGCTTCTCTTTCCTTGGGCTGTCTTTGGCTTTGGTATATTTGCTTCCCCCCTCAGTTGTTTTCTCTTTTGTTTCTTCGACATCATGGATTCAAATTCTTCTGTTTTGCTGATTGTTTCTGCTGTGCAGGCCATAACTTTTGTTGAGTAATTTTTATTTCTCTTTTAAAATATTCAGGAACATCCTGCAGAGGCCTCTACTTCACAAAGGTATTAATTAAATTTCCTTTGTCTTGCAATATTTATTCATAGGTGTATGGACTCTTTTAGTTGATCTGGAGGCCATCTTTCGTCCTGTTATTACTATGTTCCCTGTTGGCTTATATACTTGTACTCAAGGTCTTTCACTGAATTTTCTTCCTCTTAAGATCAATGGAAATCCCTAGCATATCTTTTTCCTTGAGGCTATCTACAATAAAGACCTCTACTTTCTCTCCTCTTATTCTCTTCTTAATCCCCTATAATCTGGCTTCCTACCTCATCATTCCACTGAAACTCCTCTCTCCAAAGTGACCAATGACTTCCTAACTGACAAATAGAATAAGTGGTTTCTCAATCTTCATTCTCCTCAACCTGTCAATCTCCCTCTTCTTCATACTCTCATCTCTCTAAGTTTTCAGGACACTGTTCTCTCTTGGCTTTCCTCCTACCTGACAACTCTTTCTTAGCCTCCTTTGCTGAATCTTCCTCCAGGTAAGGCCTACTAACCAGGTGTCCCACAGAGGTCTAGGCTGGGCCCTCTTCTTTTCTCCTTCTATATAATTTTGCTTGGTGATCTCATTCACTCTCACAGATTTAATTATCATCTTTATGCTGATGATTCTCAAACCTACCTATCCAGCTCTAACCTCTTGCTGACCTCCAATTTCATATGTCCAACTGCCTTTCAGATATCTGGAACTGGATGTCCTACAGACATCTTAAACTCAACGTGTCCAAAACTGGACTCAGTTTCTTTCTCCTTAAACCCTACCCCACTATATGAACTTCCCTATTACTGTTGAGAGCACTATCCTCTTCCCAGTCCTTCAGAACTGAAACCTAGGTGTCACTCTTGACTTATCACTGTCTTTCACTCGTCTCATCCAATCTGTTGCTAAGGTTTGTTGATTTTACCTCTACAACATTTCTTGAATACTCTCCTTTTTTTTGTATGATATTGCTACCACCCTGGTGCAGGCCTGTATCTCTTTATGCATAGACTATTGCAAAAACCTTCTGGTTGGTCTGCCTGCCACAAATCTCTTTCCACTTCAATCCATCTTCCATTTAGCCACCAAAGTGATTTTCTTAAAGGACAGGTCCAACTATTTCACTCTCTCTATTCAATAACCTCTAGTGTTTCCCTATCGTCTTCAGGATCAATGACAAAATCCTCTTTTTGGCATCCCAAGTCCTTCGTAAACCCCACTCCTATCTTTGCAGTATTCTTCTCCTCCTCTTTCTCCACTTCAGTGACACTAGCTTCCTTGCTATTCCATGAACAAAGTACTCCATCTTGCCTCCTGGCATTTTCACTGGCTGTCCCCCATGCCTGGTTCTCCCTCCTCATCTTTGTCTCCTAGCTTCCTTCAAGTCCCAACTAAAATGCCACCTTCTACAGGAATCTTTTCCAATCCCTTTTGATTCGATTATTTATTTCCTACATTTCCTCTATTATTTCCTATACATCCTATATATAGCTTGTTTGTACGTATTTCTTTGTTTGTTGTCTACGCCATTAACTTGTGAGGTCCTCGAGGGCAGGGACTTGTCTTTTGCTTTTCTTTGTATCCATGGCACTTAGCACTGTGCCTAGCACATAACAGGCACTTAATAAATGTTTATTGACATACTGACATATTCTCTTGCTCATTTTCTGACTTATTCACCTTTTATGCAGTTTCCTTTTCTCTTTGAGAGCTGGACTCCAAAGCAGTCTTATCTTCTGCCCATGCTGGACAACTTATATTTCACAGGCCCCAGCCTCTGCCCTAAGTCACTTCTGGGAGAAAATAAACTGGCCCTTGGTGGATCCCAGTCCCTTTTACTCTTGGTCTAATGCACACACTCACACCCTAGCATCCTGCTACAATTCCCTCAGTTCCTCAATTCTCTGCCTAAGTATTGTTGCTGCACAGAGCACTGTCACATGGCAGTTCCAGTCACAGCAAGATTCCCTTTTGGTTTTCTGTGGCACAGGGAGGGGGAAATGGGCAAAGCTAAATTCTATGGTAATCCTGTGGGTTGGCTTCTGCCACCTTGCCAGCGTGGTGACTGGTGATGGTGCTGAATAAGCTCCTAGGGTTTAAGGATTTGCCTTCTCTGTTGATAGTTCATCAGTTAATCCCCTCATTAGGGTTGCTGGTGTCTTAGGTTGGTAGAGCTCAATCAATAAATCAATCAACTTATTAAGCATCTACCATGTGCCAGGCACACAAAAAGAGGCAAAAGACAGTCTCTTTCCTCAAGGAGCTTAAAGTCTAATGGGGAGTGAAAATTGCTTTATCTCTTTTAGATAATTCCTACTTTGGAGAGGTTTGGGAAGTCATAAGTAATGGACTCTAGTCCACCATCTGCCAGTCATGTGACTTAAACTGACAAACAAACAAACAAAAAACCAACTCTGTGAGCCTATATAAAATAGTTGCCTTATTATGGTTACCTTATGGCAGGGCAATTTATCTGACATCCTCATGGATGGCAGTTTCACAGGATAAGGATAGACTCATGACCTAGAAACCTTCAGCAAACAATCTCAAGTGCTTAACACCTTTTGGGGAACTCCATACCTTTTTTTGGGGGGGGAAAGGGCAGGGAAGAATTTCTGAATTTGATTGCTTTTTAAGCTAATCTGCTTGTTCTAATGCAAGATTAGTTTGAACCAGCAGTTAGAACAGCCTATGCGTTGCAGAGATCCACTGAAGAAATTTTAGGTGCTCTATGCATTCCCAGAATCCAGAGGAATTTTCACCCCAAACTGGTTTTTCACCAGAAGGTTGGGTGGTGATTTCTCATCAACCTAGATCCCTTATCTATTCTGGGAGTTTTGTCGGGGCAAAATTTTCTCTTTGAGGCAAAAAATTCAATTTCCTTTTTCTTTCACTCTTCTTTTTGTTTTTGGATTAGGATAGGCTTTTGCAAAAATAAAGACAGTTAAGAATTTTTGTAAAATGTTATATGTTTGTTATAAAACTATGTTTAAGGAGGTAAAGTATGAATGTAATTATCAAGCCTGCCAGCTATGGTAGACCTGGACCCTCATGAAAGATTTTATTTTCCAGTCGTCTAAGAATATGTGGACTTTGCTGAGACTTTTCAGCATAAGGCACTGGGGGTAGGCACTCAAAAAGATAATGCTTGAATCTGCCCAAATCACTAGAAAGACTTCCAGAACTGGGGCTATGGATATATATACCAAAATGACCCTAGGTGATTTGCTGAGGACAGCAAATGTTTAACTGATTTTCACCCAGGAAAGGACAGAGGCAACATGATGAAAAGGATGGAGTGCTGGGCTAAGAGTCAGGAAGACCTAGGTCCCTCCTCTTACTAGAAGTGTGACTCTGGGTAAGTCACTTAACTTCTAGGTATAGGCCATTCTCTATGACTTAGTACCCTATTCAGGACTTTATCACCTCTGATTATTTGACTGAACATCCCAATAGGTTTTATTCCATCTAGTTAATTTCCTTAAGGCAGATCTGACCACATATGTCATTCCTCTCCTCAAAAAATGTCCAGTGGCTCCATATAGACCTCTAAGATAAAATATACATATCTGAGTCTGGTGTTTTATGACCTTCACAATCTGGCTCTAGACATTCTGTACTAGTGCTCCTTCACACATTCCATGTTCCAGATAAACTGGTTTATTTGCTGTCACCAGGAGCTGGGAATCCATCTTCCACTTCTTTTGTACAGGATATTCACATGACTGGAATAATATACTCTACACCTTAAAATCTCTAGGTTCTTTTAAGGTTCAGTTTATCAAACATCTCCCAAGGGAAGCCTTCCCTGATTCTTTAGTTAGTCCTTTCTTTTCTCAAATCATCTTCTACTCATTTATCTGTATATAGTTAGTTTATTCCCTGTAGAATGTAAACTCTGTGAGGGAAGGGATCATCTTTTCATCCCAAATCTGAGAACAGACAAAACCTTGATAAATGTTTGTTGCCTTATATTGAATACAAAGAAAGATGAGACAGGAAGGAGGAAGGGGTTACTTCTAACTGGGAAGGAGATCAGCGGGGAGTCTAACTGAGGAGGTGGCAACTGTGCTGGGCTTCCTCAAAGAAAGAATTTCATGGTGAGTTATTCTATTTTATAGAGAACATGTTCCAGAGAATATGTTCAAATACTTGGAGGAAAGAAAGGACAGAATTTGATCACATTTCAGTTTGGCTGGAACATAAAATGTATAAAAGGGTGTATGTAGTATGAGACAAAGTTGATCCCAGACAGCAAGAGCATTAAATACCACTTTAAGAAGTTTTCTGTGTTTTTCAAAATCCTGTAGATAACATGGAGACAATGAAGGTTTTTGAACAGGGTTCTGATACAATTGCTTTACAAGCTCATTTTTAATAAAGTTACTATAAATAAATCTGAAATAGTGAGACTCTGTTTCATAATTTAAAGTCCGTTGGCATTATAAAACAGCAAAGCAATATTTGGCAAAGTGATTCACCAGTGAAAATAAAAATGGGACATTCATGTGAAGCCAGTTTTAATATAGATTATAACCAATCCATGACTTCCCACCCTGTCAAAATATTTGCATCTAAACAACGTTTTCTAACCATTTGGGGATTTATTGATATACAAAGCTACAAGATTGGCTATCAGTGGGTGAAACAGCTAGGTTTCTACTTTAAGCTGCCATCAAAACTCTCTCTAAAGTAGGAGAATGGTACGAAAGATATTGGGGAAAGTAGAATTGCCAGGAATTGGCAACTGATTAGGTATAGGAAGCTAAGGGAACTGAAATTCACAAATGACATGAGGCTACACAATCTGGATGAATGGGAGGATGGTAGTATCCTCAACAGAAATAAGGAAGTTTGGAGGATAGTGGGGTTTTTTTGGTAGGAGGCTGATGACGTTCGTTTTGGACAAGTTGAATTTGAGATACTGTTAGGCCATAAAGATGAAGATATCCAAGAAGCAGTTAGCAAAATTGGGTTAGAATTCAAGAGGTAGGGAGTTCAAAAGTTAGGGAGAGAATATAGAATTGGAAGTAAGCTGCTCAAAGATAATAATCAAATCTATGGGAATGATTAAGAAGGAAGAGAATGCAGAGAAAAGAGGGCCCAAGCCAGAAATTTAGGAAAAGCTTAAAGGGCAGGGGATGATGATGCAGGAAAAGAGACTAAGAAGGAGAAGCCCCAATTCTAGAAAAAAGAAATAGAAAACAGTAACATCCCAGAAATCTGTGAAAGAGAAAAAGCATCTACAAGGAGACTATGTTAGAGGCTGCAAGTTATCAGAGGATAAGAACTGAGGAAAGAGGATTGATTTTAAAGTTAAGAAGTTATTGATAACCTTTCAATGAACAGTCTAATAGAGTGGTGAAATTGAAAATAGGCTTTCAAGGGATTGATAAGCATAGATAATTCTCTAGGAATTTTTGTAGTGAAAAGAAAGGGATATAAGACAATATTTCAAGAAGAGGGAGGGTTAAAATAAACTTTTTTTAAAAACAAAGGAGAAAATTTAGGCATACCTGCATGCAATGAAGAAGCCTATAAAGAAAGACTAAATTTGAGGGTGGGTAGGGGGTATGATCATTTGGGGAAGTCAATCAATTTATAAATATTTATTAAGCACCTACTGTGTGCTAGGCACTGTTCTAAGCACTAGGTGCTGTCAAGTCAGAGGTTGGTCTCGTCTTCCTGAGAGACTAGAATAAATGAGACAACAGGTGGAAATTTAGAGGGATCTATATAAAGAAAAACTTTATTACTTTAACAGACTAGATCTCAGATTTTCTTAGAATATGACACAGGATAAAGTTCCTAATGAATGCCTGTTACAGTAATACTTTTATATGTTTTTAAAGTTTCATTCTCTCAAAAAACCTGTAGTTACATCTAGAAGACTAAAAAAATACTTGTAATAGCAGTTGCCAAGATTGACATTCTTTTCTAAAATTTCTATAATAATAATAATAGCTCACACTTATAAATTTCTTCAAGGTTTACAAAGTACTTTTCTCAAAACAATACTGTAAGTTAGGCAACAAAAGTATTGTTGGTTTGGTTTTTTTTTTTCCATTTTACAAATGAGAAACGTCTCAAAGAAGTTAAATGACTCACTCATGTCATTTCGTCGGCTAGTTCTGTTTGAGATAATTCAAATGCAGCTCTCCTAACTCTAGATCGAGCTCTTCCCCTACTATACCCCATGGATTTTTTTATTCATATATGCCTACACAAATATAATTGAATTTATAACTTGTGAGCATACAAATCAGAAATCTCAAAGGAATATTATGAAAAAGCAATTACTTCCTTAAATCTAATGTACCCTCAAATTGAACAAAACAATATACTCAATGTCCGTTCAGTCTTTTTATTTTATTTGTGAATTATGTCATAAAAATTAATAATGAACTCACCTAATATAAATTCAATATTATGTGAAAAAATTTAATAGGCATTGGAATATAGCATGAGGTAAGACCTATTTCTGCCAACCATTTAAAAAAGTATGATTGGGTTTCCCTATTAATGACATATGTTTTTACTTTATTATTTTTATCGGACTAAAATCTATTTTTAATGTTAGAGGAAAAAAATGTTTTAATTTAACTTAAAAGAAAAATCTTAGCCTCTCACAAAAATCCAGGTATTAAAAAGCAATTCAGAAGTTAAGTTAAAGCTAAGTAAAAATCATACTCCCTTGAACTTTTTAGCACTGTGAAATAGTTTACCTTCATAGCAGTCTTAAAAAGAAAATCCAACACATGATAGCTCACAATTGCAAACTAATTTCTACCTTACTTTCTATTTCTTTGTGAACTGCAAAGTAAGGCCAATAGACAGCCTAAGATGGATCTCAGGTCCAGTACAAGCTTTTCAAGCCTAATCAAAGGGGTGTAAAAAACATAAATAAAAAGATGAAAGTGTCTTTGCTTTTACATATGGCCAAAAATAAATAAATAAATAAAATAGTGAAAGGCTAGAAAAGAAGTGAGATGTTCCATAGGGGAAGGTTAAGTCTGATGCTAATGCTTACTTAAAATGGTGACAGTCTGGAGTAGTGAAGCCTTGCTGGGCTGCTTTAATTTCTCCCTGGAATAGCTCTCTCCCAACCTTCTGCAGCACATCAAAGTCTCTGGAGCTCAATTAAAATTGGATTATATTGAAATGCTCTATCTACGGGCCTGTGTGCTCACTAACACTTCTCTCCCAGTAATACTCCAGATGACAGTTGCCCATCCCAATTTAAACAGTTGTCATAGAGACGGTGAACTAAAGCAGCAGTAACTAACAATACAAAGGAAAGGTAAGTGTGAGGGTTTCTGTGAATGAAGGGCTTGCTTTTCAACAATGCTGTTTATGCCACCAGTGGCTAAACAGAACAGACAGAAAAATACTAGCAAGATCTATATAGATATAAATATAGCTAAGCTTTTCAATTAGTTTATTTTACTATAAGATGCTCACATTTTAATATGTACTAACACTACTAAAATACCTAGAATTTCCTGGTTTTCCCAAAGGAGGGCAGCTATCAGATACTATGTTACAGACTGTGACTAATATTTTGCAAATTAAAGACGTCAATATATTCTTTCTAATTATAAATTTACAATAAGTCATTTGATAAAATTTATTATTTTTCTAATCTTAGTGTTTAAATTCCAGTTATGAAATAACCCTTGGTACTATATGCATGAAAATTAGATTTTGTTGCAAATTTGTTACTATCAAATGATCTACAATCACTGAAGAAGCAACATTTACCTCTAAATCACAATTCAGAATTTATTTCTGGTTTTAATTAGTGAGTAATCTACAATCTTGTGTCATTTTTCTTTATGAAATCAAAGCCTATCAACACACCCAGAAAATGCTGGCAGCTTCCTAAAAGACCAAGAATGAAGACAGTTTAAAGTCCTGGCAGCACTAGAGTGCAATGTATTTGACCATGTTGATTGCTAGTAATGATATTATGTTCTCATGTAGATGGCATGTTTCTGGCACCATAAAAGCTCTTAACCTTTTTTTGTAATTGGCTTATTGCAAGTCCCCAGGTTGTTTTTTCTACCATTGTGCTGATCACCATGGAAATGCGTAATTATTGCTATTTTATAGTATTGTACAATATTTCTTTTAAGCCTTCACTAACTGTTCTCCTGCTCTCCTGGGAAGGCTGTGTTAGGATTTTGAAGCAGCAACAAGGCCGAGTGCACAAAGTGCAGGCCAAAGGGGAAGAAAACAAAAATGTGTCAGAAAATCTAAAAACTGCACAGATCAAAATTTGTCAAAACAAGGCCCTGGTTTAAAGCAACAAGAAGGGCCCCTCCAGCTCGGGCCTTGACAAAGCACAGCCTTTATATTTATTTATTTTTTTATTTTTAGCCCAGCTGTAGAAAATACCATCTAATGAACCTGTCTGGGGTGGCTGTCCCCATCCTGTCAGGCATGTCAGGAAATGACAAGCACTGGGGACAGGCCGCCGCCAGTCATCGACAGGCCTGCCAGCTGGAGAGTTCAGCCCCAATCTAATCACACCACCAGAAAATAACTTTCACGCTTTCAGCCTGACAGGATGGACTAAAGGAAAAAAAATTAGGACTGGAAACAATGCTTTTTGTTTCAATTACATACCTTTTTCACACAGTAATTAAAAAGAATCTATTGGCACATTCATTTCATGCTGCTTCATATTAATGCAACTCAGTGTAAATGTCATTATTAAAATAAAAAAGCAGATGCAGAAGTTGTCTAGATAATATGGATAGAGAGAAAACAGGAGTAAGACTACCTCTGTCATTTTGTTGAAAACTATAGTTCTGAAATGTCATTTAAAAATTTTAGTTTTTATGGTTTAAATTGTACCCCTGTCTATAAACACAATCAGGTGTATGATCTATAGATAAGACAGAGTCATTGCTTTCCTTTTATTTGAGAGTTGAAAAGAGCAATAGGAGACACTAGTATTTTCCCATAGCAGTGGAATATTTTCTGTGTTCTGTTATATTTGGAAAGTATTGTTAAGAAAAAAATTTAGTAGACTGAGGATGACTCCAATAAAAGGGGTTAAAAGTGTATGTGTGTAGGAATCATTTAAGCTCTCTGTATCTGTCTATACTCTCAAATAACATAATAGCAAATTTATTCATTGCTTCAATCAGTCGCTTTAGATGATTGTCAATTTATTATTTTGGAATCAGAGAGGCAACAGTTGGAATTATTCAATATTCTGAATGACAATAGATTAGTTATATAAAAGGATAGCTAAATATCAAAAGGTATGACTACATTTGCTCATTATATGCCTAAGTATTAGTAAATAAAGATGCATTTTATATAAACATATATATATCCTTCATACATAATGGTGGTTTTTTTTTTAGGAATATTTCATGATGTACTGTCAACACTCAACAATGAAAAGCTCTACCAAGTGCTAATATATATATATATATATTTTTAATAGATGAATTTTTATCTAGAAAATTTACATCCATTAGCACATATCCACAATATAAAGATGTGTATATGTGTATGTACATACATATGTACATATACATGGATGTGTGTACTTAGAATATATTTTGAATGACAATCACTTCCTTATTAAAAAAAAAGTATTCATTTTTTCAAGTCAAAATAGAAATTTACTATATAGAAGACTAATGAGTTCCAGAAGGTTAAGCAAACAAAGGCAGCAAAACTATATTTAAAATGAGTGTCTTCTTACGTAGATACCACTAGTATAGGAAATTCCCAGACAGCGAAACTCGCTTTTATCAACGCAGGTCGGCACCTCAGCACCTTTTTTGCAACTTGGAGAGTTACAAAGAAAACTGAGAAGTTAAGTGACCTGTTGAGGGGTCACACACCCAGTATGTGTCAGAAGTGGAAATAGAACCCAGATCTTTTTGGTGTCAAGGTTGCTGCCCTCTATTCACTATGCCACAATGTCTTTCTATTTTAACAGAAAGAAATTTAATTACATTACCTTGTTGAAATCATGGTGTATACCTATATATTAATGTTATACACTTACATTTACCTGAAAGATCCCAAAACTTATGCTTTACACAGTATAAAAATCAGTTCACTCACTAAATGATTCTTCTGAATGGGACGCTATGCTTAACATATTAATTAATGAGTAGCTAATATATTAAGAACTCTGAAACACAATCTTGTTATCAAGTTGATGTCAACAAATAGGTAGAGTATACTAACTGAAAAGAAAATACTTCTAGAAGATCAAAGTTAACAACGTTGCTCATTCAAAAGTGCCATGAGAAGACAGGAATTCCATTTTATATCCCATTTGGAAAAAAATGAAGTGAAAAGGGTATATTTTGCATTTTCACATTTTCATATACATATATATATATATATACACACACACACACATATATATACACACACCTATATGCACACACATATATTTTGAATGTGTAGCAATTTTATTCAAGCATCTACGTATGATTTTGTCATTAGCTTACTCAATACTGCTTTATTGCTGCTTTATTTAATTCATTTCATTCATGTAGATGCAAAGAGAGCTATGACCTCTTGACCCCAATTTTCACTTAAAGAAACAAATTTCTTTTTTGCAAACTAATGTAATTTTTCTTCTGTCAACCTTCAACCCTTAAAATATTAACCCCATTCTTGTTATAGTAAATATTCATGTTCTGTCACCCAAATTTACTTACAATTAATGAAAATTCCTAGCTTTAATCAAGTGATGAAATTGTTTCTGTTCTTATTTATAACAAAGTGATTAAAAATAGCTACATTCTAATGAGTAAATTTTTTGTTTCTGCATAAACATAATTTAATTTATGTCTATCTATATTTGAAATTCCTCAGTGCTAGAAATAATCTAAAGGAAGAAAAGACAGGTAGAGTTAAGGACTGATTACAGGTTTTCTAACAAATATCAATGCATGTAAACACCTAGGAAAAAAAGTGAAAAAGCCAACGTAGTGCTGACACCAGAGTTAGTAAGATCAGAGTTCATATGTTATCTCATATATTTCCGAGATGTGTGATCCTGGTCAAGTAACTAAACTGCTTAGCATCAGTTTTCTCATCTGTAAAATGTGGATACTTCTACCTCATAGGGTTACTATGAGGATCATGAGACAGCATATGGAAATTGCTTAACAAACCTGAAAACAATATATAAAATGCTAGCTATTATTAGCTATTTTGCATGACAATGACTTGAAGTATGCCTTCTGGGAATCAATTTTACTGTTCTGTCTGTCCCTATTGGATTCAACATGTAAGAAAAAGGCACACATCCTTTGAATAAAACTATTATGCAACAAATTAAGCAACAAAATGGAAAATCAAGTATGTGCCTCAAAAGTCTCAAATCTACTGTATAAAATGATTTGCTGAAAGTAGGTAGTAAGTACAAATCTATTCCAGTGATAAACTTCTCAAACATGTAAACAACATAGTGGGGTGGGTCTTCCATTGTTGTTGTTGTTGTTGTGTTTGTCCTCCATTCTCAAAGAGGACCATGACATCAAGGAGATGATGACACGACTTGCAATTGACTTTGATTTGAGTGAGGGGAGGGCTGCACAAGGTCAGCAGCCTCACTTTCTCCTCCAGAGCCATCTGGGTCCAGTGGCCAGATATTCATCAGGACGACTGGAGATGGCCCCGGATGCACTGGGAGAGGGTCTTCCATATCAGTTCAAAGAATGCCATGTGGAAATAGCAATCATTTCAGTGTTAGAAAACACTAAGTCAACTAAGTTAACAATAGAATTTAATAGTGAATAATCACAGACTTAGCTACTGGCTAAATTTCATAATTATGAATTACATGATTTAACAAAACTTCCCATAAAGATGACATGTTAAGTAAAAATTTAGAAACATTACATTTCTAAACTACAAACAGTTCTATATAAATGACCAAGATTGGGTAATGTCAATGTAATGCCAACCACCTTGATTAATTAGCAACAAATAGATGACTGCCTACGTTTTTCAGCTTTATGATGCACAGTTAACATACAGTAAGCATATATTTGGCTAAATAATGGGTTGAATAATAATAATAATAATAATAATAATAATAATAGATGATATTCATATAGCATTTGAAGATTTGAGTTTGTGAAATATTTTCCATACATTATCTTATTTGATTATAACAACTTTGTTATGTAAATATTACGGATATTAGTATCTCCACTTTATGGACAAACAAACTAAGGCTCAGGGAGATGAACTGACATTCTCAGGGTTATTGAACTAATAAGTAGCAGAGTGGGCTTTGAACCCAGACCTTCCTGACTACAAGGTCAATACTTTTCTAGTATACCATGACTTTTGCTAAGAAAAGCAAATGAGCTTATTTTTAAAGTTAAAAACACTATAATGAATGCTATTTCAATTATTTTA
This sequence comes from Vombatus ursinus, assembly GCF_900497805.2. NCBI lineage: Eukaryota > Metazoa > Chordata > Mammalia > Diprotodontia > Vombatidae > Vombatus > Vombatus ursinus. The sequence continues at coordinate 3,941,712 of NW_020954591.1, forward strand.
TAAATACACAGAAATATGGGAAACTCACCATGTGGGGAGATCACCTGAGGCACAAAGCAGTTAAATGACCTGCTCAAAGTTACAAACTTATTAAAAGTCAGAGGTTAGATTTGATTCTAGGTCATCCCTATTCCATGGCCAGTAATCCATTAACTATACCATGCTTTCTCTAACAGGTAAATCATTAACTTCTTTGTAAAATTAATAAACTATGTAATACAGTATTATTTTATATATTTAATAACGAATACATGTAATAATGAATATATATTCAAATGTTTCATTAGAAACAAAATTCCAATGTTATTCTATAGTATTTACCTATTTCATAAAAAAAATTTTGAGTTTATTGAGTATGCAAGATTATGACAAATTCAAAGTAGTATGTGAAGGTGAATTGAGATCAGTTTAAAAGAATACAACTGTGTCCACAAGTTACACAGGCAGTTGAACTCCTGAAAAGTTTGTATATCAATGTATTTATTTGGTCACAAGAGGCAGCAAATGAATTCTCCTTACTTGGAATACTACTGGATACCCAGGAATGGGGCAAAGTGGGTAAAAAAGACAAGAAATGTGAGAAGGAAATAAAAAGTACATAAAAAGATGGTATGCCATCTTGAACTCATCCTGATTTCTCTGAGAGATTTAATGAGAAGCAGCTTTATTCTTTGGAAAATTGTAACTAGGAAGGAGGGAAACTGCCTGCCTCCAGTCTGTCTCATAATCATACTCTGGATCAAATACATTAACTCATACATTCTACAAATTATATTCATTTGTCTTAACCAGTTTTTTTTTTAATGTTAACTACTTTCTAGAAAAGTTAGGCCTTCTGGTTCTTCACATGGTAATATATTTTCTTTTTAAATAATGGTGAGATACAGCTTCCTGCTGCTCTAAAGATCCTCAAGTTGGTAATATTAGAGCTTAGAGAGCAGGTCACAGAACTCCAGCAACTGCTTGAACAGATACCTTTGGATCTGGCTATACTCCAGGGAGCATTCAAATACCCTAATGGTGTAACACCCACCAACTCCATTCTACCCCCAGGTAATATTAATGTTGGACTTCAAATATGGCCCTGGTTCCTAATCTAGTGGTGCAATGACATTCTGGTCACTAAAAACAACATAATCAAGAATAGTTTACTTCTCCTATGATGGACCTTCCACCACTGCTGAAATTACTAATCTAGTTCTGAAAGAAAATTTCTAGCTCATAATCTAAATCAATCAATCAACAAGTACTTATTAAGTGCCAACTATAAGCCAGGCACTATGGTAGGTGCTAGAAATATAAGTATAAAAACTGAAATAATTTTTACTTTATAAAAAGCATATGTTCCAATAGGGGAGACCAGCAAATATTAAAAATATATATTTATGCAGCATAAATATAAAATGATTAAATACAAATTTATACAAAATAGTGAAATACAAGGTAGTTTTAGAGGTAGGACATTAGTAGTTGAGCAAATTAAGAAAGGTTTTATGTAGATGATGGTGGCTTAAGTGCATCCTAAAGGAGGAAAAAATTGTTCTGCTTAGTGAAAGAAGGGGTTGGATGTAAGAAACGTTGTAGGGGTAGAAATGCCAAGATTTGGCAACTAATTGAATATGTGTAGTGAAAGAGAGTGAGGAGTCCAGGATAATGTTGAAATCATGAACCTGGGAGCCTGGAAGGAAGGGAGATGTCTTCAACAGAAACAGAAAAGTTTGAAAGAAGGGAAGGTTTGGGAGAAAAGACAATGAGATCAGTTTTGGAAAGGCTGATTTTTGAGGCAACTGGTGATGTAGACTTTAAGTTTAAAGAAAAGGGGCTGATTTCTGCAGAGAGATGATAATAAAATCCATGGGAGCTAATGAGGTCACTAAGAGTGTGTAGAGAAAAGAGATAAGAGGAAAGGACTTAGGATAAAACCTTTGGGAACACCCAGGTAGGGAATGTGATATATGCTTTCTATGATAAGCCAACAAATAGACTGAGAAGAGCAGCTGGACAAGTAGGAGGTGAAGCAAGAGAGAGGAGTACCATGAAAACAGACAAGAGCATCTGTGAAGAAACCGTAGTCAACAGCGTCAAATGCAGCAAATATGTTGAGATAAAGGGGCAAAGAAGACCATCAGATTTTGCAGAGATCATTGGTTATTCTAGAGAGGGTAATTTCAATAGAGTGATGAAGTAAAAAGTCAGAATGCAAAGTATTAAGGAGTAAGAGGAGAGGAAGTAGTTGCAGTTAAGTGGAGACAATTTTTCCAAAGAGTTTGGGTGAGAAAGGCAGGAGAGATATAGGACAATAGGTTGAGGTAGTGGAGGGTAGTGGAGTCAAAGTTTTTAAGGATAAGGGGAGACAAAGGCATGTTAGAAGCTAATAAGGAAAGAGCCAGTTGAAAAAGTTGGAAGATTCAAACAGTAATACTGGATTTTGTTATGGACTTGCCACATTCCAGGGACATGAATGATGTTACTAGTTGTGGCAAATACTCATAACCAAAATGGCTTACTTTTGTGGTGGACTTTCCACTTCTGCTGAGACTATTCAACTCTTTCTGAAGTACATTTTTTGGCTCCTTAGTTTTCCTTCTCATATCACCTCTGACCAAGGCCCTTCCTTTGTCTTTCATTTCACTATTCATGATTCTTCAAGTAAAAATTCTCCATTGCATGGCACAGCACTTCCTTGTCAGATGGGCATAGGACAAACCAGATGCTTGAACAATATCAAATGCTATACAGCCTATCATTAAGGAAAACCAGTTACCCTGCTTCCTACAATGAAACTGTTGTAATATTTATTCATTTATTCAAATCATGAACTACTATACAGTTTCCATCTCCAGTTTTACCTGTAGTGACCTAGTCCCTGCAACTACTGACAAATAGAAGCTTCATCATACTCAGGATCACATATGGCTTTCCTCCTAATACTTACACACTATTAGGCTTTCCTGGTAACTAGTGGACTATGTAATTGGTCTTTTTTCCATCATTCAGATACTAAAGACTGTGGCCTAACTGGATAGGATTACCAGTTTCATTGTGCATCTATTCTATATTCTAACAGCTCTTGTAATGATGCCTCCACTTTTATGCCAAACTATATCTGCTGAATCCTTCTCCAACCTGATAAGTGAAAAGATGAGAATAAGAAGACAGTTCAGAGGTCATAGATTCATATGAAATTACATGACTGGCAGGGACATGGACTTGACGAGCAGGTGAATGAGGATACAACATATAAGCTTCAGAAATAATAGGAGCTTTTCACTAACACAACTCCACTAAGCAATTGGCTTTGAGTGCCATCAAGGAATTCAGAGGTATGGCAGGAGGGGGACAGACATGGATGGTATCTAGGCCCATATCAGTATTGATGTAGCCAAGAAAGGAGAGAGTATGACTAGAACCAACACCACTAGTTGCTTCTGGGATAATCATTTGTTCACATTTTGTAACTGTTATATTACTAGTTCTGTCTTGATAGCCCCAGACTGCCAGCTTGACCACTGTTCTGGTCTCTATTTTATGACCCCTATTCTCAGCAGTTACCATTGTGGTTTGAGCTCAGCATACACTTCTTTTTATGACTACTCTTCTCAGTTCAATGAGTTTTCTGCTCTCTTCCCCTTACACTCCCCAGGTATGCTCACTTTATCTAGACATTTTAATTGCCCTTAAACACCAATATTCCTTGGATCCATCATTACAGGGGATTAAAACTTGAAAATTTAACACAGCTGATTTTTTGTGCTCAAGAATAGACATCTTTATCACTATTAACTTTCATCAATTTAAATTCAGACCATCATTTCAACCTTTCAAAATGGCTTTAGATATTTTTTCTATCATCTGATACATGAGGTACTTCTCAAAGCTTTATGTCACCTACAAATTTGATTGAAATTCCTTCAGCTAAGTAATTGATAAAATTTTTGAACACAGCAAAGTAAAGGAGAAAGCATGGTGACATTTCAGATGTTCCTTTGGGTCAACATCAATCAATCAATATCCATTTAACCAGTTATGAATACCATTAACCAGGCTATAATCCAGCTCATATTTCTTCATCTAATTCACCAGGTTCTATTGAGATTTTATCAACTTTCTTACTGAAATAAAAATAGCAATAATTCACATCTGTATTGTGCTTTACAGTTTATAAAACATTTTAAGCACAACAATCTTGTCAAGTAGGTATGTTAAATACTATTATTAGAATCCAGAATCCCTAACTCCCTTGAAGGGTCATCTCAACTGCTATCTTCCTACATTGAATCTTTCTTGATATTTTCAGTTGCTGTTGCTTTATATTTTGTGTATACCTACATATGTATATGTTGTTTCTTCTTGCTAGAAAAGGTCATTTCAGGCAGATCCAATTTCACTTTTGTCTTTTATCCACATTACCTAGTAGATAGCGGTTGCTCATTAAGTATGTATTGATTGACCAATTACCATTTTACAAATTAGGAAGTTGCAATTCTGAGAGATTATGATTTGCCCACTATCATGTGGCTAATGTAAATGCCAGAGCTAGGATTTTTACTGTAGTTTTTTTTTTTTTAATTTCAGGGTCTGTTTTCCTCCCACTAAACTAAGAAACTCCTCTGAAATTTGCATGTACAGTACTATGCGCTTAGGTCCCATGAACTAGCTAATTAGCTAGTTCATATTTAGGATATTTAGGAGAGGGAATGGCTCAGAGAAAGTCTCTGTTCAACAAGGACCTCATTTCTCTAATCCTTTATTAGTATCTGGGTGAAAACATGCCTAGTATGCAAACAGCATATACCTTACTGTATCACACAAAAATACATAAGATGAACATGACAAAGGGCTTCCTACCACTGTGACTGTTAGAGATACACCTCTAAACTTAACTTGGCTCCCATTTTCCTTTTAGCCTCTCATGTAATGTCTCTTTAAGCTGTAGGATGGCAACAACTAATGCTCTCCAAAGAAGTATCAGCCCTGTCCATCCTCCCTTAAGTACTCCAGTTATGCATTCCTGGGCATGCACCAAACCAAGCAGTTTTCCATTGCTCTGACACATCCCAACGAAGTCTCCATGGTGTTGTCTCCTTTGTACTATCCTGTCTCAGAACTCTGTTATGCTTTTCCCTCCTTATCAAACAGCTGTAGTATTCAAATGATGTATCATTCTGGTAATAATGATAATTATTCATACTTAAAATGTGTAGCACACAATAAAGTGCTTTTATGTACACTCTCATTTGTTCCTCACAACATCCTTGTGAGGTAGGCAATATAAATACTATAAATAGCATGGTGAAAAGCTACAACTAAAATTCTGATGTTCTAAGGCAAGGGCTCTTCCCTGTACCATAAGAGTCTCCTCAATTCTACCTAGATTCCGGCATGGGCAGAAGTGTTCTAAGGCAGTTTCCATGGAGTAGTCTAACTTGTACCATACTTGCTCAGAATCCTCTTGGGCTAATTCCTCTATAATATTTTGACAATATGTCTACAGTATTATCTTGGTCTAACAGTATAGTAATGATAATTACATTACTATTCTTAACCCTTAATATTTAAATATTTACATGGAGTCTCACCATAACCTCACAACAACTCAAACCCGAATTATTTAAATAGTTCAAGTGTTATCATTTTTCCATTTTATAGTTGAGAAAACTGAGGCTTAAATCTTCATTAGATATTCAGCAAAGCCAGGACTCAAATCTGGGTCCTTATTGATTATCTGTCTAGTGCTCCTTCTAATACAACACATTGGAAAAAAAGGAAAATAGGCTTAATCTAGCATTACTGCATTCATTCAACAAACATTTAAACACATATTAGATATAAGGCATTGTGGAAATTTCCCGCCCCCAATGACATAGTACCTGACCTTAAGGTACTTAAGTTCTACTGGAGAAAGGGGAAAGGGAAATATGAAATGAGTAACAAGGGGGCAGAGAGAACTTTCTCAACTGGGGGTAGGAGGTTGGAGATTCAGGAAGGATTTGCAGAGCTTAACAATGAAGGAAGAGAAGGATTTTCCAAGAAAGAGATGAAATGGGAGTACTTTCCAAGTGTGGGGGGATGATAAATGAAAAAGCAAGGGAACAGCTTGGCTTTATTTTTAGTGAATACATACTAAGTTCCTGTAGCTTACTACTTCCCTAAGTGTTTACAGAATATATTTAAAATAATGGATTCTAGAATTTTGCCAAGCATGTATGTCAAGTTTGAGGGACTCTTCTTAACAACCCCCCCTTTTTTAAAAAATCAGGCTTTTATAAATACGTATTTTCCAGTACAATCTCTGTTCTTCATGAGTTGTCAGGGATCATCAAAGAACAGTTCAGTAATCATATCTGCATATTCTTTCACTATCCAGGAATACAGATATTCTTCCAGATCATGAGATCATTTAGGGTAGCTAACTTTTCTCTTATTTTTGGTTTTAACCCTCTCTTAGCAATTTTTGTTTTATTGTCTTCAGTATAAAGATAATTCTCTTTGCAAGAGAAAGCTAGTATCAAGAGAGATTAAGTGATTTACCCTGGGGTAACATTGTTAGAGCTAAATGATAGTTCTAGTACTAGAACCCCAGTTTAACTCTCAGTTAAATGTAAAGTTCAATCCTGGAGATACTGGTATATAGAATTTGTATTTAGTTTTTGGGTTTATTTATTTATTTTTTTTATTTTTAGGCAATTGGGGTTAAGTGACTTGCCCAGGGTCACACAGCTAGTAAGTTTGGTTTGAGGCCAAATTTGAACTCAGGTCCTCCTGACTTCAGGGCCGGTGCTCTATCTACTGCACCAGCTAGCTGCCCCTGTATTTAGTTTTTAAAATGAAGTACATCACTAAATGTTTTACATCATACCCAAGTGACTAAAAAAATCACCCTTAAGAAAAAAATCTGGAATAACCACAGCAAATTTAAAAAGTGGTCAGAATGCAAACTAAGAAAGAAGAATAGTATTTATATGTACAAAAATATTTAAAGCAACTCTTTTTGTTACAGTGAAAAATTGGGAACTAAGGGAATGCCCTCTAATTAGCGAATGGTTAAACAAATTGTAGTATGGAATATTATTGTGCCATAAGAAATCATGAACTAGATAATTTCAGAGGAAACTGGGAAGAACTTTATGAACTGATCCATAGTGAAGTGAACAGAAATAAAAGAATAATTTATGCAATGATAATAAAATTATTGAGAAAAACAACTCTGAAAGACTTTAGAAGTATAATCAACACAGTGATAAACAGCAAGTCCAAAAGAATGGAGATAAAATTCACTACTCACCTCTTAATAGAGAGGTGATGAACTTAAAATGAAAAAAGAACCATACATTTTTGGGAACAGCTAATGTGGGAATTGTTTTGTCAGATTATGGAGACATGTAATGAGGAATTTGTTTTTCAAATTAGTTTAAAAATTTGCTCAATGGCAGAAGAAATAGTAGGAAGGACAGATTAATAAAAATACTTGTTACTTTTTAAAAAAATCAAACTGATATCAAAATTTGCGATGCTTGGTTTAAACTTCCCAGTCATATGTGAAATTCTAGAAAATACTGGGTCAGCTAATCCATATATAAACTGAAAAAACTTACAGAAAATATTGAAACATACCATCTATAAGGAAAGGCTAAAGGAATTAGGTTATTTGGGCAAAACCAAGGAAGGCTAAACAAAGACTTCAATATTACCACTGAAAGCATTTATGTATCTGATCACTGGTGCTAACATATCAGGTTTCATGCAAAGATAACTATAACTCCTGTTGTCTAGGAGTTTTGAAAATAAGACCAACATGATATGATAGACAAAATGTTTAGGATACACATTATCAGCCCCCATATCTTTGAAATGATTATTTATGAAGAGAAATAATGCAGGTTCTTTTCTGATTGAGAACAGAGAAAGAAGGATGAATTTAAAGTGTGGCAAGAGAAAACTAGGTTAGGCATTAGAAAAACTTTTTGACTGTAACTGCTATTAGGACTATGGAAAAACTCTTTCTGGGATGATTTAGCTATAGGGATAGAAGAAATCTTTACTTTCAAGGCAGTATTTCCTAGACACAAGGGAAAAGACTAGAAAAAGTAAACTATTTTCTACAGTAAGACTGTCTTGTCTTTTCTCCCAATGCATAGTCTAAGATGAAAGAAAATTCCATTTCAGAGTATGTATATCTAAGAGTTTTAAATATGTCCAAAACCATGATTCTCAACTACTGTGTCATAACTCTGGCATATAAGAGGCTTTTTATGTATTATAAATGAAAATTTTCTCACTCTCCTTTGCCAGTTTTGAAAAAAAAATGGGGGAAGTATTAGTCACTGTAGAGGGGGAGGAAAGAATAGCTAAAGAATATTTTTATTTATAATTGTATATTATACAATATATAATGTGTCTGGGCAGTATGAATGGCTGAACCATGACGTATCTGATTAGGAATAAGAAAAGGAAAGAGGAAGAAGGTAGGACAAATGGATTACAGATGAACTTGTATGGTGTGTTTTGGTGTATTTACTAGTAAGTCCACAAATAAATATGAATTGAAAAAAGTTGGGAACCACTATACTACAACTGTAGCCTTATAAAATTTCCTCTATCATAAACCCTGTCATTTTTTTTTCCTTCTTAGGTGCCTTGCTAGTATTTTAACATTGTGGGATAAAATAATAGGTTTTGATATGAGTGAGAGTCTTCATTTCCCAAAATATTGCCCATTCCCATGGCCAATTAAAGACAGTTTATATCCATGAAAAAAGAGAATAACCTGCTATTTAAAAAACTGTGATGTCCTTCATAAGAATAAAATGTACTTAATTATTTCATTTGTCTATGCCTCAGAAACTTAATCTCAATTTAAATGATTAATTCATCATCAAAAGTCATTACTGTAAGGTCTAAGGCCTTACAATTTCAATGATTACTAGAACAGGACAAAAATGAACAAATATCTAAATAGAAGAATGTTAATAATATACGAGAGATAACATAGTACATTGGACAGAAGGATGGTCTTGGAGTCAGAAAGTCCTATATTCAAGTCCATTCTCTGGCACTAGCTGTGAGACCCAGGGCAAGTCACTTTACCTATCAATAATTCTCTCCTCATTCCCAACCCCCCAAATGCCTAAGACTGAGGCTACAGATGAGTTGCTGATCTGCATACATGGAGGGAATTTCTACAATAAAAATTTTATATCCTTATGAAATCACAGATCTGACTACTCTGTCATTACTCCCTCTCCCTAAGGGGGAACCCCCTAAAATTACCAAATCCAGAGCAAATTGAGAGTACTAGAAAAGAATACCAGCATTTTGTGAAAAAATGAGTGAAGTAGGAGTAGGAGTCATAGGGTTTAGGTAGTGGAAAGAGAAAACTACCTTTCTTAGAAATAAGATTTAATTGTGGAGGCCAGAATTAATTAATTTATGGAATAAAGAAAAGGAAGACATATGGTCTTCAGGTTTGAAAGGTCATATAGTCTAGGACTATGAGACAGCCTGGGGGAATACTTGGAAGGAAGCACAGAACTTTATTAGCCAATCTCCTAACATTCAACTCAATTCTTTACAAAGGAGAATAGAAGTTTGCTAAATAATGTGTGTGTGTGTGTGTGTGTGTGTGTGTGTGTGTGTGTGTGT